>NW_021939396.1:20099808-20176074 GCF_001715985.3 Manacus vitellinus
AGCCGCGGTGCCCGCGCTGCTGCTGCTGCTGCTGCTGTGACTTGGCAGCAAAAAATCCTGTTACGGTTTGGTATCGGATTTTTTTTTCCATGTGTTCGGTGTCCTACGTGCTCACGCGTTCTTTATTTGGAGGCAGCCGGCCGGTCTGCTGGACTCTGTGAGGGTGTGCCTCATAAGGAAAACAACACTTACCTGCGTTGAGCAATTGAAATACTGATTTAGCTTTGTTGATGAGCTCACCATTCTTTTAAACGAGTTTTGGGGTTATTTTTGTAACTTTTTTAGAGTAATGATAATTTAAATCTTAATTTTCTTTGTGTTTCAGGTACACTGTCAGCTGTATTAATGTAACTTTCAGTATTTAAACTCTTGGATTTTTCGTCTCGGGCATAGTATGGTGGTTGATACTTTTGAGCAGATGTTTTTGGTCATATTTTCTTGTCTGTGACTTAATTAAAACCAGCAGTTGCCAAGTACATACAAAAGCTCAGTGTGGTTGACTGTTGCAATGTACTGCTTATCAAGGCACTAAAATACAAAGTAATATGCAAACACTTTGTGCAAAGAATTATTTTTTGTTACATCTGCTTGTTTTCTGTTGGGACCCTCCTGAATTCTGTAGGATTGCTTTAATGCTGGTAAAATAGAAGTGAAATAAAACCTACAGTTCTTTCCAGTGTATGCAAAGCTATTGGCAATATTGCATTTTTTTTCCTTATTTTAAAATTTTAAATGGGAATCCAGTGTTCTGGTTGAGCCATGCTGTATATAAACAGTGTGAGGCCCTGGCTGGGGTGTTCTGGAGTAGCTGTGGCATACAGTGAAACACAGACTGATATTTTTAGTCTATTAACAGGCAATGCTGTATCTTATGAAAACTGTTGAATGCTACATGTATTTCTATGTGCTTTTTAATGGAATTTGTGTTATGTTCAGTTTTGTTAGCCATATGGACTTCTAAATTCTCTTTTAGAGAAACTGAAGGGGAGCGAACACTGAAGAGGTACTGTAGTGCTTCTGCAGAGGGTTGGTTACATGGTGGTGGTTGATACAGTGAAAGAAGCAGGCTGTGGCCGAGAGGTGCCTCTCAGTCCACAGGAGCTGTTCTGGGTCTCGGGACCGTTGTTTTGCTGTTAGGCACTGTGATGTTACCTGTCCAGAAATTCTCACAGTACCAGTGAATTTTCACATGTTGGTGTTTCATATAGACTTCATTTTCGTAATGGTTTTATGGGCTTTTCACACGTATTTACTGGAGGTCAGTCACTGTTTGGATAGGCCTTTCTCTCGCAGCCGGAGGCTGCCTGCCCTGGTGGGAAGGACCGCATGACAGGCCTGGTGTAGCTGCAGAGTGGCCTGTGCCACGACTGCCAAACTTGGAGCAAGTGCCCAGGTCATGTGGAGGGGCAGTGACCAAGCAGCCGTCCTCCTGGGAACACTAGACTTTGCTAGTTGTCCTGAGAACAATGGACTTCACTGGCTGTGCTGTGCTTGGGCAGTCAGTGTTGTGCTTCTGAGAGAGCTGCACAACTGGATCGTGCCTGGACTGTGAGGGACTGAGAGAAAGGCAACAGCAGAAATTGGGCTGCTGGGTTACATAACCACACTCTGAATCGTGCTCCGTTGGTGTGCCCAAATCCTGCCTGGTGTCTGCTCTTGGGGTGGGGCACAGGCTGAATTGGGTGTCTCTGGTGGGCTGGGTGCAGGTGGAGCATTGCTATTGGAGCATTGCATATGCGATGTCTTGATGCTCCCTGAAATGTGACTCTTGCATCTCATTTCTTCTTCTGGTGGACATTGTCGTGGCATATGGCAATAACATTTGCTTTCTTTATGCTCCTGTGTTATGTAGAGTAATGGCTTCTGATGGGAGCGATTTTATTTCTTTTCAAGAAATACATAAGCATGTAACGTTGGCTGAAAATAAAAAAGATGGCCACTTGTAAAAATATCCTTCAATAAAGAGGGGTGACCTGTTGTTCTTGGTGTTCCCAACTTCAAAGCAGCTCACAAGCACCTACACCAAAAGACACTGATACACCTCAAGTAATACTTCGATTTGCCTTTCTTGAAACTTGTTTCAAGTTCCAGAAATAAAGGCTGAGTCGTAAGCTTTAAGGAAAAAAAGAAAATAACAACAAACCCCCAGAATTTTTCTGTCCCTTTGGAAATAGAGAATAAGTTCTATTAACTGCAAAGGAAACTTTTAATTATTCTGACAATTGAAAACACTTTTCAAAAGTAGACCTTGAATCTTTGTAGAGGAAGAAACCTTAGAATGGCCTAATAATTCTGGTGTGTATTTTAAAAGGGACACTAAACCCAGAGTCTTTACATAGTGAAGAACAGATGTCTGTGTTTGAGTTATGGGAGTTGTAGGCCTTGTGGACAGAGTGCATGACTGCATTGTGCTCATTGTTACAGCTCCTGAGTCAGATAGCAGCAGTAGTTTCTCATGTTTGTAGACTAAATGTCTTCTTTTTGTTTGTAGATATGGCTCGTGGACAGCAGAAGATTCAGTCGCAGCAGAAAAATGCCAAAAAGCAAGCTGAGCAAAAAAAGAAACAAGGACATGATCAGAAGGCTGCAGCCAAGGCTGCCTTGATATATACCTGCACTGTCTGTAGGGTAAGAGGAACCGAAGTCAAAATAGTATTGTAGGGAGGTCTGTCTTCCAGCCTAGAGCAGAATTTTTAGAAGATTGTATAGTGGAAACTAAAATACTTAAAGTGGTTGTCGAGCTTGTAGCTATAAGAAGCATTTGCATCTGTTACGTGACTTGCTTACAGATTCAGCTGTACTGATAATTGAGATAGGAGAAAATCAGAGGGCATGTACAGGTCCAGTTTGGGTAGTTATTTTGCCTTTTGTGTTGCAGTGGTCTGTATGTGCTGTTAGTGTGAGATACAAAGTTTGAAAAGTGCGAGATTGCTTCCTGTTCAATCTCCAAAAGGAAACATACTTTTTTTGTGATGGAATTGGCCCATCTTAGAATCACTTGTTACTGATGTTGATGCAGAGAGGAAAAGCGGTGGTGCCAAAAGCTTTAGTGTAAGTTTGATACACAGTAACTTTTGCCAGAATAACTTACTTGACAAGAGAACAGAAATGCAAGCTCTAATCAGATTGTACATTTCCTTCTGGCTGGTTTTCCTGAATGTGCTCGGTTTGGAACTGAAGCATAACTTGCCGTTTTCATTTAAATGGTCAGTCCCAGAATAGATTTGTCACTTTAAATGTCTTAGATAAGATTCCAGATTAAGGGTTGCTCCCTTAAGTACTTGTTGTGAAATCAGGCTGCAGCATCCATCACTTTGGGCAGTGGATGTCTGCAACTGTGTTGTAGCAAAGGTCTGAGATAGCTGGTGCCAAGTAGGGAATCAGTTCGTGCCATATAACTTTTTGGCCTATTGATAAACAAAAGAAATAGCTTTCATAAAGATTTGATTCTGAAAAGGATAAACATTTAAGGTGTTGAAAAAGAAGATAGTAAGGAGGTTTTCCACCAAAGCAACATATGAAGTGTAAGATATGCAGGGAGATACCTAGCAAGAATAGCACCATTGATGGATGTGCCAAAACTGTGTGATAGTAGTGCTTAAAAGCACCTCTGAAAATAGGAGGTTAAATACTCTGTCCTACCCTGCAGCTAAATTAGAGGTGCTTCTGTCACTAGAGCAGTGTCACTGAGGAGACAGTTTGCTTCAGGGAAAAGAAAATAAAACATAGTGGGGAATAGGTTTTGTAGCATTCTTTAACACTTATACTGTGCATAAAGTTTAATGTCTCTCTTTAATCAGACTCAAATGCCGGATCCCAAGACCTTCAAACAGCACTTTGAAAGCAAGCATCCTAAGACTCCACTTCCTCCAGAATTGGCTGATGTTCAGGCGTAAAGTTGTCTACAGGTCATTACCTTAATTTTTAATTTGATTATCTGAGAAAGCTGTATTATGAATCAGTTTTTTTACCACCAACAACTGGGACTTAAAACTTACTTCATTTCTTTTAATATAAAAATTACTGTAGGTTAAAGTTAGACCCCTGAACTGTTGAAAGGAGAAGCAAGAAGCAAGCTAGTACTTACGTGGGTGAAATGGCTGTGGCATTTCAGTGTGCACAGAGGTCATTTTAAAAGGGATTAATGTTATTTCAAATCTTCATTCTTAGTGTTGTAGGAATACTTCATTATTTTGTTCTTGCTTTGAAATGTTAGTTTTGCTTTAAACAAAATACATAAATACAATCTGTCGCTACAAAACATGTAATGGAGACAGTAATTTAGGATATTTCCAACAATTGAGCCTTTTTGTTCTTGATATACAGGTGAATGCAGATTTTTCTGCATTCAAATACAAAACTTAACTGTAGAAGTAGCCAGTTGTTAGGCTGTAACTGAAAGTGGTTATAATAAAAGGCTGAAATGAGTTAAAAAGCAGTATTATGGTATTTCATTCACGCAGAGATAAGCAGCATTGTGTAACGGTTCAGCTTAACTGAGTTGTTCTTGTTTTTTATAGGTGAAGTCATGACACCTATTGACTCTTCTACTGTCAGACCTTACATAACAAACCTGCAGCTGCTTTTCTAAAACTGTTGATCAGCAAAAATGAAGGGGCTACAGAAACATTCATATTTTTATGCTGTTCCCTCTTGGGCTTCTTGAAAAGACAATTCTGTGTAAATGTACAGTTGTGCCCTATTTGGAAATCCTGAAAAATCAGTCCATACTTGTTATAAAAATTTTTTTACAATTGTAATTATATTGATGTTCATATTGTGTAAAATAACTCACTTAATAAAGTAGTACTTTGATTTTACAATATCACAGATTAACTCCTTGTAGAAATTCTGTTTCAACTTTCTGCATTATCTGCCTTATAAAATAATAAAAAAGACAAAAGTGGAATTTTCCCCATCCTGCCAAAACATGAGCAGTATCATTCCACTGAAAGTAATGTACATTACAGTAAATTAAAATGGAAAGGGAAGCTGCTCATATTTACTGTCCAATGTGCTGTCTGCCTGAGCCCAGCCACTAGTGGTCAAGCTGATGGCTCAAGGCACAGCACTTGCCCAAGCAGCTGCATGAGAATCATGAGACTTCCTCCTACATTTTTGTCCTGGGTATTGGAACCTAAATACTGCAAGCCATTTCAAATGGGATTCCTTTATTGTGAGGGATCATATTCCTTTAAGTCATGCACTGGAGAGACTCTGGTTATGCTTTTATCCTTTCTATTTAGGTAGATGACTGAGGAAGCTGAGGGGTGGCAGGTTTGAATGCTTCTGGGTATGCTGACTTGAAAAATGCTTGCAAATACTAGGTTAGAGCAGATCTGCTCTTAGCTGAAAAATGGGTTTGAAAATATTTTTAATGATATTTTGAGCAGTCAACCACACATGTTCCCCCTCAAATCTGTCTGGTTATTTCTCTCTTCAAGAAATACGTAAAGTAGCCAGCCATTAATAACCTTCCTTCACAGCCAGCTTAAAATAAGAGTGTTGGAAAAGAGCCAAAGTAACTAAAATAATATGGCTACTTAAAGAAATCAGATGTGATTAAAGTTGCATTGATAAGAAAAAGCTGGATAATAACTGGCCAAGAACATTTGAGCTGATAAACATAATTATCTTTAAACTGTTCTAGGCTGAGTTCTAATCCCGGATGTACAGCACAGAAGTGGAAAAACATCTGAATTGTGCTAGAAGGTCTGATTTACAAATTTCCATCTTTGGCATTTGGAGGGGGCTTATTTAAGAGCTTTAGTTTTGACCCTGCAGTAAGAAGCAATACTAGAATTGCTGGGATTTGCGAGTTTACAATAGATGTAAAAATTCTGGCAGTCCAACTAACCCTTGCTATGCAGCAGGACTGTACATCTGGCCTTCAAATGGCTTCCTAAAATCTAGGACCATAGTCTCAAAGACTCATTCACTTAAAAGAATGCACTTGGTATTTTATTATATAAAGTCAAAGCCTTTGTCTTCATCCACTCATTTGCTCTTTATTGAACTACTTCTGTGAGACTAGCTTCCTGTCCTCTTTGCTGTGACAGTATCTCTGTAAATACTTACTTTGGCATAAAGTTACTCTGTATTATAGTCACTCTGGGATAACCTGTATACCACTTAACTTTTATAGATAATGTTATTCTCCTCAGCGTAATCCACTACTGCACTTGTACACCTGACATGAGAATGTAACGCTTGATTTATTTTTCTTTAATGTTATCAATACATATATCCCAACAAACTGGCTCCACAAGGCAAGAAATCTGCTCTTGACCTTTGTGCTGTATGGGGGAGAGGTACTGCAATGTTCTAATGCTGTAGTTTGTCTAAGAATACGCTGAGTGCAAATGGATAAAGATGTTTCTTGCGCTGATTGGTATTTGATAATCTGGTTTTACTTTGAAAAATGTTTGGGGATGTATCCCTATAGCTTGGTCCTGAGGTGAAGTATATGTTCTATTCCTTCAATTCAGATTGTGTAGCATTAAATAAAAAGACTTTGTTTCATAAACAATCTCTCTTAATGAGCACTGAAGAGTTGGAAAGCTGCATCAGTAGTGGGATGATTAACTTCAGTTAGAACTGTGTTTTCAAAACTCCATGATGCTCAAGTTGAAAATACCTTATGAAACGATGGGGCTTCTATTATTGGAAGGAAAGCATGATACTTGGTTCAATAAGATCCCTAGCTACAATAGCTGTAATCTCAATTACAGAACTAAATGAAAGCTATGACTGAAATGTTATAAAGGCTGTCCCAAATGTGGGAATAGTCCTCATTTAGAATTATCTGCAATACTCCTTATACCTAAAAGGTCAGTGGAAGGACTAGTTCTCCATCATCTCTTCCTGATCTGGAGGTAACACACCCTGGTACCTGGCTAAAGACACAGTTGTGTGTTGTAATGTGTCTGATTAAAGAGAATTAAAAATGTAAAATGTAAAATGTCGTATTTCCTGCCTGCTTTTAAGATCAAGTATTGCTGCACCTAGAAAATTAATTTCCTGGCTGTGGACAGCCATGGAACTTGAAGCTGTCTAACTGTGCAAGAAAGAAAAAAGGCATGGAAAGCTTCCTGTGTTTCCTTGAGAAAGATTCATCTTTGTGCAGGGTCAGCATTCAGGTAAAGGGGTTTTATGGTGTCAGTATGGACATCAGCTGTCATGGATACTTGTGGAACAACTTTAAAGAGTGATTTTGGATTTTCAGAAGCCCACATCTTCTGGGAATCTCTTTAAGCAGCATCTGAAATCACATTTTAAGCGACACTTAAAATGTTCTGAAAAAATGTCTCACTTTAGATCTTGGAGTAAAAGAAGGTGTGATTATGGTGAAGCCATCTTGGAGACTATTGAATAATCAAGAACAGTTTTGCAATTTTGTTAATCAGACTTACTTAGGCTTGTTTCTTTACGTCTGCTTTACACTGTTGAAGGGCTTCTGGTTTGTTGTTATCAAAAAACTGTGTGAAAGATCTGAAATAAAAGTTGAAGACAGTTGCTGCATAGCCTTAGGGAAATAGTTGGTTTTATACAGCGCTCTTGAAACATCCTTGGAGACTATCCCTTTTAGTTATTTGCTGAAAACACTTCAGCTCAAGTAAGTAAAGCTAATGACCACAGGCTGTTTGCAAACCACATAGTAATGAAGGAATTTGTAGCATTTCTGTAAACTGTATTGAACAGTTTTCCCATCTTGATAAGAAGAGCTATTAAGTGGAATGTCTTTTATCATCAAAAAATGATAGGCTTGAGGTCTGTTTTGTTTCCTATTTTCACAGAAACAAGTTGGGAATTACTGGGCTTTACTAGAAGCCTAGTCTTCCAGGGTCTGACCAGTAAACTAAATTAGTCCTACATAATCCACAAACAAACTAAAGGTCAGCTTGTGTTTCTGTCTACCCAGTCATCTGCTGTGTGTAATTTGGGGGCCTTTGATTTACTTATTTAGAACCTTACAGGTTTTGCAGTGGACTTTGAATTCAGCTCCAAAACTCATGTTTGCACTGCTATTCAGTTTGTGATTTTACATATTCTGTAGCATCATCAGCGATGTTGCTCTAGTTCAAACAGTGGGAGGGTGTGAAGTGCTGTCTGTGGAATTTTACTGTCCATTTTTTAAATTATTTTGAAATCTTTTAATACATTGTCTATTGTGTTACAGTTTTTATATAGATATGGCACAATAGACTCACAACTCTCGAGTTGTGTTATCTTGGTAACTTTAAAAAAAAAGTGGATTAGGTTGCATGCATGTTTTATAATTCTCTTATGTAGCTTTTAGCATTGGGGTTCCTGGGAAAGGAGGAATCTATAGTTGTCCCAACGTGGTTATCTAACAGAAATCTGTTCTGTCTGTGTCTCACTTTTTTCAGGAAATATGGCACAGCTTTCCTTTGAAAAATACTGTCCATTAAATATATAAATTCAAGATCCATGCAGCACTTTGATGGCATGGCAAACGTACATGTGTGTTCCTTCTCTGTAGCTGTTACAAAATTACAGTGTGCAAAATTTACTGAATGCAGGAGGTCTTTCAGAGGAGTATGGATTAACGGAAATCTCAGTAAGTTATCTAGACCATCTCCTTGCTCTGAAATTGGATCAAATCTGCTAAGACTAACTAACAAGCGTTTCTCTAACTCTTAAAGGCTTCCAATGAAAAGGATGACATGACCTTGTAAGCAGCATGCTTAACTGCACAACTGGAGAGTTACCACAGCAAGAGTTTATCCCTGCGAGTTAAGTCAATTGCTTACTGTTCTCATTGGCAATAGATGTGACGAATAGTGCCTTCATTTGAACATTGCTATTGTGTTCTCCTTCTAGTCTTCAAAATAAACCCAGTTAATTGAATCACTCTTCATAGGTCACATAATCTAACTCAAGCAATTGCTGATGCTCTGGATCCTCTCCAGTCTGTGCTCTTAAATTGTATGGTTCAAAATGTGACCCAAAGAGCTGGTTGAGGCTAGTGCAGAGTAGCTGGGACAACTAACCTCTGGCACTTGCATTCTGTTAACATACACTGGAATTATATTAGCCTTTTCGCACCAACATCCTAGATGCATTTTGGTACCACTAATAATCTCCACTGTGTCCCTCTATTTAGTGTCCACTTAGCTCTCTTTAATGGATCTCAGACCAAACTGTTTACAGTTCATCCAGGTGTGGTATCAGGGGGGAGTCTTCCAGATGTACTCTTTTACTCTTTAGTCTGTGTTTTTCATGAACACACGGATGGGATGGATCCCAGGCATAGCCTTGCAGGACCCTGCTTGAGTAACTTCACAGGTTCCCAGTAAGCCTTTGGGAACTGCTTTTTGTGGTCAATATGGGTTGGAGCTCTGTATTTCACCTGTGAGAACTTCACAAACTGACAATGTCAAAGTCCTTTACAACAACAGGGAGATTTGGGATCTTGTGTGCCTGTGGGCACCAGGGTGATTTTCACAAAGAAGGGGATGGATGGTAGTGGGGTACGGCATACTTTATTCCTGACAAATCCTTGTTGTCTGGCTGTTGCTGGGTTACTTTTCCTTATGCGTTTACTAAGAGATTTTTATAAAAATGATTCTAGCCTTTTTTCCAGATTTAGGTTGACTGACAGAGTCCCTTTGTTTTTAAATTCCTTGTGCTTGTCCCACTACTTTCTTGGGCTCTTTTCTATGCTCTATGAGTTCTCAGAGAGCAGCAGTCATGATCTTTAATGATGTGGCTGATTGCTGGAGCATCCTAGCGTAGGAGTAATTAGTTGTTGCCAGCTTGAATTCCATCAAAGTCCTCTGCCTATTTTAGCTTACTCTTTTAACTTCTTAACATATTTAGTTAACTTTTGACTGAAGTAAAAAATACTGTTTATTACTTATTTGTGAATCTTATCTTCTAATTTTTTTTCCCTTCCTCATCAGGTAATGGACCTATACTTAACTTTATCCTTCCATAGATATTTATAGGCTTTGTATCTGCCTTTTAGAACCTCAGCTGTGTTTTTAGACTCTGCTATTGAAGGTGTTACTGTGTTGACTTTTGAGCCATCTAAAACCCAGTCAGTCAGGATCCACACCCTTAAATCTGCAACCATGGAGGCCCACTCTTTGAAAATCCTTTTTGTTTTTTTTACACAGTTTGCCCACTGTGAAGCTGTCAGAAGCTTTATGTACTCCATCCTGATCAGTTCAAGGTCCCAAACGTGCCAGAGCATCTCATTAAAGTTTGAGCTCTGATGAGTATTTACTTACCTGCATGCTGGCAGTGAGAAGGACCAGGCTGGCCTGATAAATCTCCTGAATGTGCCATAGCTGTTATGCTGTATATAAAACTGCATAGCACTAATTAGACTAAATGGTTGAGTGACTCTTCTCCAGACACCACTCTGGCCATTTCTTCCTCTGGTTTTCAAGACTAATCATTGCTGCCTGTCTTTTCCATATGGATGCCAATGCAATCCAACCCCTCACAAGAGTATATTGTGTCTGTCTTCTTTACCCTTAGTTTACTGATAAGAGTGTAATACCCAAGCTGCCTTTGTGTCTTATTTGGTGCTTTGCAAAATGAAAGTATGCTTGGAAAACAAATGCATGTTAATTGCCAGGATACTCACAGGCCATCAGGATAGGCCTTAATTTTTAACTTCTTATTCCTGATGTGCCTTCAAATTCCAGTAGCCATTACCTGCTGATAGTTTTATCGCTCTTTTGTTACATGTTTCTTTAGCTGTAAATGCTCACTGCATATTTTGCAAAAATATGGTTGCTTTATTTTGAATATTTGTAGATCCTTTGAAGAGTGAAAACTAAGTATTTCCAACCAAAGGAATAATTGAAGAATGATGTCTTCTGAAAAAAAAACCCACAAAAGTCTAAAATGTTTGAATGTGTCCTGCTGGTATTCAGAATTATTTTTATGGTCATTACTCACTTTCTGTTACAATAACGCTTAATGCAGTTGCATGTTCTGTTCTTGAAGAATCAGATCAATGCTAGAAGAGAATAATTTTCTTAGTGAGATCTAAGAAATAGTGTTTATTGAGGACCATATTAAGTAAAGTTAAGAAATAGTAAATAGCTGCTTTTTCCTGCTGCAGTAAATCTTTCAAAGAATTTGCTGTTCTGCATCTGAAAGCAAGAGCTGTTATGCAGCTGAAAGAATGTGACAGTGGATCATAATCGCCACTAGCGGAGGAGGACAACTTCTCAGCTTCTGGGCTGCTTTCTAAGTGGACAAAGCCTGCCTGTATTTTTATCAAACAATAATTGAATTGTGCATCACTGAAGTCAGCAGGAACTTAATTTTGTCATGTGCTAAATATTCGCATGCATGTGCAGAAAGCAGCTAGCTTGAACACCTTTGTAAAATCTCTAAATCACATATGTTACTAAAATCAGTGTATTATACTGACGTCTGTATATCAGAAGACAATTTCTGGAGGCAGGGAGATGCTGTATTCTGTCCTAGAAAACATACAGTGCTATACCAAGACAGACTTTACAAATTGTAATTGATAAAAGTTATAGGATTTTCTTGGTCTGTAGTGACTGTCAGTCCTCAAAATTTCTCCTGGTCTTTTATCATAAGCCTTTTGATTGGAAACACTGTGTGGCCAGCATGACTCTGTGGACCTCAGAGAGGCTAGTGCCCCAGGGACAGAGATTTGGATACCACTCTCTTAGACAATTCTGAAATTAATTACCTCTTGCTTGCTCTGTGAGTCCAGGTGTTTTCTCAGGACCCAGACATCTCTGTGTTGTCCCCCCCACTTCCCCACTTGGAATGGGTGAATATGTAGGAGCACAACCATGCAACAATAAAAACGTCCAGTGTAAAGCTACTAAGTGCTAATTCTGCCTTGACTGTGCTGTTTATTTTTAGTCAGGGGCAGCCAGACTTCACCTTTCACTCCCTACAAAGGGACAGAAGCAACCTGGTGCTTTCTGGGCTGCTCTCCTGACTACTGCCACCCTCTCAACATGAGGCTCGTGGAACCACACAAGCAATGTAACTGGTCCTGTCTAACTGGCCCTGGCTAAAACCCTTGGCTAAGGACAGCCAAAACTGCAGAAAGGGAGGTATCTTAAAGGCAATCCTGTTGTTCCTATTTGTGAAAATAGGCAGCTGGGTAGAGAAAATGCTCTCTGTGATTATGGGGCAGGGTGGTGGTTTAGAGCTGCAAAATAACATCCTGCAGTGCTGGGCGCTAGAGAAACACTTGAGAAATGCCTAAACCACAAGACATATTTGCATTGGTGCTTGTATTCCTTTAGTCAGGAAGGAGAACTCACGCTGAAGCACCTAATACTGAGTCCCTTTGCAGAGTATGGGCAAGTGAGCCCCTGGAAGAGTCTGACAAACAGAGGTGCCAGGTTGTGTCTGGGAGCAGGGAAGCAGCAGGGAGTCAGTATTTCTGCAAGAGATCAGCAAACATCTTTCCCTTGATAGCTGCATGAGGAAAGGAGAAGAGGGAAAGGTAGGATTCAGGTTAGAGACTGTAATAACAGTTCACTGTGCATTTGCTTACATGAAATGTTTGCTTTTGAGCACTTGAGGCTGGCTCAGAATTGATTGACTGCTAATGATGGTCAAGGTCCATTTAAAGGCAATAAACTAACAATGTCTTGAAGAGATTGTCCTTTATGTGGCACCCATGACAGATACTTTGCAAGTACCGAAACACCATCCCTCTAATGTGGTAATGAATGTGCTAAGTGCTTGACTGTTTTGGTTTTTTGTTCCTCTTCCATCCCTCCTTGTTGTGGTTGTCTATGCCAGACCTCCACATGCTGCATTGATCCTTACCCAGATCCTCATCTTCTCAAGTACTCTTGAGCAGGCTTGTACATAATTGGTGTCTCAGGAAGGGAAAATCTGGATGGCAACTTAAACAAAACTGATGCTGAGACTTCACTGTACACTTATGAGCTGCTTTTGACCAGAATTTGACTCCAGGAGATGACATGCTGTAGAGCTAGCAGGGAGAGAATGGAAGTCCTTCCATTTCCAGGAAGCTCTGTAGAAGGAAGTGAACAGGAAGACCCAATGAAAGCAGTCCCTGTTCGAGACTAGAACAGAGGAATGGGAACATTGAAAAGTTCCACCAGAAAAGCAGAGTTGTCAGCTATGAACTCAACAGCCAAAAAGTGCTGCCTTCCAGAATTTTCTTAGCAAAAAGCTCTCGCTCTTGGGCAGGTATGAGCTCTACCAAGAACTTGCTGACTTTGTTGCTAACACTGATTATGAGAGAAAGTATTGAAATGTTATTCCTCCTGAAGGTTAGTTGTCCAGCTTCTTAAAACAAGTAAAGCTGTTACTGTCCCCTTAGAGAGTGAATGGAAGCAGATTACAGTGAAACAGATGGTGCAGAATTTAACTCAAAATCAAGATTCTTACAGAGATTCTTACGGTCTGTCTCAAGCCATGCTCAGGCAAACTGGTGTGCAGAGACATTAAATAAATAATCCCAGTGGTCACCCTTGGGTCAGTTTCTTAGTTACAAGATTTCAGAGTACAGGACACATTGTTTATTTTTGAGAAAGGCATCTCTGTTTTTCCTAAGGTGTAGGAAACACCACCTATTTTAAGAGATGGGTCCCAATCTGTGGATTCATATTGTATAGAAGCAGTCCTTTTTTTAATTTAGGAAGACATAAAAACCAGCATGATTATTTATAATCCTTTTTTGTCTTCTAATGGCTAGAATTTTCTAATTTCTCCATTCTTATGGCAGTCTTTTCCTCATCCCCATTTCCAGCTAGCTTTCTAGGAGAGCTATATAAGTCTTTCCTCTCCAAAAGCATGAGTCAGCCACCATTTTTATTCCTAATAATTCCTTCATCTTCCTCTTTGCTGTGGAATAAATCACAGCCACTTTCTCTACATCTCCAAATGAATGTCTAGCCAAAAGCTGTAGCTTCATACCCCTGAAAGAAAACTCTTAACCTCTTGTCCATGTCTCTCCTACCCCTTAGTTTTTCTTGTGTTGCTATAACTATCTTATCCCTTTGGGTTGTACATGAGCCCTTGGTTTGGGCTCCATCTAAATCCCTTTGTACAAGTTAGAAGTCTTGCCAATTCTTCTGCCTTCCTTAGTCAATGCTTTTTTCCAAGTCCTTGGCAACTCCTCTGTGCAGCACCCCTCCCTCTAATGTACAGCTTTCAACAGATGTGGCCCGACCCTGCTCATTGCTTAGAGAGTGGGTGTCCAGGAAGCTGCCCAAAAGATAGTTGTCCTCGTCTGTTGATTTTCCATATTCACCTCCTCTTTTTACCATCCTCCCTCTAGACCTCACTGCCTTTCTTCAAAACCCTGCATCCCAGAAGTTGGTAGCAGCTGCCAGACTGTTCCTGTTGTCCTCCTGATCTCTATCACTATTTTCTAGCTTCTTCCCACCTGCTACCTTTGCAGCATCCTCCAGTTGGGTCTCAAACAGCAGCTGGCACAGCTGTCTCCAGCTCCATGGCCAGGGCTCTCTGGGCACTTCCCACATGCGCACTGGTCACAGCCACACCATCCTTCTCAGATCACGTTTACAAATCTTCCCCCTGCATAACAGGTACCTTGCTATGACAGAAGTTGTCTCACCTGACAGATGCTGAAACAACTTTTTGTTTGCCTCTCTATGTTCTTTACTGGATAAACAGTTCATGAGCAGCAGAGGGGCTCTTGCTTTTTCTTCTTCAGTGAGTTAATCATTTACTTCACAAAGTCTTTGCTTTTCAGACTATATATTTTTTAATTTGTATTTACTGCCTTGATCCTTAATGCCCAAACTCATGCAAAGGCATCTTTTTAAGACATTTCCCTCTGCCATGTCTCCTTCTCCTTTTCAGCCCTCCATCACACATGTGGCCTTATTTAGTGGCAGGGAACTGGCAAGTCAGAGATGTAAGGGCAAGACTTGGGACCAAATGGGGCAGAGAGCAGGGCTGCACATCCACAACCACCCCAATGCCCTCTGCTCTCTGCTTGCCGTGCAGTCGTCAGCACAGCAGTGGACAGGTAGGTTTTGTACTGCAATGTTAATGTTCAGCTAGTAAAGAGTTACCCCAGAGAGGAGGGCTTGGGAGCAGCCCTGACCTGCTCTCCCCACACTTAAAACCACTGTGGAACTGAGCAGCCCTTGTTCTGAAGTGGGAAATCAGACAACTCTTTAAAAACCTTGGGTGTGTTTCACACCCTGAACTTAAGGTAATTAGTTCCCAGGTCAAGGCTTACCACTCTAGTTTTACCCCCAGTGAGCCCTGAACTGCCAACACCTTGCAGATTGGCTTTGCTGAATTTCCAGCATCTCCTGCCCAACCTGTTTGCTTCTCCCTCTTTCTTGTGCTTCATCATCTCATTTATTTTTCATCTAGTGTCCTTCTGTCTGTAGAGACATGTCTTGTGTGAGAGGAAATGAATCCCCAGCCCGCCCACTCTCCTTCTCAGCACAGTGCATAGTGAGAGTGGGCAGTGTAAAATCCACGTGAGGGATCCCACCTACATAGCTCAAGTGCTGAACAAATCAGAGGAGCAGGACTTGCTGAGTCCAGCCCTTACATTCTGGATATCAGGGCAAGAACCTGATCTCTGTTTTGCAGCGTTTCCCTTTAACTTTCATGGCATCTGTCATAAATTAAAAGACCTCTCAGGATCATTTAATGTGCCCTAGTCCTCCGTAACTGTTATCCAAAGTGCTGCTTGCATGTGTGTTCTGTATCCTGTATTTTCCAAAGCATAGCTGCTTTCTGGGCACAAACAGCCAGGTCTTGGATTTGCTCAACTTGACTGTGGCTCTGCATAAATACAATTCATATATGTCTTGATGTGAGCCCATGAATTGGCAAAAGCATGACTTGGGTACTGATTCAATTGGAGTAGGATTAGCCCAAAATTTCAAACTTCCTTTGTAGATGCCATCTCTTCCTGCACATAAATTTTCCCTTAAAAAAAAATAAATTCAAGCTGTTTATAATCACAATTTATAAAGATATATTTTCAGTCTTAATCTTTTGCTGTTTCAGACAGATCTACAAGGATACTTCTTCAAGCAGCTACCAGGGTATTCACCTTCCAAACAATAACCCTTTTGGTAATTAAAACACCCCAAAAAATCAGAACAAAAAGTTCCCCATTTAAATCTGTGTTAAACCAATTGATCAGTGTGACATGATTAAAATCTTGGGGTGAAATTCTCCTTGTCTTCTTCATGTATGCGGTGCTTTTGCAAGCAAAGGGATGAGTGAAAACAGCATTTAGTCTATACATTAATAATGTATATTCTTTGACTGACAGGGAATGGGCTGGCAGAACAAATGAAAGCACCCTGGGGTAAGAGGAAGAAAGCCTCAGTTTGCTGCTGCAAACTGCACAGGCATGAAAGTACATTTTGTTCCACTATTAAATAAGGAGATTCAGGATATAATACTGTCTCCTTCTGCAGCCCTTCCATTTTCTGCTCTTGGCAGAGAGGATAAAACCGTCCACAGCTGTAATTGTTCTGTCCAGCGCTCACATGCCTGGGAGAATTAATCGTGATGTGCAAAATCTACTCCTCTGAGCTGCAAAGCAGCACACTCGTGTATGGCAAACATGACTGACCTGTGAGCCCGAGTCCTTGGTGACATGTCCCAGCACTGCACCCTGCGAAGCTGTCAGCTTCACGGCTGGGCTGGTTCATGGGGCACATCCAGAGCATCCTTATTCCACCTAGCTTTGTCTTGGTCAGAAAGACATTACTGTCTTTCTTTTAATTAAAGCCATTTGGAAATGGACCTGTGGAGACAAGAGCCACAATCCTACATGAGCAGCCCCAAACCCCATAGCTGCAGTGTGGGCAAGACACACTGAGTGACTCTAGTCAGCAACACAGGGCTCCTGCTGCCCATGAGCAGCCAGAGCCATCGTCAAACCTTCACAGCTTCATTTGTCTGAGGGGTTTAATGTTAAGTTGGATTTACTGATTTCCTCCATTTCCAGGTTGTTTATGTTTTTTGCAAGAGGAATTCTAGACAGACTGGTGAATTCAATAATATGAGGGAAACAAAGCAAATTCTAGGAAAAAATTACCTCAAATTTTGCACAGTGTAATAACACTGCACTTCTACCATCCTTCCAGCCATTCGATAGTGATTGTTGTAGTTAAAAATAATTCCCAATGTTCCTGTCTAGCTTTTGCCAAAGCAACTCTTCCCTATTTGTTACTGGGCTGTTTATCTGGATGATTTTTGAATTCATATTGTGCTTGATATTTGTCATGCCTCCAGAGCAAAGCCAGAAAACTCCTGCATCAGTGCTGAATGTAGCTGGGGAGGGTGAGTCAGCTTTTTACTTCCAGTCATAAAATTAAGGCTCAGTTACCAATGAAGACCTGCAAATCAGGGTAAGCACCTTGCCATTTGCTTGGTCTTGAGCGTGTAATTTCTGCTGAGATATAATTATTACAACAAAACACATTAAAAGAAGCATGTTTGGATGCTTCACAGCCCTAAGGCAGGATGATGCCCTTGCCCCTGGGCACCCCTTCAGCAGACCAGCTGAGCAGACCCCTGTGCAGCTGCATTTCTTCCCCAGCTCACCTCTACACAGGGTCATTGCTGGGACATGTGCCCAAGGCCAGCTCACGGGAATGCCTGCAGCTGTCGAGCCCTGTGGGTGAATTGGGATTTCCAAAACCAGACAAGCCTGGTGTTGAGACCTGAGAGGATGAGGGAGGACAGCAGCATGTGCGGGGCAGGGGTGTGACTGCCCCAAGTGACATGGGAGGTCCTTGGGGTGAGATGGGCAATGTGAGGGTTGTGAAAAATAATAGCCCAGCTTGTTAGGCATGATTATGTAATATCATAAATTCTTTACAACATATAAAGAACCACTAAGAAACAAAAAATATGTAATCATCATGTGCACTAGTTTCCATTCTGCAATTTGAAAGCTTTCTACAGTAGCTGAAAAGCAAAGTGCCTGTGTCGAGATCTTCTTTTGGCCAACAAGAGAAGATATGAGAGGCACAGGTGGGGCTCAGGATGGGGGGAAATGTCTCCTCAAGGGGCTTCATTCCTATATGGATTTTGACAATTAGTTTAGAGAAGACTTCCAGAAGGTCAATCAGCTTGAGGGCAGTCCTGCTCCTAAAAGTCTGAATGGCTTTAGAGCATGACCCAAGCTCCTGGTTTTCATGTATAGGCCCACACATTTTAGTTTAAAAATATAAGTAATTTTTTAAAAGTATTTCTCTTGCTAAAGTTTTTTTTTAAGACTTTTCTAACCCTACTTATCTGTCTGGCTGAAGCTTCTCCAAAGCTTTGGTGCCAGCCAAGCTGCTGTTGAGCAGAAGCAGGGGAATTGCAGGTCTGCAATCCCAGTGGCAGGCTGAAACCCAGGGCAGGTGGCACCAGCCAGCCACTGAGGACTCAGGCTATCCTCAAGCCAGGGCTGCCTGTTGCTCAGCCATGTGAAATGGTGTCTGGCGATGCAGCCCTTACCCTGAGGTTTGGGGAGCCTGAGGCTGCCTGGCAGGAGATGGGGAATGGCAAAGAAAGTGGTGAGAGGACAAACCAGGGGGGAGAACTGGGACAGCAGGTGAGGAGAGGGAGTGATTGACCTAGATGAGAGCGGGGAAATGGGGACAGTTTGAATGACTAGAGACTGACATGAGCAGGGAGTTGAACGAAATGGGGTGCTGCTGGGGTGGGAGCAGGTCTTGGCACCCCTAGGGATGTTCCCTCCCAAGCACAAAATGGAGCCCAGGCTTGTTCTATGAGCAAGCCCTACTGAAACTGGATGTTCATGGCAGGGGAGGGTGCCAGGACCACGGGCTGGGAGCTCTGTCCACATGGCCCTGACCAGCCCTGGAGGGCTTGCTGGGTTTGTTGTTTGGTGGCGGAGGGGTTAATTCCACATACGAAACCCTGTGGGAAGGTAGCAACGCCAGACACCCACAGCTGGGAAATACCACCTACACAAACCTAAATTCAGCCTCTGGAAACCAGTTACTGTGATACAGTCTCTAACGGCAGCCTCCCAAGAATCCTTCCCCATGGCACAGGGCCAGGCACCCTCCCTGTACTCCCATGACAAGAGAAGATGCAATCCCCCCTGCAAGGATGCACATCCTCTAGCTCAAGGGAAGGGACAACCCCATTCTTCCATCATTCATATTTTCTTCATTAGAACCTGATTTAAGTTTGAAATGATGAATTGATCAGGGGTTAATGTTCATTCAGGTTGGATTGCCTGCTTGCTTTCATTTCTACCAGGACATCATCAGTTGCTGGTCCATCAAGAGGGGAAGGCACAACCCCTCCACAGATGGTGGTGCTCCTTCCTGCCCCACTCAGTGGCTCAGCAGCAGAGCTTCTGCCAGTTTAGGTGATGCTTAGTGCCTAAGCCAGGCTTATGCCCATGAATGATTTAAACCAGGGAAGCTCCCCTGAACCAGAGACTCCATTTGCTAGTACCCATGTTACTGGTATAAAAAATCAGGAAGGTCATGACCAGCAGATCACAAGCTTCTCTTCCTGCAGGCCTTTGGGTAGCTGGACCAGTAGCAACTGATCCTTGGGAGCTGTATGTAAAATGTATTTTTTCCAGCAAAGCACTGGTGGTGGTTTGGGATGGGTTCCTTGCATATCACTCCAAGGCAGAAAAAGCAGACTTGGCCATAATGTGTGACGAACTGCTGGAGTGTTTGAAAAATCAAACCAGAAGCTTCTAGAGAGTTGTAAGATGCTTGAAGATGAGGCTGTATATTTGGATGTTTGAAATTACGAATTGGTTAGTAATTTCTGTGCTAGCAGCCCCGCTGCCTTTGGCTCTTGTAGTTTGGATGCTCTGTCTGACAATTAAAGGCCGCAAATTGGTGAACTTGTGTCCTGGCCCCTGGTAGATCAATGCCAAAATGTTAATGGTAGGACCAAGGGCTGATGCCTGCTTCGACACTAGATGGGTGCTGCTAGGTTTTCTGAGCCTGAGGGTCAGAGGTGTAAATCCCACTGACCTTCCCGGGGGCTGTAAGTGAGATCTGGCCTGTGTGATGCAGCGCTTTCAGGGTAAGTCAGGACCAGCCCAGCCTGGCCAGGCACAGCTCTGAAACCAAATAGTCCCTGGCACCATCACCCACCCAGTACTGACCACTGCTCGTGCTTGGCAGAGAGTTTGAATCTGGAGCCTGTGGATGCCCCCAGGCTAAGAAGGACATCCTCCTCTCACTGGACACACCAGGCTGGGCAGGAGAGATGGATAAACCAGCAGATCCTTCCAAACCAAAAGGAAAATTTTGGACTCCTCTGGGAGATAGTAACAGTCCAATAAAGAGAAATGTGTTTGTGAACAAAAATGTGTCTTGGCACCCCTTTTATTATAATTCTGCTCTTTACTAAGCCAAAGGTGCAGGGGAGGTGCACCTCCCCTGGGCTCCTCCAAGGGCTCCTGTGGGCTGCAGTGCTCCCCATGGTCACCCAAGACTTCCCGTGGGGGCTGGGTGCTTGTTGTGCTTTGGAGGGAGTGGAGGTTGTGCTCTCTAGATAGCAGAGAGGAGCAGGGGGATGCTGTGCTCGTGGCTGATTCACCAGCTGGCTCAGCTGAGTTAATTTGTTCCTGGTTTAATGTTTGCTTTTAGCAATGGATGTATTAGACTCTGAGACAATTAATCATCGTGGTGACACAAGACCTTTGTGCTCTTTAGTACTAATCAAAGCCAAATAGATAGAGTTCCTTCTGTGAACATTGCGACTATAAGATTTGCCCAAATTCCCCAAGTGTCACTGTGGTGTGGTCAGTGGCATTGCAGTTGCTGGTGTTTTTTTAACCTTTCTTCTTCCCAGATCACTCCTCTGCTGAGAAAACCCTCATTGTCCCGCTCCCTTGGGCAAACATGTCTTTTCACCCATAGCCTGCTCGGGTTTTTCTCTCTCTTTTCTTTTCCTCACACAGCTCCTGGGCCAGGGATCCTTTCCAAGCTGCCCCGCATCCCTCCAGTATTATACTACCTTTCTTCCTTTCCCTCAATGCCTCAGGTGCCCAAGAAATCCCCTTAATTAGGGCATGCCCAAATCCCTCCTTTCTTTGCAAAACCATAGGACGTCCTCGCCTATACAGCTAAAGCACAGAGCCAAATCCATGGGGCAAACCCAGCTGGTGTGCTGCCAACCAGAGTCTAGAGTAAGGCAGGACCTTCCCTCCTGCCCTCCCCTCCTTTCACAACCTCCTTTTGCCTCAGAGCCCATTTCACATAGCTCTGACATGGGCTCTGATGTGGGTTCTGCGAACCAGCATCTCTGGCACATACCAGCATCTCAGAAGAACACATGGCATTTTGTCTGGCATTCCACAGTATTCCTGATCTTTGCACAGAGCTGAGGCTCCGGCATTGCACAGTGTGCTGGAAGGTAGTGGGGTTCGGGGCATCAGCATTAAACATGATGACTAAAACATTCCTGTGTTATGATGGAAACTGCTGAATGCTAAGATTTGCATCATGGTGGATGTGGACTGGATGCTGCAAATAGGGTTTATGTACATATTTCAGAATCAAGGAAATTAGGAAGAGGTGGCTGAAAGAATCCCTTTATCCTTTGCCGTCATGGGAGAGCTTTCATATGGTGGCATGCTCTGGAGCTTGTGGAGTTGTTGTTGATGGAGCATCAGGGCAAGACCCCAGGATGCCAGTCGCCCTGTTGTGATGGAGAAACCTCGTCTGGAGTGAGTGCTCCTTTTCATGAAGAAAGAGCAAAAACCCACTGAAATCCACCTTTCTTCAGTATAAACCTAATGATGAAGTTAGTGTAGTACTAACAGAGCAACCAGTAATACATAATGCTGCATGAATAGCTACAAAAAACCAAGAAAAAGCCAGCAGTGGTTGGCTAGATGTGTCCCAAGTCACACAGCCAGTGTCAATCCTGTCTTGCAGCAGCCTGATAAGCAGTAAGGTATTCCAAGGCACTTCCAGGCCTGTTTTCTGTGGTTTCCATGAGTCAGTCCTTCCTGTAATTGTCCCATCTGCAGTCTGAGGCTCTGCTGGTGGCTGGGGCTCATCCTCCTGCATGACCAGCTCCTCAGAAAGCAGCTCCTCTAGCTTATTGGGTCCAGGAGGTGCTGGCAGGAGTTCCCATCCTGCTGGCAGCTCCTAAGGGCAGTCCTGGGTCTGTTGCTGGCCTCCTGAAACACAAACCCTGGCTCAGGGTAATGTGCAGTATATCTTTCCTTGGTAAGCATATTCCAGGGGGAAGTGGGGCAGCAGCAGTTTAACACACAGTCTCTTAACCTGGAGAAGGAAATGCAGCTTCTGTGGAAAGGTCAGCATCAGCTTGTCGCAGTCACAGGCTCTGATTAGCAGGCGAGGAACGCGGCACCAGGCTGCTGCGTAAGCAGGTGCTGAGGCAGAACATCCCTCACCTCTGCAGCAAGGGAATGGGCTGCAATCCAGCCATTCCCTCAGCTAACTGAGCCCGTGGGTTACTCAGAGCACAGTGGCCCCAGCCCAAAAGCCACCCAGATCACTGTAGAGAGGCAGTGTGAGCCCTCATTCACACCAAGCAGTGACCACCAGCATGCTCCAGAAAGACAGCTCTGTTCTCTTTGCATCCTGCGCTCTGAGAAGCTGAAAACACATCTGCACTGTGTATTTGACAGCTGGGACGTCAATTCCGAAGGCTACCAAGCTGATAACAGAGCAGAACCCAAATAACCCACCTTTGCTAGAGCTGGGCTCCCACCCCAAGTGCTGCAGAGATGCTCGTTGTTCTGACTTACACAGTTTATCACAGGGTCTGTTCTTGATCGCTATATTCCTGCAGAGCAAATACCAGCCCCCTTCACTGTCTCATCTCTTCACCTACCATATCTAATCCATATTTTTCTGACAAGATTATTTTCATATTGCCAAAGGTCTCTCGTTAAGGATGGCCTGTATATCTAGCTTTGGTCTACCATAGCAGTTCTTCCTAACCTCACTCACTGGAGCAGCTTGTATAGCATAGCCAGGGTTTAGCAATATAAAGGCCTGTACAAATTTGTTTTACCACTGAGCTTTCAGCAGTAATTAGTTTAAAGAAACCAAGGGCATATGAAGTGGTCCCATGAGAGCAGAGGCAGCTTGACTTGGGCTACTGCCATGGCCTCTTGCAAACAGCTCCTGAGGACATCTCTGCCAGCAAGGTGCGAGGCCAGGAATCAGGGACTCCTCCAGACCTGCTTAGCTGTCAGGTGTCACCACCCCCTTTGCTGGCCATGGCAACGTCTCTGATCAGAAGATGCGTCTTCCCCACAAAACAGCTGAGTGATGTGCAGGCCGTCGCGCTGGGACAGCTCTGTCTCTCGGAAAGTGATAAGCTGAGTTTTATAACTGGTATTCAGTAGGTGCCTTTATGTAACAAGGTGAGGTTGGTCACTTGGAATCAGGCCACTTGAGCATGGGAGCTACCTGCAGCAGAGCCCATGCGCCAACAGGAGCAGGGTGCACCAGGAAGGTACTTGCCCCGGCACTCCTCCAGTTTCCAGCCACTCAGAGCTAAAGCAAGGGAATAAACCAAGCCACAATTGCATGACAAAGTTTTTTCCTTGTGCAAATTTCCCCTGAGCTGCGCTGTTGTTATTGTGCAAAAATAGAGCAGGATATGTATTAACTCTCAAAGGAAGGGAACTAGAAAAGCAAGCAGGAGCAGGGCACCCTCACTAACTCCTTTGAAAGTGGGACACTCACCTGCAGCAGCAGCCTCTGCCTGGGCAAGAGGGCAATATGTGGGGGCCACTCGCCCACCAGCTGTGGGCAGTGGGTGGGCAAGGGGGGTTATGGGTGATACTGAGACGTGAAGAAACAGCCCTGCTGCAATCTTGAAACATGAGGGACCCTAAAGGGCTGTGGCCCAGCTGACAGTCCACCAGATGCCACAGAGGGCAAGTCCTGGGTCTTAGGTAGAGACAGGCAGGGATGGATGTCTAAAACCCTGCTATTACCCCGGTGCTGGAGCACATGGTGTTTTCATGAAGTGCTTGAGTAATCTCTTCTTATAGCTGAGCCAGAATAGGGAGATTTTAATGCAACATGGCCTCTGTTTCATGCAGCCCCTCTGTGTGAGCGCCCACAGTTGAAGCAGCACCTCCAACACCCCATGGCCATCTGCCTGTTCCGTTGTCCCCCCATAAAGTACAAACCAGGGCTGAAACAAGGCCAGGGACTCAGATAATTTGGTCTGAATTCCCTGTCCAACAGTTATGAATATCCTAAGCGCCTTTTCCACCCCTGGTTCACATTGAGATTTGAGAGGACAGGAGTGTTGGAGAGCTGCAGCCAGCACTTGCGCCAGCTCAGCTCAGAATCTGGAAATCAATATGGGTCAAATTTTGTTCAGGTCTGTTAGCAATTGCTCTGTTGGATGCTGTGATAGAAATAAGGATGCACACTCAGCTATGAGTCCCTGCTTTGTTTTGTGCTGGTCTTCTGATATCAAAGTTATCAGTGACTGCATTTAATCTTTAGCCTAATAATGGCAAAAAAATTTAGCGTATTTTATGTATTCAGGCCTCAGCTCTTGCCTTTGGTGACAGCCAGCATTTCCTGGAGAAGCAGAAGCCTTTGAGCAGCCCAGCGCAACACATCGCTGCAGTCCGAGAGGGGACACAGAGCGGAGCTGGAACTGGAAGAGAAGTCTTAACAGGAAAAATAATTTAACTATAGCACAGTTCCTGGTTATTACCCAAGAAATATCTGGCTGGAGTACTGGAGCCATCATGTCTACCTCTGTAAGAAAAAGCCACAGACATTTTACACATACGGAAACTGCCCATTTCAAAGAAACCAGGAAAGTTCTGCTGGGGTATCATAAGGGAGTGGAAAAATTACTTTAAAACCTGTAGAAAGTAACTGAGCATCATCTCCTCGCTTTCTGGTTTGCTGAGCCATCCCAGGGAAGAAGTGGTTCATAGACTGACAGGAGGGGCTTTAATTCCCTGCAGACCTGGGAATTGCAGCCCAGGGATGCTCAGCACTGTCAAGTGGGGTGCGAGTCTCCAGCCATGGCACCACAGCATGGGGAAATACAGGACAGGGGGAGACATGGCCTGGGACATGCTGGGAAGAGGCATGAAACCACCACTCTGCTTTTGCATAGGATTTTGTGGCTCTCCCTGGTTTTAGCTATATGAACAGAAGCATTTGAAGAGGTTTTTGTTTGCAACTGCCAGGAGAGCATGATACTATGCTGGGACCCCTCAAAATTCATCCCCTAGCTATTATACTGGGAATTATTGCTCCTACCTGCCATCCCCCAGGGTGCAAAGACAGCACTACTGGTGGCAGGGCGAGGGGCTGGAGGAGGGTACAGGCTGGAGTACATAGGCATCAACCCCTGCCAAAAAAATACAACCCAAGAGCTTGCAGGGCTGGGGCTGCGGTGCCTGCACACTGGGGAAGCCATACATTTGTTTACTGCAAATGTCTCCATAGAAACTCCTTCTCTGGGGCTGAAGATGTGGATATGAGCTGCAGTGGAGCGAGCTTGCTGCCCCCAGCACACCTTCATGAGCAGCCTCGGCAGTCTCCATGGCAGAATTGTTTGGCAGGAAATAATTCAGACTAATGTATCCCCCTGCGCTCCTGAAATTGTGTGGAATTTAAAATGCTAAATGAACTAAATCATTCTAAGTGTGCAAGCACTGTAATTGTGAAGAGAGGCAAAGTATAAAGCCTGCTTGTTCCAATGCTTTCCAGCTATAATTCTTGAAACCATCTCGTTTCAAAACAGAGTGAGCTAAGAAGCAGAGAAACTGCACCAACAAAGAGCTGCTCCGGACTTTAAAAAGGCACCGCAAACGCTTAGGACTTTCAAAGGACAGAAACAGATGTAATGGTTGAATTCCTACGCCATCCTTGGACAAACACAGTGTCCCATGTTACCAGGAAGGTCCCAGCTGTTGACATGAGCATGATAAAAGTGCCTTGCCACCTCTTGACCTGTCATTGATGCAACCAACAAGTGAGAAAATACATAAAGCAAAAGAAATGAAAATTAACAAAATATCTAGAGAAGCAAAGCTGGTGACTAAACTGAGAAGTAACTTTTCAAGAGGCTGCACTAGGTAAGGGAAGATGAAATGTATGAGAGCAGAAAACTGGGTGAGCACAGCCTCGGGTGTCAGAGGCTGTTAGAGGCTGCAATGCCACGATGGGATAATGAGAGAGAAGAATGCAGAAGTTGAGGATAGGGGAGGGAGCCAGCTGGCATCCTAGGTATTTAAGAAGCAGTATGAGGAGGCGTAGTCCAGTTCTCCTTTGGACTAATTCCTTTAAAAAGAAAAGAAAACAATTATGGCCCTGTATTATGGCTTTTTCCTCCCAGGACAAGCCCTGGGGACAGGCAGTGTCCCTGGGGCAAGGGGCAAAGCCAAGGAGGCAGGTAACCCTCTTCCCTGGGTTACATGGCCAGGCAGCTGCTGCAGCACTGTGCCTCTCCACCCTCACCCTTCACAGGGGCTTGCATTTGGGAAACCGTCTTCCTGGTTTAGACCCCTATATTTCACCGTCAGGAAAGAAAAAACAAGGGAGCTTGTAATCTAAAAGCCCTTAATGAGAGCTGTGCTCTTACACCAGGCTGCACTTGCATGATAGCTTTAAAGATGCTACCATGTGGCAGCCTTGAAGTGACCTTTTAATTCTGCCTCCCTCTGTTTCATTAAGTTTTTTTACATATATATATATATGGATTGTATCTACTCTGAAGCATCCTCTTCCCTTCCAATCCTCACTGGCCCTCACCCACCCCCCCAGTGCTGTCTCCCCCGGAGCTGGGATTTCACTGTGCTGTACACACCTGCAGACACCCCTGAGGAGCCAGAGCCACCCAGCAGGAGAGGTCACACAAACACAAGTGCTCAGCTAAAAATAAAGCAATAAATAATAATTAGTTTTAGCCTTGCACCAGTGCCCACCATAGATCACAAGCTCGTCTTTCCTGCAGCCTGGAGCAGGAGCTGGCCTGGGACACAAGTCCTTCCCAGCAAACCTAACAGTCATCTCATGACAGTGGCAGTGCCCTGTCCTTCCACCTCAGCAGTTACCTCCAAGGGTATCTCCTGCCTGCAAGTCCCTGGGCTGGTTGCTGGCCAGCTGGGGGCAAGAGGGAAAGCAGGAGGGTAAGAGGCAGGTAGCAACTTGTCCCTGCAGCCCCTAGAGCAGCTCCACCACCCCCTCTGCAATGTCACCCGGGTCCCAAATGCCCCTTGTCCAAGGGGACAGCAGCCCCCCACCACTGTGTCCATGTGGAGATGCCAGGCAGAGGGAGCTGAGGAGGGGGGACAGCTCAAGTGACACACTCTCCACCAATGTTAGGTCACTTCTTGCCCCTGCCTGGTGCTGGAAGCATCACTGGCACAGCGGGGCACCAGGCCCTGCTGCACCTCAGGCACGAGTGACAGGATGGATTTGGCAGGATGTGCTGGGGCCATGGCAGGTGCCACTGTGAGCGGCTCAGTGGGTGTAGCACAGACAGTGGCTCTCATGCTTGGCAATGTGTCCCTGGCAGCTGCCTGCTTGGGCAGGGGAGATGGATGTGGCTGCTTTTATTTTGATTCCTTGTGGTTCTGCTGCCTTTGGCTTTTGCCCTGACCAACATGGGCCTACAGGGCACAAATAAAGCCCAGCTGGGCATTATTTTCCCCTTTTATAGGTTGTATGCCACTAGGCTTTCCCAGGCTGGTCTCTGGTGATGTCCATGTGTGAATCTGCACCCCTGGGAGATGCCACACCCACCCCCCCAGCTTTCTTGTGGCACCCCTGGCAAAGCTGCTGCAGGGAACAAGTTTCCCCTCTTCATGAGCCACATGGATGTTGACAGCATTACACAGAACCTATATTGCAAATTACACATATTTGTGGGCCCAGCCTCCCTCTCATCAGGTACTAATGAGGTTTTTGTATACAGCTGCAGTGCCTTGTGTGGAAGATGGTGCTGGGTTAGATTTGGATTATTCCTGTTCTGCTGGTTTGTCTCCCAAATGTGCTAACTCGTGTACAGCTTGGCTGTGCTTATTGTGGGAGTCCCATCAAGGACCCTTTCAAAACACACCTGCCAGGGTGTTTGCTGGGAGCTGCAGCTTTGTCTGAAATAGAGAACAAGGCCTTCTGGTAGTCCCAAAAATAACTATTTGGCTCAACGGCTCCTTGGCCGTTGAGGCACTTGGAAAATATTGATTTTCATTTCTGCTAAAATAAACAGGTTTTATTGTACCCCATGATTTCCTTGCCAGTGTCATGGGTGAGCCACCAGCACTGTGCCCAGATCTGGGGCCAGGGCAATCAGTGCACATCCATTCCCGCTGCTGGCAAACAGTGCATGGGTGGAGCACAAAACTGTAGGTACTACACACCATGATCTCTTGGTTTGGAGTTCAATACAGGTGCTGGGGAAATCTGACTCTTCTTTCTCTTTTGTCTTTAAAAAAAAAAAGAAAACATCATCCCATAGCAGCCTGCTTGAAGTGTGGCTGAGCAATCCTTCAACACAGCCTACTTTGCTGCCCAATAGAAAGCACCCAGAGCACATGACAAAGCTGACCTGTCCACAGCAGCGCTGTGGTTGCCCCTCAGTTGGCTTTGTCTTCTAATGCAGTGATACTTTGCCTGGTGTTGGGGACAAGGTGCTGGGCTGAGGCCAAGTTGAAGCACGGTAGGTAGGAAACCCCCAGAGCACCAGGCTGTTGGGCAGCTGCATCATCTGCAGGCTGCCCTGAGAGGGACAGGCACCCTCAAACAGCTGGCAAACAGTAGATGTCTCAGGTCATGCCCACAGACATTGTGCTGTCCCCTCATCTTCCATGTGTGACCATTCCCATGTCACATTAAATATCTGCTTGCTCATTTCTCAGCTGATTGAGTATGCTGTTCGATGGATTCGTCAGATTCTTGTGGCAGTCCTTATTTTTCTCTGACTGCTGCTGCTGCTGACTTGGAGAAGGGCTTAATCAGTCCCATGGACCTCATCTGTCCCAGAGCTACTGCACATTACAATTAATTAATACTCAAATTGAGGTAACACTCACAGGCATCCATCTTGTAAACAGCACATAAACAGTATTTTCCCAGTCTAGCAAACAACGAGGGCATTTGAACTATACATTCTATTTTTTCAGAGCCAATTAAAACTGTGCTGTAAGCTGATGGGTGCCCTCCAGGGCCTGGGAACTCCTGTGGATGGCCCATACCTATCCTGCCCTGAGGCTGTCCTTTGCTTTTTACTGTGCTTCCAGCTTGAATACTGATGGTTAAATACATAAAATCTTTGGCTCCTAAAAGGTGCTATTCAAACAGGCACAGCATGGTGTGCAAGACACAGGTGCAGATCCTTGGGAGTTCTAAGGACCTTTGAAAATGCTTTAAATAGGCTGTCCCTCCTCATCCCTTTTCCCTCCCTGTGCCCTCTAGTAATGATGTGTCAATACTACCCTTGCCCTCCAGGCTCCCGCTCTGTGTCTCTCTGCTGAGCTGGCAAAAAAGAAGGGCAGGTCTTTTGCAGGTCCCTGGGAAACCAGAGCTCTTGTTCACTGAAAGCCACATCACCAGACTCACCACAAATCATCATTACTCTGAGATGCTAATGCCTGTGCTAGGTTTGGAGTGGGAACCCAAGTACTTGGAGCCCCAGGACCACTGATGATCTCCCAAGCCCATCCACTCTTCTCTCCTCCATCCACCTCTCATCTGAAAGTCCCATTTTGGCTCCTGCCACTGCAGCTCACAGTCATTTCAGGATAAGCATCTATTCGTTATCATTCATTCCAGGTTGCTCACTCTGAGAGGGAGGACAAACAACTTCTCCATCAAGAGAGAGCTTGCTGCTGGGATCACATGCCTTACAAGGCAACTTTTCTTCTGTGAAAGGAACCAGAAATTCATCTAAGGCTGCTTGACTTTGATTGCATAAGTCACCTCCACTTTAAAAACAAGCAAATATGCCTATTTAAAAGGAAACGTTTCCCAAAGACATTTATAAAGCAACCCTTAGCTGGAATAAAGCAAGGCACTGATGCTCCAGGGCCCTAAGAAGTCTCCCTGGTCACTCTATTTGTGTTATAAGTCCACTCAAGTATTAGAAGTTTTGCAGGCTGAGTAGCAAGATAAGTGGAGCTCCTGATTGTGTGTGGAGGTGAGCTTCAGACACATGCCAAGTACTATCTCCATGGGAATTCTGCAGACTGCATGGCAACAGCCTCTGCCTCCCACACGAGAGCCAGCCCATTCCCCCAAACGCTTCCTGTGCTGGCACAGCCACGGGGACCAGGCAGGAGAACGCTGAACAGGGCTGCAGGCTGCCCATGCTGGGCAACACAACATGCCCTGAGACAGTTCTGATGTGCAGAGCCTTAAAGTGCTATTGTGAAAAGAATCTGCTGGCCCCAAACATATGCTAGAAATTAATCAAAGCCAAACCTGATGCACAGAGCTGCATTAGCCAGCTTGTGCAGATTAAATATATCCCATCACACTGCAGTCTCCACAGGAAAAAGTCAGGGGACAATTTTCTTTACTCCTACACAGGCAAAGTCAGAAGGACCTGCAGTAAAAGCACCTGATTTGCTCCAGCATAAGTTAAACCAGCCTGGCGTGGTCCCATAGCTTGAGCATTAGACAATATTTCAGTGTCCAGAGGTTTCTTCTGTTCATGGGAGAAGCCAAGGTGCAGAGTTGGGCAGCTGTGGAGCAGCACTGTTTGCAGCAGCTGCTGGCCCCGCTCCAACCCTGGCCATCTCAGGATCCTGCAGGAAGGAGAGAGCTGCTTCCCTTGGCAGCAATGAGCAAGAGGCTCTGTGCCCCACCTCCCTCAGCTCCTACTGCTCCCTCACCTCCCACTGCTCCTGCCTGCTTGGTCGTCTTCTCTGCCTTGCTCTTTCTGTAACAGTGTCTCCTGCTCTCCCAGTTGGCATCCAGTACATTCCCAATGGATGTGAGGAAATCCCATGACTGTTCCTCCACATTAGTCTGCATGTTGATAAAGGCCTTTATGCTCATAGAATCATAGGAGAGTTTGGGTTGGAAAGTCATCTAGTCCAGCCCCCCACAATGAGCAGGGACATTTGCTATATGATACTGTATTTTATTGCTGCCCATCTTAGCTGAATAAAGGTATCCTGTACAACTGCTGGCTGCAACCCCAGCAGGGATGGCTCTGGTGTAAACATGGACCAAAGGCTGAAGTCCTTGTCCAGGTACAGCCAAGGCTTTGATCCCATCAAGAATTTTGCCCAAGCATCTATCAAGAGTTCCATTGATTGTTCCCAGTGAAGCTCTGCAGGTATTTTACATTGGGATAAACCTCAATTGAAAACACATGTAAAACTCCAGTGTTGAGACTGAGGAGAAAATTGAACTGGGAAAGGAAGTGCAAAAGAGGGTAGACAGTAATAAGTGCAGGCAGCTGTTGTCATGATGAATCCCACATGCCTGCTATGAGATGGTCTTCAGGTCATTGCCTGCTCATGCTTTTATAAAACAGTGGAGACAAGAGGAGGTTGAGTTTGAGGGAATCTGGAGGAGGTAGGTTTTCTACTTCTAATCTACCTGGGAACATGGACAAAATTCCTTCTTCTTCAAACAATGACAAATAACATCACCCCAGTGTGATTATGGAAAACTGTATCTCACCCCATGCCAAGGCCAGACTAGCACAGTGTGCTACACAGCCTCTGGCTACTGAGCCAGACACTCCAGGATTCTGGAAAGACACATTGTGGGAAGCTCACACCCAGTCTGGAGAAATGTGTCAGACTCTGGGATGGAACTTTCATATTTAGTTTCACTATTTTCAGGACTGTTGTTGCAAGTAGATTACTCGTGCTTGTAACTGGCCACCATCCAGCAGCTCTGGGGCACTGTGAATGGGGACACAGGGGCATTGAAATGAGATTGCTAATTACAGCTGGTGGTTAATGCCATGGCCTCTTGAATTGCTCATTTTAAACAGACACTGAGTGCAAAAATTACAGCTCTGGCTATGAAAGACCCACAAAGCCATAAGCATCTCCTGTGAGAATCAGCTGTATAATCAGAAACGGTGATTTTAAAGTGGCACAATCAATCCAGGAGCCTTAGAGCTCTGTATCATTCTAGAAACAGCTTCTGAGATAGACCAAGCCACTGTGCGGAAGCCTGTGTCCTTTTCAAGACCTTCCACTCGCTCTCGAGGCTCATTTAAAGAAAAAAACAAGTATGGGAAAACACCTTATGGTTGGAAAGATACCTTTAAAAACAGTGTGATCAATCACATGGGTGCACACATGGCAAGTATCAGCTTGTATACAAGTGACCTGACCAGTTCCCCTCATGCTGGTCAACACTGTCCCCGATTAATTATTTTTCCACCCTATTATTAGGTAAGGAGGACAAGTGTTTTAACCTTGCTGTAAGTGGTATTTTGTTTCTCTCCTACAGCTTGATAGAGCTTGGGTCAATCTGTTTCAAGTATTGCCATCCAGGTCTGACTGTGGTGCTGGGGAACATGGTGCTGGTGGCATGAGTGGGAGCTGTGCCCAAAAGCACATCCCAGTGGCCACCCCAAAACACCCAGAGCTGAGACTACCCTGCAGTGCGACAGCAGCTGAGCTGCTGCAGTGACCTGTGTCGTGTTAAGTCACACTTCAGACTATGGTTGGCAGCTGTGATGAATAAAATCACTTAATTTTACAGTGAAAGCTCCTTTGCTGTTGCTATCAGGAGCTGGGTTAGCAATGCTGCACACACAGTCATACACATACACATACTTACCATCAATCTTCTCTTTTTTACAGTGTTACCCCACCTGTACAGATAGGAAGAACTGCACAGTACATGAATGCTTGGCCTCCAGGCAAGCTAACCTGAGCCTAGGAGGTGTTGACCATAGCTTGACAACTCTTTTGAGGTTAATTCCCTCCCTTATTTCTCAATAGTCCCAACGGGGTTTGTTTTATTAAAAAATTAGATGTTTTTCTTGTTAAACTGCAGATCTTGGATATAGTAACTATATGCTTATTTTCTTCTTTTGCCTGCACTTAATGCTTTCAGCCTTCTTTCTCCCTCTCTGTTCCCTAGTGACTCATCTAGGCAGGTATTTTCTAACCATCCTGTGCAGCCTCCTAAGAGACGATGTTCTTTCCAGGTATCAGCTGAAAAGTGCAACTACTCAGAATAGAGCAGAAATGGAAAGGCAATATGTCAGTCTGCAATGAGTAATTCAGTTCTTTGCAAGGAAAGGGTTGTTTTTGTTACAAGAAAAAAAGGTTGAAAAGATCTTAAAGGCAAGATACCTTCACAGCAAGTTATACAATCCTCCGTTTAATTCACTTCTCAGGTGGAATCACAAGCAGCTCTTAGTCTCCAATACTCTACAGTGGTAAGACTGTATCCTTAACTCCTGTGTCATTCTGCCTGCCCTTAACATCCCAGGTATGCTATTTTAAAGAGACAGCTTCTTCCTGGAAATAAAAAAAAAAAAAAATGAGAAAACTTGAAATACCAATTCCACATGGTTAAGACCACATACAGTTGTCTCCTTGAGGAACCACACAGATGAAGAGTACAACCCTCTGCGTTTAAGCCTCATATCAAAAGAGGATCTCAAATGCTGTTTTCTGCTGTCCAGGTCCCTGCAAAAGCACTGCCTGCTTGCTCCACCCACAGCAGCAGCCACAGGTCTCATGAAGACTTAATCTGTGGTTTGAAGGGTTTTTTTCTGTAGGATGACAGAATCCAAAGTAGCCCAATTCCAACTATTTCATAGTGCATGCTAACATAGAACAGGAAGACTAGACCAGCCTCAAGTCCAGATTTGCTTGTCTCTGCTCAAGTAGAAATAAAAATTACTACTAACCCATGAGGTTTTCTTGCATGGGTAAATTCTGATGGTGAACAACCACCAGTGCAGAGGTCCCAGCCAAAGAGCTGAGCTCACACTTCTGATTTATGGCACATAAATCAAGATGACTTATGTGATGAAAACACTTGTTTAATTGCCTGTCCATGCAGTGCTGTCTTGCTTTTTTTATTTCTTTATTACAGAGAAAGATCGTAAAGGCTCCCCAAGTAGAGAAAATTATATCTCTCATTCCCTGATGGTATTCAGAATTAAGGAGATTTTCTCATAGTTTTTAAGTTACAGTGTCCAAACCCTGAATTAAGACTGTCCAAGAATGTTCCCAGTGTGGTAAAGGAAGGCTCTGCAAAGGGGGTAATCCTGCCTTACCTAAGCATCTTGGTGAAATTCAACGTGTTTGCTCTGGAGGTGCCTGACAGCTGGATCCAGTCCACGCAGTTGTGGTCTGTCTTAAATACCAGGCAACTTTCCTGCCTCATTCGCCATCCTAATGAACATCATGCTTTCTGGGAAAAATTACTTCAGCTCTCTGAAGATGCAGGGGAGCCATGAAAAACTTCAATAAGGCTCTTACATTCTTCAGAGCTCTGAAGAGAGGGAAGATTTCCAGCTCCCTGACTAGCAGCTCCCTTGCTGAGATGATATTTGGCACTTTCTCCTCCTCTTTCTGATGAGAGGCAGCCAAGGAGGAACCAGGCTGCTTCTGCTCATGCATCAGAGATGTGTTCACACACACACACACACACACACACACACATGCACACTTGCATGCTCCACCACAGCCTCCCTTCCCCCAGCTCCTCCTGGCGCCTTCCCTGCATGTGGCAAGCAAATAAAATGAACAACTGCTGCTGCTGCAGCCAAAATAAGGCATGGAGAGGGAAGGAGAAGCAAGAACAGAGGCAACAAATGCTCAGCAAATCTATGAAATCAGGCCACGGGAAGGGAAGGAGTGGGGCCAACCTGATCAGGTTAGTCATTTTGGGTCCCAGTGCAGCAGCATGCCCACGCTGGGGACTCAGCAAACAGGGCAGAGGAAGACAAAAACCTTACACTGGAATTGCACAGTCCTGAGAGGGACTGTGGGTTTGCCATGCCCAGCCACCATCACCACACATCCCATTTTTGGCCATGTTACCCCAAAGGCACCCCAGCAGTGATGCTGTCTGTGCATGTCCTTGTTGGCCAGCCCTGTGGTCACCTTCACTCCACAGCCCAGCTCTGTCAGCTGGCTGATGCCCTGCTGAGTCAAAGTGGCTTCCAGGTTTCTCATGGCTAGCACCCATCAACCTGTCCTATTCCCACCCAGCTGGAGAAACCAATTGGCTTGAATGGGACCACATGATTCAGTGGGCCTCATGAGTACATTTCACCTGGCCATGGGCTGTGGCAGCTCTTTTGGGTCAGAAGCAATCCACCTTCATTTCTTTCACAGACAGGTCTGATCAAGAAAACACAAAAGACAAAGTTGGAATGGACCTCAAGAGGTCTTTTGTCCAATCATCTGTTCAAGTAGAACAGTCTAAGTCTTTAAGATCCTTTCAATCCGAACCATTCTATGATTTTATGATTGAGAAGATCCTTGCTTAGGCAAGCAGTCCTTCTCCTGAAACTCTTGGTCTGACTGCCCATGTCAGATACTCCTCAGCTCTCAGTGTTTTCTTTAAAAGTGAGCCAGGTTCTTGGCACCTCTTTGCCACTGGCTTCCAAGCAATTCCCTAAACAAGCCCAAATCTGCTCTCCTGAAGTAGAGTCCTGAATCTGCAGCTTGCCTGCCCAGTCTTCCTCCAGGGCTTGCACACAATCACTTCAGGATGAGGAGGTGGCCACATGGTCTTAGCTGTCAGCTCACACACCATTAATGATTTTCTTTCCTATTTTCATTGCTCATGGAGTTCAGATGCAGACTGCATTAATTTTTGGCATTTTAGTGCTAGGAGAAGGGGTGACTTTTTGGACACTTTCCAATGCACACTTCACAAGTGGCTGTGTCATGCTTTACCTCATCCACGTAAAAAACAGAGACTAAGCAACCAGAGGTATAACACTAGCAACTCCTACAGAATGCTAAAGGTTGGGCAAGAAAATAAACCATTATTACAAGGGGTTTGAGAAAAGATGCTTCAACGCTCCTCACCAGGGTATGTGGTGGGGCCAGGGCATGGGGGCAGCAGCAGTTCTGCTCTCCCCATAGTTTGAAAGGTAAATAAAGTCCCAGTATATTTTTTTCACTGGACTTCTCTGCCCCAGGATGAAGAAGCATTTACATTACACTAATCTCACATTACCATCTGGCCAGTTTAGCACCTTTTCTTTTGCTACCTTGTTGTCACATCCAGTCCTCAAGGACCTCACTCTGCTGGTTTCTGCTCTCAGAGGGCTCCTGCTGCTGGAAGCTGCCAAGTGTCAGTCTGACTCAGAATCCAGGGCCTGCACGGTGTCCTCTGACTTCTCTTTGAATCAGCCCAACTTATCCTTCCTCTGCCTTCTCTTTGCAAAGCAGGACGCAGTGATGACTGTACAATTGCAGTACCCTCCCATAGGGCTGCATCATCTTCGCTGCCTTTCCTGCCAGAGATCACTCTTGATGTAACTGCTTCTGCCTGCTTTTGTGCCAGAGTAATATGGGCCATAATTAACCTATTTTCTATTATGTGACTAGATACACCCATGAACAAGATATAAGTTGGGTTTTATCCAGACCTCCCGCCTAAGAGCTTGGCCTCAAACTGCTCTCGTCGATCTCCAGGGAGAGAGCTTTTGGGGGTGCTACGTTCCAAAAGGCAGCTCCTGTCTCTGGCTCACAAGGTGCTGCTGTTGGAGACCCAGCCCTCACTTAGAAACCAAACTCTGCAAGCATGTGCAATCAATTGACCTAAATGTCTACTGGCATTTGCTAAGGCAGGTGACTAAACCTGAGGGGCTGCAGCCGACAACCCTTCACCCTGGAGACTAATAGCTGGGGACAGCACGTGTGGGAGCCCATGAGACTTCCCCGTGGACATCCACTGCAGCAGAAATTAAAAGAGAGGGAGGTGATGAGAGGTGTCAGAAAGACAGTCAGCCTTCTGCCTCACAGGGAAATGGTATCTCCTGGGAGGTTGGCATTGCCCGGGGCAAGGGGAGGGAGCTTCTTCTGAGAAATCTTTCAACTGGTGGCAAACAGGCTGACCCCACAAACCTTAAGGTGGGGAGGTACATACCTGAGCACCAGGCACAGCCGTGTTCATTTTTCTTTTCATGCTTGTCAAACCAGTGGGTGCTTGATTTCACCATGTAAAACAGGAGTTTGGGAGCACTGACTCCCTCCATTGGAAGAGCTGATAGCCCAGTCAGCAAGGGGCTCTTGTTGGAACTGGGAATTCAAATCTCCTCCAAGAGAGGCTTGCACCCTGTTGGAAAATGATTGGAGAGGCACCCCTTCCCTTCTGAAAGGCATAGTACCTCCTCTTGTCTAGGTTTGGAAGGAAGGTTTTGGCACCTAACTTCAAGGGGAAGAAGGAGATAGGGACATCGAATCCCGAGTGCAAGCTCCTATCTTCCCTCAAATCTTGATGATAGGCAGAATGCAGCCCCAAGCGTTCTCTCACATGTTTCCTGCTGGCCACCTTTGGCACACTTGTTCTGTGGATCCTGCCTGGGGTGCCATCCTTCCCTGCAGGCTTCCAGGTGGTCTGCACTGAGTATATTACAGAGTCCTATGAGGGCAGAGTGCCCAGCCTTGGCTGCAGCTGATGTTGGAGCTCCATGGGCTGGCACCAAGACTCTCCACAGCTTCCAAGCCAGAGGAAAGGGTCTGTTGGTATTTTCACCCAAGTGAGAACAGCCTGCCTCCAGCAATGCAAAGTAAATGCTGTTCTACTCAGCCTGCTGGGGTCTGTTCCCTGTGCCCCACAAACCCCCACACTACACATGCCCAATCAGAGGGTTGGTGCTCCAAGTTGGGCCCTGCAGAGGCAATAGCCAGGTGCAGGAGCTGCCAGCACGAAAAAAGATGAGCAGGAAAAGCAGAGAGTTGCATGGAAGCCCTGTAAGTTCAGGATGTGGGACTTCAGTTTTTCCACCCAGCTCCAGATTGGGAGCAGGGTGCTCATAGCAGTAAGTGCCTCATCCACATTTCCCCTAGTTTTTTTGACAGAGAGATATGAGCATCACAATTATCACCAGTACTTGCTTGCTATGCTGGAGTTATGGGACTACATGTTTTCTGTGCAGGACACCATGCTCAGACCAGCTCAGATAATTTGTCAGGAAAGATGCCACATCCATTTTGCAGCTGAGCCTGCACCAACACCTCCTGGCCTTGACCTGGGATTCTGCATTGCTGCCAGGCTTGCAGGCAGCCCATTTTCTCCTCCTTCTGAGGCAGCCTTTTCAAGCCCACTGACCACCTGGGGACTGAAATGTCACCATTTTTTCTCATGCTAATCCTGACGTTTGTAGTGAATTTCAGCTGGATGATCAGTCCTTCTGTAGTTCCACCAGCACAGCTGAGCTCACCCCCCAGCTGAGCTCTAGTACCACTGGGATGCAAGAAGGAACTTGTGTCCCTTGGCTCTCAGCTAGGTTTCTGGAGATGTAGTTTTCATTCCTGTCTTTGCTTCACAACATTAAGCAAATGATCTGCAGTCAAGTTTTTCAAGCACCCAGCATTCACCAGCAAAACTTGGTCTTCAAGGCATGCAGGCCTTGCTTATGCTTCATTATGGAGGGGCAGATTTTAGTAGGAGATTTTAGATGATAGATAGATAGATAGATAGATAGATAGATAGATAGATAGATAGATAGATAGATAGATAGATAGATAGATAGATAGATAGATAGATAGATTTTTACTGTCTGCTGTCTGTTTTCTCTCTGGTTAATCCTATACGTAAAGATGCACATATCACACTCAGAGTATGAAATAATGAGTCAAAAATACAAGTTTAGACTTAGTTGATTTGAATGCTACTCTCAGGCTTTCCTGAATGTAATTGTTATTTGTAAGTGTTCTCAAACACTTCAGAAAAAAAAACATTTTTATGCTGTGGGTTGTCTGCAAATGTTCATTTTGACAAGTTGCTGTCTGTTACTAGTATTGGACTCGTCACACAGTGTATCTTATGTTCCCTAACTGGATGACAAGCTTGTAAAACAGAAGAATAGCAAGTGACAAATAGTAGCATGATTTCTGGTTATTTTTTATAGTTCCTGATTTCATGGACACTGGAAGCTCTACGAATACCATGAACAAGATATTAGGAATGAGGAGTTTATTGGAAAATATGCCAGCAGTGTCAACCTTTGTAGAAATTGAAAGGCTTAATGATGAATCAGGTAGCTTCCCTTCATACAATGGCATTCCATTACCAAGATGTATGAGGAAAGGATAGGACACAGTAAGGTTTGATGTGTGAAAAAGTTGTCTAAGAACACCTGGCACATCAGAGAAAATGTTTCACAGATGTTTCATTCTTATTTAAACATAGGGAAGAAAAAAGGGGAATATCCTTAGAACTCAAAACAACAACCTAGCAGCCCAGACACTAACAATCTTTTTGCCCTCTTAAGATGTTCTCCATGCCACTCTCTTTCCACTCTAATGAGATTAGCATAGTTTCAAGCTAGAACAACAATCATACAGAAGCACCTTGTTCTCAGGAACTTCTACCTAGTGTGTACACAGCAAACACCTGGTGTCACAATCAGTTCTTGCACAGAACTGCAATAATTAACCATTTAATTCCTGGATTACAGCTCAGTGCAATTTACTGGTCTGACAAACCTTTGCCATCCATCAATCAAACAAGCTATTTAAATTAACTATAGGAGTTGTAGTTAATAGAATTTCAACTGATTTTTTAAAATATATTTCTGAATAAAACTCATGCTTAAAATATTAACGTTTAGCTAAAAGAACTGTAATTTGTTCCAAAGAGAAACTGCAATATGGAGTATGTGACTTTAGTAGCACTCTTTAACCACGAGAAATTTGGCTTGGTAGGATATTCCCCCAGAACATCCTTTGCAGTTATTCCCCAGACTCTGTTCTTTTCTGCTCAAAACTTCATATTCTAACCTGTCAGAATTAAGTTGAAACATGACCTTCAAGTCAACACCTGAGTGTGTCCAAACTGAGAGATGGATGCTAAAGCAAAATGTTCATTTCAGGCCACTTTTCCTTAAAGCTCCTTGAAAAGAAAACAGGCCTCCATGCATGTGGACTACGGCATCAGCACAGTGATGTGAACCTCTGGTTGGTACCAGTTGGTTCAAAAGGTATAATGTTGTGCCACAACCTATGTAGTAGTAACAGATTTGGCCTGAATCAGGGGGTCAGAATAAGAACACTATTACCACAGTTGAAAGACCATGTCCATATTATCCACACTGAATAAGAAGCATTCTTCCTATCATCCATGCAACTAAGTTTCCTGGAACTCAGACTTTATGCCTTTAGGTGACTTATGGAAGATGAAGCTCAGGTAAGAATATCCACAGATGTCAAAAAAGGTATTAAAATAAGTAAGCTTGCGGCCATAGAGGTGAAGAGCTTTGCAGGACCTAAAGCAATCTGAAGGGCAACTCAAGCCACAAGAAATGCAATGCAGATGTAGGGAAGTATCCGCAAAAAGGAAAAAAATCTACATGTTACAGAGTCCCAAACAAACCCATTGACTCTCTAAAGGTATGTGGGCATAACACTAGCTTTAGGCAGGGGCACATAAAGTAGCACATAAATGAAATGAGAAAGTGTGCATACAACCAGGACATGGTTCACATACCACATCTCCCCTGCCAGCCCACCTAACATGATGGGAAGCAAGATGAAGAAAGCACCATGGGCCCAGCAAAAAGGCCTCCCTCCCTCTACTTGGCAGACATCAGCAATTTAGAAGAGACATAGGAGGCCCCAGTAAAGAGCAGATCTCTCTTGCTTTGAGCTCAATAAACACTTTTGCAGGCAGCTCTCAAAGATGAACAGCACAGGCTCAGAGAAGTGAAGGGATTCAAATTTGTATATAAAGTGTGAACATAAGTCAAATGAAAAAAGACATTCCCCAAGGAACTATTTCAGGCTCGGTGCTATCATTTAATTCAAATCTCATTAATCACTCTGCCAACCATCCAGGTTTAAAGGCAGAATTACCCATTTCTGATGGGCGATAGTAACTGAGGGACCGCAAGCATCATGCCCTCTCTGCAAATGAAAGGCCAGAAAAGTATAAAATTTAAGGTGGTTCTGGACCTCATTCCAGCAACTAGTGCTACCTTTATCTCCTCATATATTCAACAGGGAAGGACAAAGATGTTATTCCTTCCTTGCCACCATTACAGACAAGGTGAAGTCACTCATCAGCTGAGGCAGAATTCACCTGACACCAACCAGGGAGGAGCTGGGCGGGTGCTCGGTGTCGGCTGTGTCTCCTCTGCAATCAATGGAGAGAGATCAGGTACTCTCATGGATGACTCATCACCTCCTAGGAGAGGTGTCTAGAGTAGGTGGGATGACTCATCCTCGGGGTTGTCCTCTCCACAGATGTTCACAGGATCCTAGATCATAATATAAATTACATGCTCGCCTTTCAGTCCTGTTTTGCATAGTTAAGGCTTTTGGAGGAATGCACAACCATGTCTGGGACTTGATACAATTAGTTAAGGCCTTATGTATGCAGGAGGCTAGAACTCTAAATTAGTTTTCACAACTTTAGACAATTTGTCTTTCAATTATAATAATCTCAGTTCTTTTCTTTCATATGGTGGCAGTATCATAAAGGTCAGCGTGAGAGTAAGGCCCAAACTCTGGCAGGTGACCAGTGTAAGCAGCAATGCACTGGTCATCATGTTCTAACCAGCAGTGCAGAACATTTTATCAGTAATGTGGTAAAACATATGGGACATTGAACACAGAACATTTGGACATCCTCTTCTGTGTTTGGCATCTCCCCCATGAATCCACAGCACTGTTAGTGGACACGCTGAGGAGTGGATTGTCAGAAAGACTATAGTCTTATTTAAGAGTTTGTTATGTAAAGACTAATACTGAATAAATTAGGATAGCTTAATAAGCAGCCATAGTGTAAGGATTTTGTTTTTCTTGTAATATTAGAACCAAGGAAAAAGTTCTTATGTTAGGTCAGACACAGAGGGAAAACCAGTAATTATCTGGAACCAGCACCAGCTCGGTATACCTGGGCACGTGTCAGGCAGACCTCTTCTCTCTGCTCAGAGACTGGCAGAACTGCCTGCACAGGACCCAGAAAACAAAAAGCAGGACTCAGAAACAGTACTAGGATTTCCTTTTGTGGAAATCCAGAGATCTGCAGTGGGACATCTGGGATGTCACCTCTACTCTCTGATTTTTTTGTGTTAATGCATGTCTGAATCAAAAGTGTAAAGTTCTCTTGAAGGCAAAAAAATAGTTTGACTTCATCATTTATGGAGTTAGGCCACAAGGACGGGATCCAAAAGCTTTTCTTTGCATCCAGATGTGCTTTTTGTTGATTTCTTCCCTAAGGGGATAAACATTTGCCTGTCTGTCAGACTGTGGTTATGTTAAATGCTTTAAAACCATGTCTCATAATGAGCACCACTGAGAGAGCCAGCTCTGTACAGCAGATGGCTGCAGAACATGAGGGCCCTGAGAAATCCAGGGGACAGTCCTGAGCTTTTATGTTATTTACCTTCAGCTGACACTGGAAAACCCAATACATCACTTTGACACCGAAGGTGCTAAGCCTCCACCAGCATAACACCCTAGCAGAGGTCCTGCCTTCTTGAGGTGCACAGTTTGGAAGTGTGATTTCATTTCTTGTACATGCAGTAGTAGTTTTTCACCTGTAAGGATAACTTTTGCACCTCTCATAACTAGCTGGTTTTTTTCTTGGCACAATTCAAAATTACACCTTTCTGGGCATCTTGGAAATGAAGTGGAAAAAGGAGTGGATCAAATTACTTGTCTTTGAGTAGAGGAACACAAAATAAGCTTTGTATTTCAAAACTAGTTAATAATGTTCATGGAGGGCTTGATTCCACCAAAGTTAGTCATGCTGAGTAGTTTCTTTTTTCACAACTAGCCTATTCATCTCAATTAGATTAGTCACAGCACAAGGAGAACAGAATTGGACTCTGAATAATTTCAATTAATTTTCTGCTGTAAAAAAGCATTATTAATTAATATTTCCCCTGTTTCCTCGGCATTTGACAAATATGTTTTAACTATGCATAAATATTACTCATTTTCTACATTTTCTTCCCATAAAATATTTTTGATGGTTTGTCAAGTTCCACTTAGCTTTCTAATACATTTTTTTGTCTAAGCATAATTCACTGCATGATCTAAACAGAAGTGCCAGCACAGAGCAGGCATAGCTTTACTCTGCTAAAGTTTAGAGTACTTGCAATTAGGGCCAGATTACTTATGCACAGAAGTAGGAAAATCCTTTAACTGATCTAATAAAATTATTAATATTTATTATTATCTTTTCTATGTAAGAAAATTATTAGTCCCTTAATACTGTCTTACCAATGTAGGAAAGTGCTGAGTTCTGCATTTAATCCTCGTAGTCGAACATGATGCAATTTTGCAATTGGTGAATCAAAACTCCCTTCCACTCTTCCGGGCTTCATTGTATCTTCTCTGTAGGATAAAATGTCCTCTTCTGATAACCACAGTGTGGTAAATAAATTGCAGTGTATCAGTGTGAGGGTATCCCTAAATACAGGTGAGGGGGATCTTATGGGGAGTCTAGGGCATACATATGGCATCAGGATCAGAGGTAGTGACACTGCTCTAGAAGCATAACTAAAGGAAGGAGCTGTGCTTCTAGAAAGAGGTGTTACAACTACGTGAGGTCCATACATTGGAGGGCAGTGCACCCAGGCAGGAAGGCAGGGGGTATTGACCTCCAAAAGCAGGGGTGAGAGGTTGTTCCTTTAGTTTAGCCCTGCTGGTCCTGTGTGCTAAGGGCGCAGTTTCTACATCAGTGCTGATCATAAGCAAGGGTATAACCAGCTCAGTGAAAGGTTCAGCATAAACTTACAGAGGGACATGCAGGGAGATTCATCTGCCATCAACAGCATCAGAGGGAGAATGAGGAGATCAGGGCACTCAGGTGAACTTTGGGATTGAGGTTCACAGCTCCAGTTTGACAGAGACATTCCTGGACCACTTCTGCAGACAGGGCTGTTCCCCGTGGTACCATGGGGAAGAGAAGGAGGCTTTTGCCCCTAGAGGGGTTGTTTGGTTGATCTACCACTGAGTAAATGCCAGTACTCACTGGCACCTGGACAGATTTCTGTCAGAAGTATCTTTAGCTGATGAAAATATCTGGCTAGCTCTGCCCAGGGGAGACTTCTGCGAGAGCCTCTGGAAACATCTGAACAACATGTTCCGCCTGCTGGCCCCCATATCCACAGGGGATTTAGGTGGCATTTGATGAGGTCCAACTCTGTGCTTATGTCTAGGATCTCGTCTTTGACGTGCTGCAAGTGAGCTATAAAGGTTAGAGGAAAATCTGAAAAAGGGAGAAATTGGTTTTACTGGATGCTTAAGTCATCCCTCTTTTTAACTTCTCCTGTGAAACTGATACTTGCTGGAAGTTTCTCTCTGTTGTCTTACATAACTACACCAATGCTCTCCCCTGTATCACTGCTCCTGACAGACACAGAGCTATCTCCTCCCATACAAGCAGATAATCACTATGAGGCTAACCAGAAACTTAAGCAACCAGGTCGAGAACCACAAAGATGACCGATATCTCACTTCTGTTAATTTCTACAGCTATTAGGCTGTGTTATAGATCAGGACCTTAGTTATTCTGAACACAGAGCATAAGCAAAGGAAAACTCGTGTTATGAATACAAAAGAGGCACATTTGTTTCACAATGCTGCACTGGGTTATACAGATGACATTACAGAGGAGTAACTTTGGGAAAAAGTGTTTTTCAGCATCCTTGAATACTGAAAATTTAAATTCTATGAGCACAGAAACTAAAGAGATGATCAGACCTCTTCGATCAGTCATCCAGAATGCAGTATTAATTTACTGCTCTACCAAACCCTGAAATGCCATCCTTAATAGATGGGGACTGATTTGCTAAGATCCATGTTATTTGCCTCTGGGATTTATAGGGATAACAGCAAGATCTGATAGAATTAATACCTTATCCTATAATTTATCATTTCTCTAGAGTATCTGAAAACACTTTACAAGTAGCAGTGATCCTTCACTTGAGCATGGTACGCCAAGTACACTGTCACCTGAGAAGAACAGACGAAGGCCCACTGTTGCTCTCCTCCTTAGCACATGTAATCATAGGGAAGAAACAAGAACAACTTCCCATCACTGCTTTCCTTCATGGACATTTCTTTTAGAGTACCCCTTGTAAAATAATTAAAAATAAAGGTGCATAGGCACTATTTTTTCTTACCATAGAAAAGATCTTCCCATAGGACCAGTACTGACATACTACAGCAATGATACTGGTTTCCATTATCTCAGAAGCTTCATTTTCTAGTTGCTGACACTGAACAGCTGGTCTGATTTGTTTCACATAACAAAGACAGTATAAATTAAGTTGCCATGTGAATCAAGAATGAATCCCACACACAAAGAGATATGCAATACCTTTTATTTAGCTTTGTGCACTAGAGGTGTTCACAATACTGAAACCTGCCATCCCACAGTGAGGGAAAGATACATATCGGGCCACCTTCGAACACCAAAGACATTCCTTTAGGGTTTGACTTTAAGAGAACATGAATCAATAGAAAATATGTATTTTTATTTTTACAGCTTTAAAGAAAATTTCTACAGTATGGCTGCAGAACAGTGTAAGTCTTTTTTCCTACTTGGCATTCACTCAAATACAGTTATATACGGGGATTAATGAATATCCAGTTTGCTGATGGTACCCCAGGGACCTGCATTATATTTTAATGATGCACCTTCAACAGATATCTCACTTACCTGTCAACCTGGAGGTGTAAGACTGAGTATTTCTATATTCTCACTTCACTCATACAAGTACTGCCTTTAAAAGAAATTGTTTCTGGCAGTGGTCAGCCAGAATTTCTGAATGACCTAGTTCCCTCCTGAGGGATGATTCTTAAAACCACCTAATTCAACAGCAGTTATCCTGCTTCTTTAAAAACACTTTGAAAAAAAAAAAAAGAATCCTAAACTTGGTGTTGTGTTTATCTGGCCAGCACTTTTGTGCTGGCTCAGAAATACCTTCAAGACAAAGTTCATTTTGGCATATCCAACCAAATAGGGGTTAATGCCTCTCATGTGGGAAAAATATCAAATAGGCAGCTTCAAAGAGTCATCGCACCACTTGCTCTTTGCCCATTTTTGCTTTACGAATATTTGTCTCTGCCTACCTTTCCAACTGTTGGCAAGGGGAGGCAACAGGAACCCCACAAAAGGGACAAATTCTCCTTTCTCTTCTTTGAGCAAAAACCTCTCTGAACCCATCGGAGGGACAAGCCCTTTCTCTCAGATATTTGAGCACATGTCTACATCATTTCCTCTTGTGGAACAGTGCCATCACATTTCCCTTCTTGAAAGCACTTCCCAGTGTGCAAAAGCCCTTACCAATGTGCAGGCCCCAGTGAGGGATATGCTTGATGTCTGTACAGTTCGAGGAACAGCATGACTGCAGTCCTGCCCACAGACATAACCTGCTGCACGGGTGCCCCCAGCTCCCCGTGGGATCACAGGTGGAGTGAAAATGCTCTCTAAATCCTGCTTATCTAGCAAGATTTGCAAAGGAGCCCTCTGCCCCCTCATCTTGCACAGACGGTCTGACTCACTGGACTCAGGATTTCCATCTGGATGTCTCTTTGAAAGATGGGTGCAAGCCAAGGAGTTTGTCTATTCTTAGCCTTATCTGTTATAAAGATAGTTTTCCCCATAAAAATTTCAGAGAACACCTGCCTCTAAGCAAACACAGCAGCAGTGTGAATCCTGTTCTGTGCTCATTTTAATGAGGTGTTAATATCAGAGCCCGATGGAGATTACATAAGTGCTGACATAGCTAAGGAAAACCGCGAAAGAAACAAAAATAAATGGAAGTCAAATAATTTGAACCCTGTCACAATGAAGTGCCAGCTACAGGAATGTGAATGGCACTTGGAGGCAGAAAAATCTTCTTACACCTCCTGTGCTCCAGAAATGACACCACTTGCTTGCCAGCTTCCCCGACCAGCATCTTCCCACTTTCTCCCATGCTGCCTGAGGATATAGCATGTCCTAGCTGACGTGATCCATAAAACTATGCCTCTCCCTGGTTCTCTGCAGCCCTGTTCCCCCTCCCCTTGTGCCCCGGATTGCTGAAGGAGCTTGGCCACTGGCAGCAGCAGAGAGGGATGCCAGAGGGGGCAGTGTATATTAAAAAACAACAGGCAGTCTCTTAAACTGCCTGGAACAAAATTGTGCAATAACTGGCTTGTGCGCCCATGTGATCTTATCACTGCGAGCCAGGGTTTTCAGAGGGAACTGAAAGGAGTAAAACACCCACTAGATCCTGCTTCAGATGATCTGAAAAGCTCGGCTGTTTCCTGAGTCCCCATCTCTTCGTGTTTTTCATTTGCTTATGTTGGTATTTCTCCCTGGGAGCTCCTGGGAGGCCAGGCTCATTGCCAGATCTGTTTGTACACACTCCCAGGGTAGGTCTGGGTTGCTGGCCAGTTTCCCTGTGTCCTGGCTTTCCCTGCAGCTTGGAGCTGAGGCAGCCCAGGTCATCTTCCAGCGAAAGGCTGGTATGGCTAGGCAGGGTCAGCCAAGCGTGGGGTGGGATTGGCCCCAGCTCTAAAGGGCTCTGCAGACTGCCACCCTAACAGGGCCAAGGGTGTGGGGGGCACCTTGAAGGGTGGTGTCTGGGACAGACAAGATGTGAAGACTGAAAAGGCCTCAAGAGAATGAGGAAAGAGAAATCTTCCTCACTAAACAGTTAAGACAGAGAAATAAGAGTCTGTAAAAACAGGAAGAAATTATGGCAAAGCATACTGGTGTGCTGAGTGGTTCCTGTGCTGGGTTTGTGAAGAACATTCAAGATCGTTGCATTTCTGATCTTTTGGCTGTGCATGACAAATACCTGAGCCTCTTCCTTTCCCACAGATATATCTTGCAGCTTACCCCACCTTCAGATAGGATCTCTGGTTGCAGCAGTGTGTGTATCAGCCAGGATTACACTGTATGGCTGCCTATGTTTGCTGCCCACAAGTGCTTCCTGTGGAAGCTGTGATCCGTCAGGGATGCAGGGAGACACAAGTGGTATGGGGAGCAGGAAGCCTGTGTGCTAAGATGGCAGCTCCAAAACAAAGCTCTGGACTCCTCCAGTAGTCAGTGAAGAGAAACCAACACATCCAGAACCTGATTACTCTCATCCTTGTGCAGAAGTATCAAAAATATCAGGCAAAACACCTTTAAGTGCCTGTTTCCCTCTGACTACAAATGGAGCCCAGTTGGCTAACTGAGAGAAGGGACACAGAAAGCCCTGAAATCAGGTGGTATCAATTCCACCATAGCTTAAGAAACCAAGGCTGTTTCACACAACGGCTTGATATATGGCACTTATATACGGACACAATTATGTGTGGAGACACTTGCATGTGTAACATTATACCAATGTGCATGAGAAACTGTCATCCTCAAGATGATATAAACAGTACCCTTAACCCTACAGTCAAATAGCTGTAACACCATATGGCCTTCTAGTACTTAAAACAGTAAAACACCAGAATGACTTTAAACAGTAACCACGATAATGCCCAGAAGTAGTTTGGGACCAGAGTGATCCCGGACCTGCCAAGCCCCACGTTGGCAGAGTGTGGGACACATGGGGCCTCATCTAGAAGTCATGCAAGTACCACAATTTTTTTTCTTTTTAGTACAAACTGCCCTTGATTAGTCATCGACCTGGTTTAGAAGTTGCACCACTACCACTCAAGCTGTGAGTGGAGTACATATTTAAATATAATAGACTCTGCAATCATTTTAAAATGGCCTAGATCTAAGCCCACGGGGGGCTCTAACTAATTTGACAGAAAATGTAGCTTCTAAATAGAACCACCTGAGACTTTCAAGAGTTCAGCTACAGGGTTCACTGTTCCAGCATGAAGTCTCAGCTGAGCTCCCCTAACTGAGTTGCAGCCCTTCTCAGAAAACGGAGGCCAATCTGGGGGGTAGCAGGACTCAGTTTCCTGATGGTATCCCTCCCAGTGAGAATTATGAAGCAGAGGAAGGAGGGAATTATGGTTTCAATAAACTCAAACCATTGGAAGGCTACATTTTTGCACAGTTTTGAGTCAAAATTGTATGCAGCTCCACGGTTTTGGCTGTGGTTTGCCTTGGGTTTTTTTGAGCTAACTGCAATAGTGACTGATCCAAAAGGTAGGAGTAAGTAAAGTCACCGTATGTTTTAAACCTTCCATACTTGAATGTTTCATGCAGTATGCAAGTCCCGTTTTTAATGTCAGAAGCACTTCCCACCTGAGCTTTTCACTTCTTCAGCATTGACTAAGCACCTCTGCAAAGTCAGGACTAATATCTGCCTTTTATCAGCAAGCACAACACTGTCAAGCAAGTAGGTTCGTATATCTGTAGTGAATTCAGTTGCATTAGCAGCTGTTTCTCCAATAGCTGGTACTCCTGTACCCTCCAGACCAGAACATTACAGCTCTGTGAACAAAACTTTGGCTGATGGTGGGTGGCACTTAAGTGCTACTGAACTAAAAGCCTCAGCCTTCAGACAGCACCATCGCCGAGATTCCCTTGCCCATCTCTGATGTCTGCTGAAGTGGAAATCAGCCATTGCCCCAGGCCTTTTTTTCAAATGCAATTTCTTTCAGATTTCATCTGTTCCTTCTCCAAAAAAAGGTTTTAATGGAAGCTTTGTGTGAGAGTGTTATAGCGGCTGTATTTGCCTCCAAAATCTCTTTCCCACTCCTGTAACATGGTAAAAATAGCACAAAACTATGAAAAAAGAGACAGTAAAGCAAGTGTTAGTGGTACTGAGTTCTAGGATCATCTTTATTCACAGAATCACAGAATAGTTGGAAAGGACCTCTGGAGATCACCTAGTCCAACACCCCTGTTAAAGCAGGTTCACCTAGGACAGGTTACATGAGATCCCATCAAGGCAGGTTTTTCATATCTCCAGAGAAGGAGACTCCACAGCCTCTCTGGGCAGCCTGTTCCCCAGGTTCTCTGCCACCCTCACAGTAAAGAATTTTTTCCTCATATTTAGACAAAATATCCTGTGTTTCAGGTTGTGCCCATTGCCCCTTATCCTCTTACTGAGAACCCCTGGAAAGAATCTTGCCACATTCTCTTGACACCTGCCTTTAAGATATTTGTATGCATTGATTAGATCCCAGTCATCTCCCCTCCAGGATAACCAGGCTCAGCTCCCTCAGCCTTTCCTCATAAGAGAGGTGCTCTAGCCCCCTCATCATTCACAGCCCTTCACTGGACCTGCTCCAGCAGTTCCTTGCTTTTCTTGAACTGAGAGTTCACATTGGGCACAGCACTTCAGGTGAGGCCTCACCAGAGCAGAGGGGCAGGATCACCTGATGGCCAAACTCTTCCTGTCACCACAGGATACCCTTGGCCTTCTCGGCTGGCTCATGGACAGTGCTGTCCACCAGGACCCCCAAGTCCTTCTCTGCAGAGCTGCTTCCCGGCAGGTCAGCCCCCAGCCTGTACTGGTGCACGGGGTTATTCTTTCACATCTACTATCTCTCCCCAGGTGCAAGGCTCTGCACTTGCCTTTGTTGAACTTCAAAATGTTCTGCTCTGCCCATCTCTCCAGCTGTCCAGGTCTTGCTGAACAGCAGCACAACACTCTGGGGTATCAGCCACTCCTCCCAGTTTTGTAACACCAGCAAACTTGCTGAGGGTACACTCTGTTCCTTCATCCAGGTCACTGGTGAATCAGTTGAACAGACTGGACCCAGTACTGACCCCAGGGAACACCACGAGCTACAGGCCTCCAACCAGACTCTGTGCTGCTGATTGCAACCCTCTGAGCTCTGCTGTTCATCCACCTCGCCTCCTGCTCATCTAACCCACACTTCCTGAGCCTGCCTAAGAGGATGTTACGGGAGACACAAAGCCTTGCTGAAGTCAGGATAGACAACATCCACTGCTCCCCCATCATCTTCCTGAACAGTCATACCGCCATAGAAGGCAGTCGGGTTGGTCAAGCATGGTGAATCCATGCTGACTACTCTTGATCATCTTCTTTTCCTCCACATGCTTAGAAATGACATCCAGAATGAGTTGTTCCATCATCTTTCCAGGGATCAAGGTGAGGCTAACTGGCCTGTAGTTCCCTGGGTCTTCCTTCTTGCCTATTTTTGAAGACTGAAGTTATATTGGCTTTGCTCCAGTCCTCAGGCAACTCTCCTGTTATCCATGACCTTTTGAAGATGATGGAGAGTAGCATAGCAATAACATCTGCCAACTCCCTTAGTACGTGTGGGCACATCCTATCAAGGTCCGTGGATTTGCATGTGACAATTCTGCCTAAATGATCTTTAACCTGATCCTCCTCAACCAACAGAAAGTTTTCCTTTCTCCAGACTTTCTCTCTTGCCTCTAGGGTCTGAGATTCTTAAGGACCAATCTTGGCAGCAATGACTGAAGCAAAGGAGGCATTCAGTTACTCCACCTTCTCTGTATCCTCTGCGGTCAGGGCACCCACCTCATGCAGAAGCAGACCCACATTTTCCTGTTTTCTTTTTGCTACTTATTCATCGCAGATAATACTACAATGCACATTCTGAATCCAGTGCTACACAACTGACAGAATATTCCAGTGTAGGAATACAGTGTAGGCTCACCTGTAGAAATGTAATGTGTCAAGTGCAGCTTATTTCCTAACTTTTTTTTTTGCATCATACAAAAACAGATGTTCCTAAAATGTTGATGTTATGCCCTCTTCACACCAGCACAATCAGTATTGCCGAGTCTGCGATATTCGATATTCGTAATGAACTCCACATTCCCTTAGACCCCAGCCATTAGAACAGTATCATGCTCCTTCTTGCCTGGGACACAGGAATGATGCAAAAGGAAGACTTTTCCCTAGGATTTGAATGAAGGAGGAATGTGGTTCACTTTACATACAAAAAGGGTTAATTTTTTCTTCTTCCTGCATTCTTTTGCACAGCCATCCTGAGGGGAAGTGTCATATTACCTCACCTCTTATTACTAGGTTTCTAAATTGGACCTTGATCAAATTCCCTGGCATTACAGAGAAGTGTCATTCGGTGTTCTGGTTTGGACCCATCATACAATGGTAGGTGGGAACTTCACATGAAGGGAGTTTGATTTGCTTATTCCCATTCCAGCCTCTCCCATTTTACACAAATCCTGGGTCTAGTCTCCCCCCTTTCGTGCAGCTGCGGAAGATACTGGGATGAATCACTTCTTTAAAGAGGAAATCAAGCAATGCCTTCCCACGGGAGAATTCCTGAAGACAGAAAGACAGGGTGGTTAGCACTGCAGCCTTGTCCTGGCTTGCCTGCACATGAACATTATTTCAGAATAAGCCAGAGGTTGAATGTAAAGCAGCACAGACATTCTACAACTGCTGTGTGTGTTGCTGAAATCTCAGCAGAAGCAATGGGTCAAGGTAGCTGCATGTTGATTCATTGGGACTTCCCTGTATCTTCTTTAGCTGTGTCTGTCAGAAGGAAACAGGCGAGGATTTTCTGAACTTTGTGTGCTGTACAATACATCCAAAAGCAGGAGAAAACTATTGCAGAATAGTCAGAACTAAATAAAAAATTCTTATTTTCCTGGCTTTGTAATAGTGAAGCAATGAGACATCTCCGGGACTTCTTTTCAGAGTAGAATGAGAAAGCAAGCTGAAGATACAGGGAAAGGTGGCTTCAAACCATTTTGTTCCTCCTGGGTCTCAAAAGATAGCTCAGTCCTGCCTGTGTCCCCTTCAGCTGCACCATGCCTGGCTCCAGCACAGCCACTGGGAAGCTCACAGGTATTCTTCACCACCTGAAAGGCACACCATGGTGCATGATTGCTCAAAGGAGCCAGATGCCACTCCAGAAACATCTACTCCATTTCCCACATCAGCACAGATGCAATCTAAAGACAAACGCTGCCTGGCACCAGTTTAGCCAGATTTCGCCCAAGTATTCTACATTAACCTGAAGCCCCAGGGTTACAGAGAAAGGTTATTATCTATGGCCTTTAACTGAAACTTCATGTCTACCATTTCCTGAACATTCTGGCAGTGTATCTTTGGCCTCCACCCCCATCCCTCCCTGCTGCCTGCTGCAGGACAGAAGGAGGGCAGCCGAACTGATATAAGCCCCACCTTGAGGGTGATGAGGCACTCAAACAGGTTGCCCGGAAAAGCTGTGGGTGTCCCATCCCCGGAAGTTTTCAAGGCAGGTTGGATGGGGCCCTGGGCAACCTAGTCTAGTGGAAGGTGTCCCTGCCCCTGGCACAGTTGATCTTTAAGGTCCCTTCCAACCCAAACCATTCTGTGATTCTATGGTAATAATATTGGAAAAAATGTTTTCAGAGGGGTGACTGCTGAAACTGACACCATTCGGTGCATTCAGCATAAACTTAAATTTGTTTTTAACATCCTCTCCTCCACTGAATGTGGTGGACTCCAAGCTTTCCAGCTGGATGAAGCAGAAGCACTTTATGCCCTCCAAATTTAGGAAATATTTCCTTTGGATTTAAAAGGATGCACTCCTTTGTCTTTCCTAGAATGTAATCAGAGACTAATGAACAAAATTGTTATAACAGTGTCTTTTAGGATTTACTTTTGTTTGGTTTTTTTTTTCTGAGAAGTCTTAGGCTATGTCTTTATTTTTAATAAAAAAATGTGCTTTAATATAGCTATAAAGTCAAAATTGAAACAGGTTTTCCTACTGTTCTGCCACAAACTGACTGATGGAGCAGGGGTTAGGTTCAATTTTTAGAGGGTCTTTCCAAAAAAATAAAACCACTTAAGCATTATTTTGAGCTTCCATGGAGAAATCTGGGAAACTGCATTATATTACCTGGGCCTCATTGCGTGAAACATCTCCAACTGTGAGCAATAAAGCAAAAAATTTATTTGAACAGACATAACATCTTTGGAGGGGATGAAAGAAAAGCTCAATAAATCACATCAATTTGGTAAATCTGAACAATACTCCCCAACACCTTTCATTTGGCACATTGGCAGTAATCACAGACATCTCCTCTGGCTGAAACTGCTCTCTGCAGTGAGCAGCTCCTGCCCTCTCCCTTTCCTGCTCTCCATAATACTTTTTTACCAGCTTAGAGAAACGCAGTCAGGGAACATGCTGATGTCTTGCTCCTGTTTTCTGCAGCAAAGATATAATTTTTTAGTTAAACACATCAATTCTATAGAGGTAAAGCTTCAAAAACAGACATATGCACAGTGCTCCAGAGAAGAGTTACCATCTGCCTTCCCCTCTCCTCCTCCTCTTCAAAGGAAGGAAGAAAGAAATGTAGCAGAGGCTTAGCTCTTCATTACCTGCTTGCACTGATATACATGAGATTCCCTGCAGGATTTTTCTTGCTAACCAGGCAGGATGAACACCCACAAAAATTGGCAAGGAGATGACTTTTAACTCATTTTCACAAACTGGCTCTATTTCAAGTAGACAGTGTCTCTCTGGTATCAAACCAGGAAAAAATTGGTTTTGCTTTACCTCTGAAAAATAGAAAATGCAAGTAGCCATCCTACTGGTTGCCTTGAATACTAACAGTGAAACATGATGTTTCAAGGATTAAGAGGAATCCAGTTTCACCTCTGAAAGCCTGAGGATGAAGTTCAATGTTGGCCTGATAATATATTTTAGCTGAGCATTGTAAAAATCTAGAGTTTGCTTTCTGCATTATGTGATCCACAATGTGTGCTCCACTACTCTAGAAGTGCAGGCACTATTGCCTATAGCAGGGAATGCTCAGATGTCAAATTTAGGGCTTGGACATTGTGTCAGGAGAGAGCTGTCACCACTACACCAGTCCGTAGTGTGCAACATTAGGCATCCAGATGATATTTGTATCCTGGGAAAAGTTGACTTTTGGTACAGAAGCAAAAAAGTAACATTGTAGGGATAGATTTTTTTAGATAGAGAAAATCAGCTCCCTCAGGACAAACAAACAAACAAAAAAACAACAAAACATAAACCAGCAAACAAAACAAAATAAAACCAACCAAATTACTTTATCCAATGTACCTTGAGTAAATATATTTACTCCCTTGGCAGAACTATGCAAGGCTTGACAAGGCTTGAGATAGACTTGACAGATGACTCAGAGTTTAACAGAAACACAGAGAAGTAGCGGGTAAGAAATTACTGTTGCAGAAGTGTGGCTGTAGAGTCACTGAGTATAGGAAAGCATGTCCATTCTCAGACAATATTAATCTTAATAAGCTTTAATTTAAGTCAATTTGTTGTCTGGACACTACCTAGAAGTGTTATGCCAAACAGATTATCCAAGATAGTTCCCTATCTTGGAATGATTACTTCTGGACTTTGAGTCCAGAAACTCAAGAAGAAACCTAGCTGATTTGAGTTTCTTGGGGCAGTGAGGTTCTGTGACTGCACATAGGAAGTGGTATGTTTGAGAGACAATAAGCAAGCTCTGCTTAGAAAAAACCAAATTTGGTGTAAAAATTTCTTTTGTATGGCCCCCACTGCAAGCTCAGCAAGGAAAGCACTGGGAGGAAGTAGCACCCAACAGAATTACGACTGAGGCTTTTATGAGTTACTGGAAGTCTTCTGCAGCCTGAAGAAACAGTTGCAGATTATTGCATCAATAAGAGTGCAGTTTATACTAGAAAGTAAAAGTACAGCGTTTGTTCCAGGAAATTATTGCCATAGCTCGACGCCACTTATTACATTGAAGGTGAAGAGCAATATCACTACCTTGTAGTCATTAACAATAATTCTGAACAGCTCATCAACCTCAATACCTCCTGTACAGACAGGGAAACTTTGACTGCAATTGCTACCATTTACAAGTATAGAAAGCAACTAAACTCCTGAATATTGGCAACAATGGGATGGATGACACTTTCATGTTGCCACAAATGCACAGGAGTGTTTCCTTACACCAGTTCGTCTTGATCAAGTATGAGATTTTTACTTACCACAGGAACTAACATGCTTTCCTTTCACCTATACTTGTCAAAAATATTACAAGAAATGTTGATGTATTCTGTTTCCTGACTTACCTTATGTTTCTCCAATGTCATGTCAGGTATGGGGTCTCGCTCCAGGCTAACATCAGTTGAATCAACTTGTCTTGTGTGCTTAACTCTAGATGGTCCTGCCACTGCACCTGGCTGTTCTTTGCTTCGGATTTAAGATAAATCTGTTGCTTAGATTTACCACCACTTCTGGCCTGGACGCGGTCTAGCAGCAAGAAGAGACTCCTTCTATTTCAACCATCTATGATGAAGGGTCCAACCAGAACTCCAAATCCACATACTCCAGTCATTGTAGATATTTGCATTTTACACTCTGAAGGTTTTGCTAATAACTATACACAAAATTTCCCTGCTGGATGGAGAAACATTTTACGCTACCACAGGAGACCTGTGCTGCTGACACGATTAATCCATTTCCCTGAAAAATTCCAGCTACCTTGCTTTTTTCACCTTTATATGTTGTGTTTGCTTTTGTCTGCTTTGGCTGTAGGTTCCAGGAGAGGTGCCAGCAAATCTTTGTTAATGAGAATACTGTTTTTTCTACTCCTGAGCCAGTGGGGGAAACTTGCTATCCAGGACTTGCCTAACATGACTGCAGTCCACTTTCACCTCTCTCTGAGCAGCCTTTACAACAAATGACGTGCACTATCTCACGGCGGGCAACTCATCAAGTCTCCCTCCCCAGATCACTGTAGCTGCTAGGAAAACCAGTATCCCTCAAATTAGACACCTGCTTTTAAGAAGAACACTGCGCCTCACGGTAACAGACACGATAAATGCTGTGAGTAATGACAGATCCATGTGTTAACAGCACTATCAGCCACCTACTGGCTCCTTTCTTCTTTAAATAAAGGCTTTTCTCCCCAGTGTGCGCATGAAGCGCACACTTCTTTTGTGAAGGTTGATCTCTCTGCAGAAACAGTGGGAGCAGAAGGCAGAAGTTCTCAAGTCCTGACTGCAGCAGTGAAACAGGCTCGGTGCTGATCATGCAACTGATGCTTTTTGCCTCAGTTTCCCCACTTGTAATAGGAATAATCTCTATGTTGTAATCACGCTGCAAGGCGTAGTTAATATTTGCACGGTGGTGCTTGGGAGATACCAAGCACCAGATATTCCCAGGATACACCAGTAAAGCAATTGTATCTACACAGCGAACAAAAGCAGGCACAGATGATAGCGTAATGTTATGCATTTTGGTACAAAGTGAAATAAAAATTTTACCTTCTGTCCTCAGATTTCTTGTCAAACATTCATTGCTTCACATACTGAAGCAGTTAGTAATACAAAGCATATTTCTATCCTACTTTATTTTACATTAAAAAGTGAAGAACCATGATTGAATCTTAATACAAAAAAAAGGGCTTAAGTTACATTCTCCTGGGATCATCTGTAGCAAAGTGTAATAAGTTTCTCAATATCTGACCTAATTATATCTGTCCTTCTAAGTTTTGTTTCCCATAAGAGCTAAATGTCTATGGTTAAAAATAACATTTGAAATTCCTCCAAGTTCCAACAGAACTTTTTCATCCTCTCTCAAATTTAATATCTATTTTTGTTTTAATTTTCACCCAACTTTAAAAGTTATGATTTTGAAGCTGGCATTCTGTTCTGACATCCAGTTCCTAAAAATGTTCATGTTAGATAAACTTGAGAAATGAGGGGAAAGAATTATATTGTGTGTGTTTATTTCGTGTTAGAAAAAAACACAGCTATCGAAACAAGTGACAGAGAGGCGTGGGGAAGGAAGGATGCCTTTGAGGTTGAAAAGGAATTGTCTGTGTTAGAAATGTATCTTCTGGATCATGTCAAGGTCTCTTGACAAGAAACACCAGGTGATTCTACAGTGTCTGTTTGTATCCTCTCTCTCTCCCTGAGCATCCAGTTTAAACTCCAGAGCAGTGGTGATGGAAGGTGACACAGGCCCCAGCCCCTACAACCCATCAGTCCTGTTCAGAGCTCCCCATATCCATGCAAAAGCTGGAAAACTGTGCTACTGTTGGGATGACAGAATTCTTCATACTCATCTCTTCCTTCTGGCCAGCACAGACCTGAGACTGGAATGCTTTGCATTTGAATCCACTTTGCATAGCAGTCAGAGATCCCAGTACCCACTGAAGACCTTTGTGTCCCAGTTTCCCACCCATAACAACAGCACTGACCTTCCTGAAGAGACACTGCAAAGCTGAAGTCCCAACATTTGACAAGGGCTAGGAAATCAGGTCTAGTGTGTTAAAGAAATACGTGAGATTTTTATAACTGGTCACATTCCATTCCCAGGGAGGTTGATAATAAATAATCTTTATACAGCACCTTCTATCGTGAATAGGCAAAGAAAAAAGTGAGTCTGCAAACAGAGATACAAGTAGGATTTTTGAGTGCGAAATTCAGCTTAACCCTTCTTTTTGAGAAGCTTTTTAGGCCTTGTGGAAGGAAGAATCTGGATTTTCAGGCTGACTATTTGAACATCAAGCCTTGTGCACCTGCAGGAGTTCTGCATCCATCACTGCAGATGGACCATAAAGCCTCATCCTGGTGCTTTATAAATGGTGCTGCCTGCTCTCAAGTGCAGAGCTGACGTGAGCTCTGTTTTCACAGTTCAGCTCATGGGAGGGGGGCGCAAGCTGAACAACAAATGCAGTTTATAATTGCCCAGTCATTCTGCTTCAAGGGTCTGGGAGACTTAAATGTCACAGTATACAAATGGGAATTGTTGGGAGAAATAGAGCAAAGTGACTTCAAAGGCATCCAAGCCCAGTGCTTTCGCTAGTTCAATAACACAGGTTCGAGGCTGGAGCAGATTGCCTAAATTCCCTCAGAAAGAGGTAGCAAAGGGCTGGAGGATGAAGCAGTAGCTCCTCAAAGGGTCCTGTGGTGAAAAGGTCTGGTTTTGTTAGACAGGTGGCAGGGCATTTTGGTGGTTATGATCTTCCTGAAGGACATGTGCATTCAGATCCCTGCAGGCCGAGATGGGCCGAGCCCTCTGATTTCACTGACCCTGCCTTAATCATGAGTTTATTCTGCTGGTGCAAAATCTGATTCTGAGCTCTGAATCCTTATACAGCTGAAGCATCTGACTTTTCCTTAAGAACTCATGTGAGGGGTATGTTCATACCTTCCCTGTGGGCTTTCTTAGGACCAGGGGCTGCCATGAGTCCCCAGCTTCAACTGTAGCCCTCTGCTATGGGGAATTCAAGGCAGAGCCAACCAAAGGCTCCTCAGCAGAGCTGATGGCACTGTGCATGTCCACTCTGAGAAGAAGGGGCCAGGGCTGGGTTGCTCCTGCCACAGAATAGGGGAAGGAAGAGCAGCACTGCGACGGAAAACCAGGCTTGTTACTGCTGCCCCTACTGCAGAGATAGGAAGGGTGAAGACAGAAATGCTGTTGCAGGATGAGGCTCTGCCTTCACCCTCAACAGCAACTGCTGCCCTGGCTCTCTGCACTCCTCTGCCCCCCACTGCAACTGTGAGCCTGGTTTCCTGGGGCTGTGCCTTGTGTTGCTGTGACAGCCTGATATCCTGTGCCCATGCTGCCCGTGCCCAGCAGTCGCCCCGTGTGGGGTGCATGCAGCAGTGTACATTCCCCTGGGGAGCTGGGGGTCTGCACATGCAGCATGTCTGTACTTGTTGGCAAAACACTGTCCAGCCCTGCAGAAGGCTTTGCTAATATCTAATAAGTGGTTGGACTAGATGATCACTGTAAGTCCCTTCCAAAAGAACCATTCTATTCTATTCTATTTTAATCTCAGAGCCATCTTACTCTTCCCAGTGATGGGATGCCATACAGTAGGCATTTTGCAAGATGTCTGGAGTCAAGGCCTCTCTTCCAGAGACAGAAACCATCATGGGGTGGCTGGAGCTGGCAGCGATCATGATGATGAACCATGTTCATCCCCAGAACAACAAAAACACCAGGAAAAGGAGAAAAGAAGACAGTATAGCTGGGCTTTATTTACATGGGTTTCCAACTACTTTAGTTGGGGAATGGAACACAGTAGTGGTACCATGGCTCACTTGTTATGCAAGGGGGATGTTGCTTGTGCACATTAAATACAATGTGCTTCTGTTCTCAATTTTCTAGCTATTTTCCCCTGTATAAGGTGTTGATCTGAGTTTTTTTTCTTTTACCCTTTTTTTTTTCCTGAAGAGTGAAGTAAAATAGAAAATAAGGATCCTAGACACCTCTGAAAGTTTAAGTAGCCCAAATTTTGGAAACTAGTTCTTTTTTCATTCAGATACTTTCTAATAAAAAGGTGGTTTGCAAGCGCTGATGATCTCTGATGATCTGTCACAGCTCTACCACAACCACTTTGGGAAGCAGTAAATGGGAAAACGGCTATTATAGAAAAGCCAGTGCTTGAAATAATTTTACCAATATTAGGCATCCTATTTTGGGAAGAAACTGAAGAAAAGACTTGCCAGAAAATATTGACATTTCCAAAAGCAAGATATTCATAGGTGATGAGCCTGATTTACAGCAATATGTGCACACAAACATTCACTAGCTCCTAGTGAGCAGGAATGTCAGAGACTCATTTCTAAATTGAGCACTTGCACCTGCATGTGTAATATTCCAAACATAGTAGGTTCTCCTTTCTGTTTCCCTATGTCTGATTTTGAAAAATCTGTTCCTTGCTAGAGTGAACTCATAACTTCCCAAATATCTTCTTAAATATGAGTTTGCATGTGACATTCATCCCGGAGTTCCCTGCAGGTTCAGTTCCAATGCTATGTTTTCAGAGAGTTTTCATTCTTCCATAATATTTTTCTGTCCTCCCTTTCATGTCTATCTAGCATCCAGTAAATCTTTATAATTCTGATATGTGGTTTTCATAGTTTCTCCAATAACCTCTTTGAAGAGACTGGACAAGCAAGACCATCTCTCAAATGATAAAAAGCATTTCCCTAATGTGGACATTATGTGTGCCAAGAAATTCCTGAATTAGTTTGAACACTGTCATATTGCATTCCTGTATGCCAGCAGCAGTCACAGGAGCTGTCTGTCCTTGCTGGGGACTGCTTATTTTCAGGGATGATACTTTGCACCTCTAGGTCACACAGCTGCCACTGCCAGTTCCAACAAAGGTTTTCCCATCGCTCACCAGGAAATATGCAATCACCTACCCAAAGCCCATCAGGACAGATTCTATCCAGTATCTAAGAAACAATTCAGATAGCAAATGTTTGTTTGTTTTTGTGGCTAAATACTGTCCCAATGCATCTTTTTAAAGAATGACCTTCTTTTTCGTCTTGTCTAGATCAAGTTCTGATCACCCAGGAAAGGCCAAAGACAAGACACTTTAAGCAGAGAGACACAAACCCAGGATCCTCTTCCATGGTAATTTTGGATTTCCAGCAGAGCTGCTCTTCACCTGTTATAACAGCCTTTACACAGTCGCTGCTCCTTTGCTCCTCCCGTAAGGAGATTTCAGCACCCTGCCTCCCTCAGCACCCAGGCTGTGCACAGCACAACTGGCTGGTGCCACATGCAGCTGAGGTGCCGAGGCATTCCTGAGGCCCTGGAGCTCAGCTGCCGCTGGCTGGGAGGTCAGAGCCTGCCAACTGCACCTCTTTGCAGTTCTGCTGGCCCCTGCACAGAGGAACAGGGGTCCTGTTGTTCCCACTACTGCAGGCCTCCTAAAGGGAATGAGGGCTTGTTCTTCTATCTCTATTTGTGAGAACGTTCAAATACCAAAGTTAAATCCAGGCTTATCCTCTCTTTTCTTTACATAAAAGCTTCCACTCAAAGTAGATGTTCTCAAATCTATTATCCTCTATATTGTTCATAGTGGTTCTAATTTTTCCCACATTGCTCAAAGCTCTATTCTCAGGTGACTGTTCTCTGAGCTTTTCCAGCTCAGCTTTACCTTTCAAATAAGATTTATCCATTAAAAAACAATTCTGCTGCTTTTTGCAGCTATCATTTTGTCACATATGGATTTATTCAATAAATGCTTTTAATAGTAACATTTCTAGGCTTTGTTTGTCAAGAGCTGCCAGGCTTTTACAAGCCAGGGTTGGCACAGACATTGAATTGCCTCTCTGTACCCAGGGGAGAGTTTCCTGCTGGTCATGACAGAGGTCCTGAATACACAATGTAAATGAAAGGAAATTAAAAATATGGGTAGATACATAATTCACAGCCAGTAAATGGTGAAGAATATCAGGTTTCCAGCAACTTCTGGACCTCAAAAAAGCTTCTAATAAAAGCAGGGATGCGTGATTTTAATTTGCAGTTCCAAGATCTACTCAAAGACCTAAAAGCCCAGCTTCAACACAAGCACCAGGGCAGGGAACTATATAAAGGCCATGAGCAAGAGCAAATTCAGCCAGCCTAAGGGCACTAGGAAATAACAGCTGACAGGACAGAAGAGAGAGGTCAAGATAGGTATGCCAAAAATCTTTCATTCACAGGTCAGCCTGAAATTAAGCAGCACTGCTGTTGCCTGCCTGCTGCCTGCTGTCTGCTGTGGGGCAATGGGTGTTAGTGTTTGTGTCTTGCTGTATGTGGCATCCACCCATGCAGGACTTCACAGGTGTTCCTGAAGAACTGTAGAAAGTGGTGGTTGTGGAAGAAAAAGAGAGAGTCTTTTCTTCTGTTCTGTTTCCCCAGTCCATTGCTTTTTCTGAGGTCTTCAAATGTCTATTGCTAAATCCTTAGCCCAAACTCTCCTCCTTCAAAGTGGCACAGTACTAAGTTTGCCTAAAGCAAAATTGACAGAGAAAAGAAAATACATTGCCTAATACTATTTTTTAGGTTTTTCAATAATTCTAAACTTGTTTTGGTGCCTCTTTTGCTTTCTTTCAATGAAATATTTAATACATTCTTACATTAACAGGATTTCTTATGCTCACTTTCCTCCATTCTTTCCATAGTTACCCACCTAGTCCCACAAGGACTTATTAATTAAATTCTCTCAGTACAAAGTTATCTCTCTCTGACTATCTCTATTTTCTGTACTGCAGCTTGTGTACATTGTCGAGAGGAATCAGAGAGAGCAAAGAACCAAATAAAAAGATCCCTCCAGGAATATAGCATTCGATTATACAAAGAAAACCAGCAGTTCTGATTGCTCATCCTTATTTCCCAGAGGAGGCCTCAAATGTCTTTGTTCTTTGGCTTTTTAGAAAGAATTTCCTTTTCTGGTAAAATCATTTTACCTGTGAACTGAAGGCCAGGCTTTTCGTCACATGTACCTGCTTTTCCATTATCAACTGCTACCCATTTTTCTTCCCCATGTTCTGCCTCCAATAAACAGCTTTGGGGTGTTTTGCACCTCCTCATGGCTTTGTGCCTGGGCTTTAGGACCTTCTACCAGCTCTGGGTTTCCTGTGGGGAACCTGGCTTCACGTGAACCACAGAGTGGGCTCTTCTCACAAATGACAGAGTGTCATAAATGCATTACTGCTGACTTCAGGGATGATGAGATCCCTGGAGAGACCTGGAAAGGAACGAATACGGGGCCCCAAGCCCCCTCTCATCTCCTGAAGGGCTGTACCTGTTTTATGGACAAAGAACAACTTCTGCTCCCAGAGCTGTCAGTCACAGTCAGTTTCCTCAGTGCTGAAGTTAAGATAAATAATGGAATAACTCTCACAAACATAAACGGGAATTACAGTAGTATATATAATTAACTGAAAGTTTCAAGCTGTGAACTCCCTGCCCTCTTGAAGTCCACAAATTTGTATGACTCACAGCCATCACACCTATGGTATATGTGCACACATATATATATTTTGATATGTTGAGTATTTGGCTCTTGTCTAAAAATAAAGCTGCAAAATGAAATGGGAATATCCATTTGCTCCCTTACACTTTATGCTGGGAAGCTGATATTACCTCCAGTTTGCCATCTTCCCAGCTGGCTAGATATTGTATCGTTTATGTTGGACCTCCTCCAACATTCATGGCATCATCCGTACAGTTTTAACAGTCTAATCTTCCTAAATCTCTTTGTTTTGAAATTTGATTGTGCCTGATCTTCATTACTTTAATTGTTTAATGTATTATAATTAATTAGATCTAACAGATTCCCATTCAGCTCAATATATTTACATCTGTCTGCAAACTATGGGAAGCACAAGACAGGCTGATTCCATGCTGATCTTTCAGTCCAGAGACCAGGTACTATTTTTGCCAATGACTTACATTTGTCTGCAGACAAGTCATCTATCTTTCTGTTTCTCCAAGGGATTCCAGCTCACTGTGTTTATAGCCTAACTGGATCTCAGCACAAGTGTTACAGAAGTAACAATAACGACCCACAGCCCATCCCAAACACAGCTGCCTTCTAACTGGGACTGACTCCTGTTTAAACTGAGCACAGGAATAAAGAACATGAACACACAGGTTTGTGAATATGTATGTTGTTGCAGTGTAAAACATTTCCCTTTCCTCCCCACCCACCTCATGTCAAGTGCTGGCAAGATTTTGGTGCTTCCCAAAAGACAGACTCTCTGCCTACATAGAGTGATACCTTCTACTTGCTGTGCATGTCACAACCCCATCAGAGTCATGCCAGTTGTCTCCTGAAAACGCTGCTGCTGCTGCATGCACAGACCTGGCATCCAGATTCCCTGCACCATCTCTCCAATAATGCATCTTCATTCTGCCTGCATCCGGGTTGCAGGGAAGAGTATCTTTTTGCCAGGGATTAAGAGCCAGTTGCTTCTTCTGAAGGTAGAGCTGGGAGAAGAGCAAGCTTTCATTTCCAATGGTGAGTGAATTTGCCTACCTTCTCTTCCCTATCACCTTAACACTGCACTTCAGTGGCAAGAGCATTTAGCCAGGACATGGGGGACCAAGTTCAATTCACTCCTCCACCTGAAAGAAGACAAACCCATTTCTTTAGAGCACACTTGCTATCAGGCTCCACAAGGTGACTTTTAGCTCCTGCTAAAGGTTTATCATATTTCTTCAAAAATTAGTAACAGAACATTGATCCTGAAAGCAATTGCAACCTGGTGGTCTACCGGCCAGAGGCCACAGATGAGGGTGAAGAGACCTGGTTCTGCTCCATGCCCTACGCACTACTTTTGCATCTTATCTGATGATTATTACTTTGTAAAATAAACTCAGCATATCTTTCCGAAGAGTATCAGGGTTCCCTAGCACCCTCTTCGCATCATTAAGCAGTATGGCAAAAGATCAAAACCAACCTATATATAACAAATCAGTCTTGACTGAATTTGTCATAAAAAAGAAGATGGGAAGAAACAAACATGTGCAGAAACCTGCCATTTTCATCTCCACAAGAAAACCATGTTAATGCCCTCCAACTGATAAAAGACATTCCCTTCGGCGTTGCGGGCAGCCAACTGCACGGGGCTGCTCACTGGACAGTAAGGAACAGATGCTCCAAGGCAGACACAAGTGTGACATGAAAACAGCCAAATGCACTTGGTCCTGCAAAGAACCACCCATGAGGTTACAGGACAAGCCCCCACTGGTATCGTGGTTCTCAGAAGCACTGCCTTTGCAGCATCTATGGTTTTGTGGGCTCAGCAGCCAGCCTTCTCTAAAAGCATTAAGATAAATTAAGACCCTTCACAAAAAAAAATACAGGTAAAACATTATCTTACTTGGGAACCTTGGTACAAAAGAGCAGAGGAAAGGATCTCTAGCAAACATGGAGATAGAATTCAGATTTTAAAGCCCTAGAAGCAAAAAAAAAAGGGCCTCCTTTATTTTTAAATCCCCTTGATCATTTTCAGATCTGTAAAAATATTCAGTTATAACAACTGTAATCAAATTAATATAGCGTGTGTTTTCATAATCCAATTTGGGGACTCTTTTCCACTCCCAAGAACATAGCACAGGCTTGGTTTTAGGTAGAGAAGTATTTTTATTTTTGCAATTTATTATTCCCTGGAAAAAATGCATTTTCAAATTATGTGCAGGATGGATTCATAAATTTGAAGCAGTTTGCAGGCTGTTAGAGGTGAAAAAGGAGAGTCTGCAGTGTTTGGGCCAGGTATGCTCACATCCAGCCCTCTGCACGGAGCCAGCCGGGTGGTCGGCACAGCTCAGCTGGCTCCTCCTGATGCTGTCAGCGGAGCATTTCTGACTCAGGTGGGCAGAACACTTCACACCCCAGCAGCCATAACCACAGACTGGGAGGAACCCAGCAGGAGCTGCTGTTGCCAAGGGAGAATTTGTCAGAGCAAGAAGCTCGCTGGAGAAGGAAGGAGCAGGCCAAAATCACCAGCAAGGCTGGTCTGTGGGAGGAAGATCATGGCAGGGGGAGAGCGGGAATTTTTGGTTAGTGGCAAAGCACCAAGGCAGAAGAAAAGAGCACTTTAGTGCTGCATATATCCAAATGAATGTATTGAAGAGTCGTCTGACCCTCTGACCACCCTTTGAGCTGCTATGCCATATTTACTTGGGGAGGTGATATGCTAGGGATATAAATTGTTCTGTGAATGTCAGAATGGTGCCAGGGATGGCATGAGCCAGGAGCAGGACATGCCAAGCAAACTCCCAAATCTTCCTAGGAATGACAAACTGTAGGAGTGCCAGGAAAGGCTTCATTTACAGCTGAATTGCAGGTACATCGGCCTAGATTGTTACTCAAGAACCTGCAGGAATAATCTGCCCTGATTTTATATCCAGATGCTGAGGGTTAGGTTTGGTATTGCAGATCAAGTGCCTGTGCACCAAGAGCTTAAAAGCTTCATCAGAAAGAACTCCTAACCGTGCTTGCCTCATCACCAGCTATCAGTGGGAGATAGAGAAAACAAAAAAATTCAGACAGTTTCTTTATCAGGGCTGAGCAGCTGTAGCATAGACTGCACTGATTGATGGACTTAAGCCTAGAGTTCACGATATTTCAAGAACTTCCTGCCTGAACATCAACCATAGCTCTAGCTGGACACTTTCAAATTATAAGACAATCTCCACTTTGTCTTTTAAATTGCTTATTAAACACCCCCCACCCCATGTGCTTTCTGACAGTTGCAGGATGCAGTACAGATCTTTCCACATCCTTTAAGACCATCTATGGATCTCATTTGTAGTAGGGATTTTTACCACTTCTTTTTCTTCAGCCAAATTCTGAAACTAGATAGGGTTCATTCTTCTTTTATTACCCTCCTTCCGTTTTGTTTTCACAATAGGTGGAACATTTTCTTCAGCAGGTTTTTCCCCCAAATCTTGTCCCTCCACCTATTCTCCTTAGAAGGGCACCCAATCTCTGCTTTTGAGTTCTGAGCTTTCCTTGTGCAAACCATCATCTCTGAAAATTGGCACTGGTGCACATCTTAATCCATAGCTTAGCAAGTCTTCCTGTGCACTGTTGTCTCCGTACAACTTCTTGCATTTGCAGGCATGAGCTGTAGCCAGCTCTGGTGACAGTTTTTCTCTAAAAGAAGAAGAAGAAAAATGACATTGTAAAATCTGGAGCTGATCAACAAATCTGTTGGTGAAGCTCAGAGCAACTCAGAGCATTCCGAAGTTAGTCTACTGCTATTATTGCTGCTCACATGCTGCTTATCGTATCGTAGAGATCATCTGGTTACAGCCTAGTTGCACTCTTAATTAGCCCAGCCAGAAGCCTGCCAAGTTTGACCAAAAAAAAAAAAAAAGTAGTTTAACTGAGAAGTGAGACATTAACTACTTGAGAGATAATATCATCTATAAACCTAGTAGTCTTGTTCAGCAGTTTAACCTTTTTCTCACTGAAACCTTGTTTTCAAGTTAAATAATAATAAAAAAAAAATATCCAAAAGTTGAGGGAAAGTGTGCCTGCCCTGTGAGATCTTAGGCCTGGAGTTTGGGCTTCAAAAATCTTTCTTTGGGGCTTAGGTTTCAAAGTCTACCCTAGATAAATTACAAGAAATTGTAATTGGCTTGGTAACTCTGGCTTGCAAGTGGGGTCTCAGCCCCTTCTTCAGCCTCAGGTTTTTCAATATTGCTACAGGCAAATCATACGGACATTTGCCTGAGAGCTCTGTCCTACAGAGCCTTTTCCTGCAGGACTGGGTGTAGATGTCAATTTGCTGCTGACCTTTAAACGACTGTAAAACTGTAACTTGGCCATGCTGCAAGCACTCCCACTAATTTTATACTTCCTGGGGCTTATCTATTATGCAAAACCAGACAGGTTTCACAAGCTGGAAGTTGTGTAGAAGAGCAGCTTTTATCACAGCCCAGTACTATGCATGTGTGTAGTCTTTGTTTTGACATCATCTCAACTGTGTCCTGTTTAGATAAATGACAGTAGAAAAACTACAAAAATTTCCAGGCTAGATAAGGTATCCATCTTGAGGAAGATCCTAACAGAAAAGACAAAAAGGAGACAAGGCATTTTTCTTTGTTTCTCCAGCTAAGTTAATTTGTGAAATATACAACTCTTACATGGTTTTTAGAGTAATGCAGACCCTGTGGGACAGTTGTAAGACTTCATATGGGAATATTCTACAATCAGTGCAGTGTTGGGTTGGATGTGCTATTTGAAATGTGTGTATAGGTTAAAAAAATAATAATTTGCTTCACTCAAGTTAGCCTCTCTTAAACTAGATTCACTAGTTCCCACACACAACAGCTGTCTTTAAAATGTCAGGTAGCTGGCAGGGGGGCACGATAAGAATCCACAAGTGTTTGATGAGTATAAATATCAAAGCAGGAGATTCTCCAGTCGGGATGGAAACAGGTAAGTACCAATTAGTTTTGTTACAGCTATTGACAGGAGCACATCCTAACAGCCTGGTTGAACTTCTTGGATGAAGAAATAGCCAGCCATTAACTGGCTCCCACCAGGGTATATCTGAGACCTCTTTTCTAAATCAGACAGAATCCTTAGGCCGGTTAAGTTACAGGAACTGATGCTGAGCCAGAAGAGCAAAGGGAATACAAAGATAGTAACAGACTCCAGAGATCTTGGGAGGAAAAAAGGTGTTCAGGGCAGAAAGGAGGAAGAAGAGGTAGGGCAAGAGGATCAAGTTGCTGAGTTGCTCTGCAAAAACTAAAACAAATAAGGTGGGGTTTGATTGATTGTTTTCATAGACTTAGGCTATTTGTGTCCTAAAATCTCTGCCATAACAACCTCAGGTTCTCTTCTGAAACCCACTCTCTATATAGGGCACATGCTATGCTCAATCAAAAATCTTTGAGCACACCCTGGCAGGCTGGCGGCTCTCATGCACTATATAAGGGCTGGCTTCCACCTGCCTTTTCCTCAGCACAGGCATTTCATTACACACTTTGTCCTCTGTACAGCTGCAGTTTTCACAGATCTTATTTATCTTGAGATTTCAGCTCATCTTTCAAATTTGGTTGAAATTGGGTACCAAAGTTTTTAAGGGAAATTGCTGAATGTACAGAGAGATAAACAACGCAGTCTCATAAACCTAATTTCAAAGGCAACCAGGCCAAAAATGTCAGTTTTTAGTTTCTGATCCTGTTCATGCCAAATGTTGTCTAACATTTCAGAAGCAAGCTGTGGCCCTGAGAGCTTCTTTCAATATCCTTTCAAGAATATAAAATAAATTCTGATAAATGTAGTCAGTATAAAATAAAATTAGTTGAAATTGGTTGCTGGGATGCAAAACTGAAGCTGACAGGCAGTTGTGAGGAAACTTGCAAGAAAATGCTTATTTTATGTATTTCTTTGGGGCTTAGCAGCCTAGAGCTGTCAAGATGGTTTTGCACATGTTCGGCAGCAAAAACAAGGGAAATTAGTGATTTTACCAGTAGAAAATGTAAGTTCCTACTGCATTAAGCAAACCTTCAAGAATAGAAATATTATTAATGCCTATAACTTGAATAAAGTTACTTTACTATGTATTTAGGGGCCTAAGTTTCCCTTGTAAAACTACATTTTGAATTTCTTTAGTAGTCTGTTGTGATAATTTTGCCAAGGGCTTGTGAAAATCTAAGTAAAATATATTAGTAAGTTCACCTTCATCCACAACTCTATTGAACCATTCAGACACCAGTAAGTGATTAATGAGATTTTTCTACTCTAGAAATTGTCGTTTGTAGGACCATCTCATAAAATGATCCTTGAGGTGCTGTATCATTTTATTTTTAATTTCAAGTGATCATCTCATAAACAATTCACTGTATTAATAATTCCTTGGATTGCCCTACAGAAATACAGGTCAGTATGTTGCCCATCGATTATCTTAATGGTAAATGTTTACAGTGAGGGTTTAGAAGTCAGCATGTATCCTATAGCAGCTGTTTCATTTTTGAAGTCCTGCAGAAATCCTCAGAACATACCCTATGAGACTGGTAACTTGCACCTTTGCATTTTTCTTCTGATCCCTTCACTCTAACAACTATGGTCTATTTCTAAAGAATTTAAAGAAAATAAATTATTTATCTTTAAAAAATAGTAGACAAACTCAGAATAAACACATGCAAAACAAGAAGCTCTGAAATTAAGTGGCAGAACTGACTTGAAACAAGACATAATGGAGCCTTTCTCCTGACAATCAACATTAAAATAACATTAGTGAATAAGCACAAATAAATAAAAAATAAGTCCAAAAATAAATCAAAGTAGGTATAATAGAATTACGTTAGTCTGAAGTTTGCTTCAAGACATCCTGTCACTTCTGGTAACACTTTTTAAAGAATTATCTTGCTCACTCAAGAGCAGTTACACATAACAGAAATGAATACAAGCTGAAAGAGTTCTGAGTTCCCAAGTCCCAATGGCAACTGTTTGCAAAGAGTAGACAATTGTATTAATCTATAAATGAACAGAATTAATCTATAAATGAGCAGTAATTTAGCCCTGTGTGAAGGATCGGGGTAAGACTGATGCACAGTTAACTTATCAGCACCATGCTGAGTTCACTCGAACTCGTATTTGCAGCCTGGAAAACTCATGTTTGGTCAGTGCTCCCAGCGGAGCAGGTGCCCAGCCACTCTCACTCATTCCAGGGCAAAGCATGCCCATTTTGGCGCCATCCATCTTGCTTCCTGTAGGGTCAAAGGGTGAAAAAAATAGATGTGATATGCTCTTTCAGAGTATCTTTGGAAGAAATGCAAATACCTCAGCACTGGGCAATCAATTCGGAATGAGAATATAATAAAATCTTAATACATATATTCCACTTGCAGGCCTCTGTCTAGCCAAGTGTTTTCAAACACTCATGGTTAATCTCTTTTTTGTTTCTGATGTTAGGGGTATTTCATTTGATTTCTTCAAAGTTCTGATGACTGCAGCAGGACCCCTAAAATGCTTGCTCCTTAGCTATGCTTCAAAACAGTCCGATTAATCAACCTTATTTGTGAGTGATGAACTTTGTTCCTCCATGCAGCTTTTGAATCTGTATCTAATATTGTAAAACCAATGCAGGTGCAGAAACAAAACATATTTTTCCTAGGAAAGCAGATACACCCAAAGCAATGGCAAGATGCCTTTTTTCAAAATGAGCTCTCAGCAATTAAAGAATTTTATAATGCCACTAACATACTTAAACACTACAATGAAAGGAAACAAATGAGATTCAAGACCTATACATACATATGACAGACTCACCACCCAGACCTCTCAAACCCTCCTTCCAGCTAATGAGTTCTTGGAAGTTATTGCAGCCCTTTGAGTGCGGTCAAATTCTGATGTTTTCCCCCATCTCACCCTGAGGGTCAGAAATAAAGTTCTTTAAATTAAATTCAGCTCTTAGTGACCCCTGTGCAAACTTACAGTCTTTCATACCATTCAGGAACTTTTTCTAAACAAGATGACCAGCATCTATCTTCCTTTCTCAAAAAGGTCAGTAGGAAACAAAGAGCAGTGCTGATTTATCTTCATCACTTCGTGACAAGTTCTGTGAAGGCAGTTGCCATTTTACATTACTTTTTTTTCAGAATCAGGGAACGTGGTAACTTTCAATTCATCATTTCTATGCCATTTATTTGGTGGGTATTCTGACATCCTTCTTGGATACTTGTCACTTTGTTGACAAGATGTTCACAAACATTTCTTAATTATTTTGGTGAAAATGACCTTTGCATTGTAGTGACAGGTGAATTGAGGAATCATCCCTGGGGACACTTCCAATCATGCACTAACTCTCTAATATATATATACTTAAATCCATCCATATACAAAATCATTTGAGGATTTTAATCCAAGGTACAGGATTACTTATGCAAGACTCACTGGTACATTGATCCTTTGGCTAAATGTGTAATTTTTATAAAACTAGACTATGAACAGACAGGTGAGAAGGTTAGAGAAGGTTTGACGAGGCAGAGAGAAAAGCCATGTGAGATCCAGCAGCTTTAACAACTTTCCACTTTGTGATGGAAATTAGTAGCCTTGTCCACAATTTATGTTTTATCACTGGCACCAGACAGAGTCAGAATCTGACTCATTTTACACCACTGGGCGTGGGGGGAGGGAACAAAAAAGAAAAGAAAACTCTAAATGCATGCATCCTTCACTAAAGTCGTTCAGTTGGGCCAACCTACATATCCTGACGACCGAAGGGCGTCTGTTGATCCAAAAGCACAATCAGACTACAAAGGAGATGAGTGAAAGATCTCATTCCCGTGTGCAAAGCTTGAAGTTTGGCTTGCAAATCACAGGCTGTGGCCAAGGAAAGAAACAAAGACAGCTAGGATATATTCCTAAAAATGTTAATAAATGTTTTATTCCAGAAAGGTGGTAATACTCCAGCGATCTTGCTTTTACTAAGTGGAGGGAGAGAAGCTGAAAGCCCTACAGAGGTACAGAAAGGCTGTATAAAATTACTCACATATACATATAATCATGTAGCCTGAGAATCAGCCCAGAAAGGCATGTACCAAAGTCACAACAGTCAGGATTTGGAGCAAGCAGATTTTGGAAAAGTAGCTCTTAACAGTAGGAGAGCACACGACAGAGCTGCCAACTCTTCTTTTTTTCCCTCTGCAGGCTGTAAATTTGCAGAATCATCTCCTGGTCTCTGGAGAAATGCCCTTTGCTAGGCTGCCTTTCCTAATTTTCCTGTTCCCAGGAAAAAAATACAAACCAACCAACAGTAACTCAGAACATCTCAATTTTCTAGCAACAGCTTGGTTAGCACCAAGAGTCACCATCACTGCGCCTTCCAGTCCTGACTTCTAAGAGCTATTTCTATGGACTTCCTGGATTGTTGTTCCTGGTCTGTGTGAGGGTAACCCCCACAAAAATCCTACCATTCTCTTCTAGTAGGTAGGGATAACCCTACCTTGTACTCATCCACTTTAATTAAATATGTTTAAACACATAAAAGAATAACTAAGCACTTGTGGCAGAAAGGATGGAAGAGAAGAACTAAAGGCTGTGTTGGAGGGAGAATAAAAGAGATCTGGGGTCATTTTCTCCCATCCCCATCCCTTCATTTCTTCCTCTCATGTAAGAGAGTAAAGTAAGAATGATTGTAAATAAACATGCATATATGTACTTTCATATGCAAATGTTTCTAACTCTACAAATGAGTTTTTGCTGCTGGCTGCCGACTAGTATGCCTGACAGTCTGAGATAGTGAAAGTGCAAGTCATCGAACAAAAAGCTGTGTGGAGAGCAGCAGAGAAAATGCATCTGAAGAACAGGGAAGCTGCTTAAAGCCTAGCAAAATTTTTAAGAGACCAAGTTTCCTGGTCAAAACTGCAATAAGCAAGACAAAATAAAACATTCCACGCTGGGGGAAAAGTGGAGGAAAATATAAGAATAAAAGACAGCAGGAGAGTATCTGTTCAAGAGACAGCATATGCAAAGGTGAGTAATGCCTAATTCCTTGGATCTGTTTCAAATGGCAGCGTTCATGAAATCCAGAGGAGTGGAAATGGTGTTTGGCAAAAATAGCCCACTTAAAGGGGAAGGAGTACAGTGTCTATTGGCACATGGAGCTGTTAGCAAACAAAAACTATGGTTAGTGGTAATTAGGGTTGTTGCAGGAGATGTTCCATTTGCTCCAAAACCAAAAATAATGGAAAGGACTGAGTGGAAAGGCTGATGTTTTTCTCCCACAAAACTATTAATACTGCCTACGGTATTGCAGCCTCCTTCACGAGGGGTTCCCCTATATTTCCTGGATATATCAGAAAGCAATACACACTTCTGCTTCATCTAACACATGCTCCAGTCTGGGTTCTTATGCACTTTTAACTATTATAATTTTTCCTGTAACAGTTAATTTTTCATCATGTTACCACAAAATATTCAAGTACCTCTGAAGACGTATGGTCTATATTTGGGTGGTTGCCATTTCAATGAGACTTCTCTACAAAATAAAGGTTTAAAGCTTATGTTAAAAATGAACTCTGTAGCATAACTTGAAACAAGTTGCAGCAAATGCTGTGCCATCATACCATCTGTGTTCAATTACAGCTCTAAAGCTCTACTCCTATTGCTTCCTAAAGTGGAAAATAATGATAAAAAATAAAAACAGATAAGATGAAGAAGCATTGTGTATTGGAATACACTATGAACCTGAGTCTTACGATGCTTGCTTCAAAAAATGAACCCATCTGTACCTGTAAACTGCAACAAAGCATCTTGGGGGAACCAAAGAGGAAGGTTATGTATTTCTTCACATTTAAATTAAGCAACGGCGATGTTCTCACCTGACACAGCTAGTAAATTTTGGTGAGCTTCACTCTACACAATATTGCCCATTTTGCTTTTTTTAGTTCTCTTCGCAAGCTTTCCAACAACATTCTGTAAGAACGTGAATGAAATTCATTAAACCTTGGAGTTAAGGGAAGGAACTAGAACTGATGAGAAATAATTTAAAGAATACCCCACTGTTAAATCAATGCCTAAGATAACAGAGGTTGCTGGACAAAACTTACATGGAGTAAAATGTACATTATGAGAAACCCCAACACACATCTTAAACCACGAGAAAGGGTAGCAAGAGATCCAAAAACAAACCCTGCAGGTAAAATGCCACTGCAGAAGTACTAACTGCTCTTCATGTGATATAATAAAAAAAGCCCTGTTCTTAAAAATTCGACTTTGTCATGCAGAGCTTAAAATAGCACCTTCCTGATACTCAGTCAAACTGCAGGATCACTGTTTTGGAGATGTAGAAATATACTCCCCACTCTGGTTATTTTATTGCACTCTCAGGTCTACAGTCACTTGGGCACTGCAGGGTGGAAAGAAGACAAGGAATATGCCGGGAAGCTGCCCTGGAACTGCCTGGAAGAGACAGAGAGAGCAGAGAGGCAAGACCAGGAGCCATGAAGCAGAAGGCAGTGCATCTGCGGGAGAACCTGTTGATGCTGTTTTCTCTGGTACTGCACTAACCTGCTCCCGGCCAGTCACTTGTCTAGAACACAAATAACTTCCTCTTGCTTTCCCAGAAGCAAGCACCTCACTCTTCCTGTGCTATTCCCACACGGTGCCCCATCAACAGATTTTGATGTCAACATCAATCCAGGCCCGTCCTGCGCTGGGGCTCTTTCTGCGTGAGCTGTTTCGGGCAGTCAAGCAAATCCTTGTGATCCGAGCAAGAGTCGCTCGGGAAGCTGCTGCCGCTTGATTTCCAGTGGCGACTCCACAGCCGGGATACAGTAACCGGCCACGTGACTTTAGCCCGAGGTTTTATATGAGACCTTGCACCGAACAGGAACAGGGCGGAGAGACCACCAGGGTCTCCCGGAGCCATGACAGCCTGGAGCAAGCCCCCGGGAGGGAATCCCCCTCCCACTCTGGAGGTGCTCCTGTCCCATGGCACTACGACATACATGAGTCTAGAAGGAAACCTTTAGCCTACCTGACCCTTTTCAAAAAGCATGTCGAGGTGCTTTCTCCATCTTATTATTCTCCATTTTATTTCTAATCCCATGAGACAGTGCTGACCCCAGAGCCCAGGAAAAAGCGGGAGAGGTCAGGACACTGCATACTTGAGACAGGGATTCAAGCTGGGGCGTGCTGTTCAGACAGGGGACAAGTAAATGCCAGCCTCCAATACCTTTGGGGAACGCTATTTTCTTTCAGAAAGAGCATTTCCAACATCAGCAATGTTTATTAATACTCTTCCTCCTCCTGTCAGCACGTTCTCATCAACGTTTGCGTGGTGCTGTCCGAAATGCCCGCTGGCATTTCCAAGGGAGAGGCTGCCCACAGGGACCGTCCTGCGCCTGCCCACCCGCCAGCCCCAGCAGGGTCTCCCAGGGCCCGGCCGCCATGCCCGGGCTCCCATCCTCTTCTGGAGCTTTCCTTTCCAACCCATAGGGTAGGATGAGGCTCCCGGGGCGCGGTTCGATGCGGGGCCGTCCCGCGTGTGCCGGGACAGTTCCGCTCCTTGCACATC
>NW_021939396.1:20177703-20237381 GCF_001715985.3 Manacus vitellinus
CGCCGTGCGCGGTGCCAGCAAGTTCTCGACGCGCGCTTGCAATCGAATCCCGGGTTTGTGCCCCCGTGTCGGGAGCGGGATCTACTAAAACTTGAAGTCACCTGGAATGCTAAATTGTGCTTCATTTATTTCCAAAGACGGGATAGACTTGCTATTGTTTCTGGTAACGTCACGTGAAATGGCAAAAATGTTAATGGTTAAAGATGAAGGTGCAGGGTTGGGGGGTGTGCAACATATAGAAATAAGTTAAGCATTCATGACCGAAATTGGTTCATGTTTTAATAATCATGTCAAACTTTAAAGGATGGTGTATCCTAAAGGATATTGCCAGTTCCTCAAAATGATTTAAGTCAGGATACACAGAAGGATGGGGGGTGAGAGAGGAGTATATTTTTCCTGCTGTACCAAGAGAAATTTCCCAATACCTCTGTTCAACAGTTTGATTTTTGGTTTTTTAAGTGGTGGTAAGATGCAGGTTATGAAGCATCTCAGCCACATTGTGCTGTCTGAAATACTAATGTTGAAGTAATATTTTTAAATAGTAAAATTTTTTTTGTCTCTAAAAGCACAGTCTCTCAGACAGAGCAGCAGTACCTGGCACGGAACATCCTATAATGGGGATTCCCATTTTGGGAAAGGGAGTTAACATCATGGAAGGGTGTACACCTTGAAATTTAGATATGTGGTGCATTCTGACTTTTGAACATGCAGCATGGGATTTGGTTTGCAGATCTCTGTATCACGTCTTTGTGCCTGTAACTGTATGAATCTGTTAAGGCTTAGAATGTTGCCTGGTACTGTTTGTCCAGCCTTGATTTGGTGTTCTCCTGTGAAAAGCTTACTATTGGATATTTTCTGTGTCAATTTTGTTTTATTGATAATTTAAAGCAGTTGATACTGCAGTTGGAATGTAGTCTTATGAGAGAGTGATATAATTAGGATTAGCAAATAATTAGGATTATTTTGTGTGCATAAGATGGGAATGATTTGCTTTCAGATCACCTTTGGATGTTTTTGCTTGTGTTCATTAAAATACCATACTTTTAGAAGTTAATGGTTTTTCAGGACAAAGCAGTGACATTTAACTCTTCAATCCATATATCCACGTGTTTGAGCATTGAGTGCTGCTTGTATGCCTTGTGTTCTGGATTTCAGTTGTACCTCTTACAGTTCCGAACTACTCTGCATATGAAGTTAAAATACTTTTGTGCTTGATCAATGTCTGAATAATGCCTCACTATTTTTCCTCTTCAGAAATATCACCATGGATAAAAATGAGCTGGTGCAGAAAGCCAAACTGGCTGAGCAGGCTGAAAGATATGATGACATGGCAAGTTGCATGAAGTCTGTGACTGAGCAAGGAGCTGAGTTGTCCAACGAAGAGAGGAATCTTCTCTCTGTTGCCTATAAAAATGTTGTAGGAGCTCGTAGGTCATCTTGGAGAGTCGTCTCAAGTATTGAACAAAAGACGGAAGGCGCTGAGAAAAAACAGCAGATGGCTCGAGAATACAGAGAGAAAATTGAGACTGAGCTAAGAGACATCTGCAATGATGTGCTGGTGAGAAATAATGAAACTGTTGATCCATTTTTACTTAGAGTTGCAGAGTACACGGTGCTGGGCCCTCTGGGACTATTTCTGCTCTGTCAGTAAAGCTGTGGTCTCCTATGCTATTTCTGAAGGACAGGGTTTAAAAAAAGTTGGACTTGTCTTTCCCTCTAAATGTACTGATTATTTATATACAAGTTATAGTTATGAATGCTAATGAATTTGGAGACGTGTTGAAACATTATTGTATGGAAAGTAATAGTTATGAAAAGTCAATATATTTCGCTGAGATTGAACTGGATATAGGTTTATTTTGGGGTTTTCTCCTCCACCTTCCCCCTCAATGCAGTATTTGTATCCTAGGTCACTTTGATCTCTGCTACTTTAATATGCTGCTCTAGTTGTAAGAGGTAGTTTTTACTCTACGGAAATTGTGCCCCTCCCTGGGTAAGATGATGTAATGTTAGTTATGACTCAGCCATGCAGAAAATTGTCTGCAGGAAGAGGCAGTAGAAATGCTGTGATACCCTCTTAAACTTATTTTTTAGTAGCAAACTAAAAGGGTGTTCAAGTTAGACATTTTCTGTGGCTTGTAGTTATGTTAAAATGGGCATGTACCTAGAAAGCAACCCTGTATTTTCATTGGGAGACTGGTTTATGAAATCCAAACCTCTTCCAAATGCTTATTCCAGATTGTCGGGTTTTTCTAACTGCACATGCCTGTGATGCTTCAGTGAGTGCTCAGTGAGCAGCTGTTCAGTCCTGCGACCACTCATGAGGTAGAGGTTACTGTCAGCAATAGAGTTGTCCGCTGGACTGTGGACCCTGCTGGTGTGTCAGCCCATGTGTGACAAGGGATCACGTACCTGGAGGTGACAGAATGACATGTGATACGAGGGAAGTGTTAAATAGCCAAGTAGTGTGCTTGAAGATCTGATGTCAAATGAAAATTAAGATCAATGAGTAGCATAAATTTTGCTTGATGCGTGAGATAACTAAATGGCATGGACAGTGATAGTTTCTAGGACATTGGTTCTCCCAGAGTGTGGAAGAATCAGCATGGATAACTGAGTCTTGGCTTCCACTTTAGGCTGGTTGCTATGGTTATTGTAACACACTGGATTTTGTATGTTTTGTTACCTTGTCTAAGGATAATTCTTAAACTTCCACTATGAAAATAGAAATGCCAAACTTACTCATGGGAAAGAACTGATTTACTGGTTCTTGTGTTTAAAGTGGTGGCTCATCTATTCAAGGCAAGGAAATAAGGATCCAAATCTGGCATTCTAATTGTTTGTTATTTCTTTAATTATTTTATTAATGCAAAAGTCCTGGGGGGTGGATGCTTTCAGTTTAGAGTTACCTGAAGTTCTTTTGTAAGCTACGTTTGGGTTTAAGAAATCATTTTAATTAAGTCTATGGTCTTAAAAAAACTTTATAAGAACTTAGTGTTTACAATTAACTCCATCTTATAATGGAAACCAGATTGAGGTGAAACTAGCTTTGTTGTGCTTGCTTAATTCAAAAACTAAACCAAAAACCCAGCTTTTGAGTTTGCCACAGCAACTAGAGCATCTGGGAGAGAAGGCATATGGGTGGGGAATCTTGTTAAATCTTCTGAATCTCAAAATGGACTTGAATTTCTCTTTATGTTATTGAGAGATACATACATTATTCAAAGAAGTTATTGTTCTTGGACATGTTACTATTTTTAGGAAGCTGATGACTGACTGATCTTTAATGTTGCCCGTCCAATTTTTTTAATAGGATAAGGAACAATTACTGTCTAGAAGAAACAATGTCTTAGGCAGTGATTAGCAGTAGTAAAACTACTTTTTTAGACTTAAATGTGAAAAGAAAAAAAAATTAAAACTTTTGTATTCAAAGGAGAGGATTTAAAAATGCTTTCAAATAGCATGTGCTACCTGAGATGATGCCAACTACATTGAAAAATCAGATTTATATTTAAAAACATGTTCTCATTTTCTTTCTTTTAGTATCTTGTTTACATACATTCTTACCTAGAAACATGACTGACCATATTGCTTTATTTAACATCCACTTTGCTTTAACAGAGAAAAAAGAACTCTGGTAACATTTTGTTGTTTATTATGAACACAATGCTACCTGCAAATGTTGAACTAGGGTTTGGGTTTGGTTTTTTTTTTAATTTGTTTTAGAAAATTTCTGTAAGTCTTGTGCAGGGTAATCTAGTCTGTAACTGTTTAGAGAAGTGAAAAACAAGGCTTACCAAATCTTGATTGGTGTGAAGTATGCCATTAATTAATAAGACCTGAAGTGTTAAACTTTCAGAGCTTTTAGCCTTATCAATTAGAGTACAAAAGCATCTTGTCAACTTTAGTATCTTTTATTGAGGCTGTGAATCTGTTGGAGCTGTTGTTGTGTCTTCAGTTGTCTGCTAGGCTCTTAAGTAATATTTAACACTCTGGGGTGTTACCTCATAGCTGAGTGTGACTGGAGCTCTAACTTCAGTGTTGAAGGGAGGAAACCAATTAAGAGAATGTGTTTGTGACTAGAAGTGTGGCCAAAGCTGGCTCCTCTGCAGCTTCTCATTCTTTTCCCTCTGTGATTTGTTGGAATCAAATCACTAGTGTATTGGAAGAAATAGCTCCTCTAATCCCATAGATGCTGAGTATACTCAGCTCTGCCTGGGTTCTGTTTCCAGCTCTTCTACTAATTTCCAGAGTGAATAAGAGCAGTTAATGATGGACTTAACTGTTCTTGCTTCATCACTATTGGGCCCAATGATAAAAGTTTTAGTGATTACGTGGGTCAGGCCTGACCATTTATTTTTCTCCTTTACACTGACTTTGCAACAGGAAAAGACAGTATCTGCATCCTTGCCACTTCCTAAATCTTCCATCTCTTGAATCTGCTGTGGAACACCTCTACAGCTCTACAAAGTGCTGAACTTGTCCTCTTGTTTGCTGCAGCCTCAGAGTGCTGCTGTACAAAGAAGAGACACCTAAAATCTTGTGTTCCAGTACCATTTCTGTCAGATACATGTAGAAGTATATTAAGATATAATATAACAGCTCCAGTCTGGAGTTGGTCTGGTGGTGCTGGCAAACTGCAAATAATTGCAACGTTGTACATAGTACAAGGTCCTCACACTGTAGCAAGAAAGACTTAATTTTCAAATTCTTCAGGAGTGATATAGTGTGTGTAAGGAAGTACATTGCCATACTTGAGCATCTTAAAAGTACTTGAGTATTATAAAAATTTTCCAGCTTCAGAAGTTTCTAATTGATAGAGGAAATAAAGCTTTAATTAAGTACTTTTTCTCATGTTAGCTAAGTGTGTGCTTTACATCCTGTTTCAGTTTCTATATTAGAAGGGAGGGTCTGTCTAAAGTACCAGTATAAGGATCTATAATCATATTTTATTTGTCATTTCCATAATAAAAATCATCATTAGTATAACAGGTGTGGATTTTCTTCAAAATGCTTTTTGCTGTTAGTAGAAAACTGACCTGGAACTGAAGTTGATTCAAATTAAATCTGTAGTAAGATGAATTTTTAAGCTAATGAGGGTTCTGAAATACAGAGAAGAATGTATGGAAAGGTCTTTAAATAGCTAACACCCGATATTGCTTGCATGTTAGAATAATGGAAAACATGACTGGCTATCTTCACTTTAGTAGGAATGTAATTCTGGACAGTTGCACTCTCTTCCCTCGGCTGGCACACACCTCAGCAGTCCCTGCATGTCCAAGTGCATGGTATGTGGCAGTTCCCTTGTTCTTACCCCACGCCCAGTCTTTGGGTGAGGTCACTTCCTCCCCTAGGTTCCACCACAGTCATACTCTGAGTGAATTTCTTCACCAGCAGTGCCCAAGCACTCTCTTTCCCTGTTTCTTTACCTTTTTAGTTATTTAGGTTCCTGAAACCTTGGCCGCCCTTCAGTTATGGAGTTACTGTTGCATGCAGGTGCTGCTCAGCACCTCTTCCCCACTCCCTCCCTGCCAGAAAAGCTGCAGATTAATGGTGTTGTTCAGGACCCTCCAATAAGATGAAATTATTACTTTCTTCACTGTATTATTTCTTCTGAATTTCATGCTTAGAAGCATAAAATGGTATTCCTTGTGTGCTGATACTCTTGAGATTTCTTTGTGCTTTTTATGGATGTTTCACTTGTTAGAAGTGGTAATTGTGAGAAGTTGCAGTTATATCTCAGATCAGTGATTTGAGGTTTGCATTTCTTTCTTATGCCTGTTGTCGAGGGGGGAGTAGGAGAAGGTTTAGTAACCTGCCATGGGGCTGCAATTCACTGGGGGAAGGGAGTGTAATTCCGTTCAGAATGCATCTAAATGGCTTTTTAAAGAACATACCACAGAATTAATGCCTATTGCCATCATTCTCGAATTACTGTGGGACTTCTTTCGAGTTGCTGCAAGCACTTAATAAGTTACTATGTTAGCATGTATAAAACCTGTCTAATAATTCTTAATGACTGGGTTAGAAAATCTAGTTTTCTCCTATAGGAAGTCATAAGCATTTTGACATGCACATGTGTGAATTGTTTTCTTAAGATCCTCATGGTTAAAGAACTAATCTGTAGAATGGTGCTGATGGGCAGGTGAATAGCTTGTTTATGAGCTTGAGTGACTGACCATACCATACAACCTTCTTGCTATGACAGTATCTGATACTAACAGAAAATTCAGTGTTCTGACTGAAAATTGCTACCTTCAGTTCTGTGACTCTTTCAGGCTTGCTTAATTTTTTATTTTTGACTGCACTTTGTTTCTCTCTTTGAGATCTGTGTCCTTTTTTCAGAAAAGAAGAGGAGGCATTTGTATAAATTTCTATTCGCAAAATGTCAATCACAGAAGAAGGGTGGTTATTTTTTTGAAATCTAAGAGTTAGGTGCCCAAAATAATTTAGGTTGAAAGGGAGGTCATTAAGTTTGACTCTGCTCAGAACAGCTCCAGTTTGATCACTTTGCTCAAGGCCTTGTCAGTCAAATTTTTAATACCTTCAAGTATGGATATTCCACAGCCTCTCTGGGCAGCCTGTCGTAATATTTGGTCATATTTATTGTTAAAAGAAAAAAATTAATCCTTTAAGCTTTTGATTAACTCTCCCAAGTCTGGCTTTTTCAGTTAGAGTTTGGTTGGTATAATTGCTCACATATATTGAAGGTAGGAGGCTGAGGCAATTTGCATCAGCCTCATGATTTCACTTTGTTAATCCTTTAATCACTTCCCTAGTTGTAGCTACACCCTTCAGGGGTTTTTTTTGACTGTTGGGTTTTTAGTTTGGTTTGGGTTGTTGGTTTTGGGTTTTTTTCTTTCCTGCAGTGAAAGCACTGCCTAAGCTAGAGCAATTTCCTTTACGTTTTTTAGACCGTTAGACTGCTGAAAAAATGTTGAATCTTGGTAATTAAAATATCATTCATGATCAGTTGAAATATGAGATGACTTGTATTTTTTTTTATTTAATCTTAGCAAGAAGGTCATCCATAGTGTCGCTACCTGTGTTTACTGCGCCTTTTTATCATAAAACCAGCTAAGGTGCTCTGCATAAATACAGTTACCTCTGATACGTACATTAGCTGGGCTGACACATGTGTATACACAAATATACATATATCTACATCCTCTTGCATTTATTGGAAATAGAAAAAAATCTTTTATAACCACTAACCTACTGTATTAATTTTATTTGGCATTAATGTTTAATTATTGGCTTTGATTTACAATAAAAAAATACATAATGCTTACACTTCAGAAGCACTGAAGTGACGACTTGCTTTATTTGACAGCAGCCTTCATTGTTCAAGTACTTTATGTACCTACTGCTGATAGGCACTTCTAAAAAGCAAAATAAAATCAGTTGATCATTTTAGTCACCGATGACAGATACTATTCCTCCTTCTGTACTGTTGAAGGAAGAACGTCATTGTCATTTTGTGAACTGATAAGTGTATTTGTTTCACTGGTTGGTTACTAGACAGTTAAGAGCAGAAACACTGCATTGTTAACATATCAGCTTCTACTGGTGCCTATGGAAGCCACGAGTGGTAGAAATATAAAATTTAGGATATGAGCAGAGTTAGTGCATTATCTCTGTACATCTGCACAAACAGATGTACAGTGTGCCACACTATCTCTGGTTTTATCTGGAAACTTCTGTCTTGTTACTGAGCACATGGCAGAAGTTCATGTTTCTGAAACAGGTTCTCAAACACTTTACTTGTTCTTTCCTGGGAGCAGAGACAGCTGCTCTCGGCTCTGAAGCTGGTTGTCTGTTCAGGCAGTGGTTGACTGCCATTTTGAAATAGTTTGAGAAAGCTTGTGCTATTAGAATTGATTGAAGATAATTAAGATTGTGATTATTTCTTAAATTTGGAGTTGTTTTTTTTTAATGAATGTCAGGTTTTATGTAGTTACTAATTTTTCTTGAAATCTGACAGAAGATTGGCAGTGTCTCTTCAAATGAGAAGTAATAATAAGTCATGTTGCTACTGAGATGAACAGTAAATTCTTAAATTTTTTTGTCAGATATAGTGGGTTGGACTCTATGGTTTGTAAGTTGGACTCTATGATCTCAGAGGTCTTTTCCAATCTCATTGATTCTGTGATTCTGTAATGCAGCTCATGAGGAAGAGAACAGTTGTGGGTTGCTTTTTGTTGTGGTTGGGTTTTTTCCTGCATATTACCCTTTGTGATTATTCAGGTTACAAAAGATTTAACAAAGGTAATCTGATCTCTTAACTGATTGGTTTCTCCTAGTGCAGAATAGGTTTAAATTGCTAAAATGGCATTTTTCCTAATAAAATGCTTTTATTAACATTGTGTGCTATAACGAATCCCTAACAGATACATGTTTAGCTTCAGGAGGTTTTAAATCTGCTCATAGTGCAAGGTGCTAAAGATAAATGGTTCCTGCTTCTATTTCTTAGCAGAAATAAAAGTGTTACACCGTATTTACGTGTAGTTTTATTAGTATTTCTTCAGAGACCGAAACTATAGAGTCTTCAGACAGCTAGAATGTGTTCTGGTTCGGAGTACAGCCACAGTAGCTGTTGCTTAGACCTACCTCCCAAGCAGGAATTCTCATCTAACTCAGTTGGTTTCCATTTTGTATTATCTCAAGTTTCTCGGAGGATGTTCTGAAAAGAATAACAATCAATGCATCTGGCACCATTCTATTTTGTTGTAAGTCCACAATATTCAAGAAACAGTTAAATGAATGAAAAAAGGCACAGGTAAAAATTGCATATTGACTTGGATCCTCAGCAGACATTGTTTATAGCAATGCCTCCACAAATTAAAGACTTTAATCCTAATATTCTTCTATTAAGTGTCCTATTGGCTACTGCCTTTTGTATGGGATTCCTCAGAGCTGATTACTAAACTGGAGAGGTATTTTTGCCTGTGCTTCAGAATTTGGTTCCTTCACTGTCATGTTTGTTAAGCATACTTCGGTAAAAACCTGTAATGATTGGTATGAAACACTTGAAAAGTCTTTTGAAGAATCTCAAAGAGTATATCCTGATATTAAGCACATTTGCCTCCCTTGCCATAAATACCAGTTGGAAAGCAAAGTGGTAGAAGGAACAAGCTAATAAAGGACATGGTAGTTGGGGAAGGCAGATCTGCAAGGAGTGCTGTATGTATGGCTGTAAAAGTGTAAACTGAGATACTGCTCCTCATTGCCTCAATTGCTGTCCTCTTCTTTTTTTTGCACACCAGTGGTGTGTCCATGCCCTATCTTCCCTCCATCTGCCCTATAGACATTTTTGTGCATACACCAACTTCTTACTGAATTGTATCTATCCCCCAGCATATGTGTCAGCATGAAGATGATTTCTCAGTGTGTCCTACTTCCATGTGTTCTTCCGCCTGCCCATATGTGACACTGCTTTTGTTCTCTTTTCTAAAGAAACACATTTACATTGTTTTAGTGGTATTTTTATATATAAGCTAAAATTTCTTGGCATTCTTTCTGTTATGCAGGATTCCCTTTTGTCCATTAGTCCTTTTTTCAGTTTTCCTCTTATTAGTTAGACCTAATTTCCTCTATTTTTTTCCTTTCTGATCTTCACCAGATTGACTACAGAAAAACTGCTAATCAAGTGTATCTCTTTTCTGCTCTTACCAATCCCCTGTCCCCATGGATGTCACATCTCCCACTGTTGCAAAAATGCTACTGTCAAATTCCTCCCTGCCCCCTGAAGGTTCTTTGTCCCAAATTCTGAATACCTCCCCTGCTGAGGCTCATCCTTCTTGCCTCATTTCTTCCAGCCAGCCTTGTCACCTTTCTCAAACTTCTGCTGCTGTTTCTGTGGGCAGTTAATTCGTTTGGAAGAATGAACTGGTACTGAAAACAGGCAGCAGCCTTGTTTCCTTCTTCAGCAGATGTTTTACCAATGAGATCTCCCCTGCCTCAGCAGCTGCTAATATTGACAGATTTTCTTGTATTCCTGTTCTAGTAAGCAAATGAGTAGAGAGACTTCTGTAGCTAACTTCTAACACGAGGCTTTGCATTTGGCTGGAGTAGAAGGCTGACAACAGTCCTTTTGGTTTTCCCCCAAGGGGGTTGGAGGTCACCCACAAGGTAGCAGTTGCAGAGCCCTTATCCCAAGCTCTGGGTGGAACTATAATCAGGAACAGCATAGTAAGCTTGTCTCAAAACAGGGTTTGGGAAAGGATTGTCTAAAAATATTCCTCTTAAAAATACAAATTTTGTCACTTCCCTCCAACAATTCAGATAGAGTGTGTAAATAAAATTACTGGCCACAAATGGTTTGGTTAAACCCTTAGCAGTGAGTGTGCCACTCTGTGCAGTGCAGCTAATTGCATGTGTTTTATAGCCTGAGTAACTTTCCTAACTGTGCCAAGGCAAAAAACACATGCATGGAAAATCACTCACTAGCTTTTTATGGGAATAATAGGTGTCTTGAACTTGTCTGACACAGATGGCCTGCCTAAATAACTTTGTCATCAAAACAGAAGTCTGTAAAAGTGTAGCTTAATGAAGCATGCTGCAGTTACTGTGCCGGTTGGTTAGTGGGTTCCATTGTAACCAGGTACATGTAGCTCTTCCCACAAAGTATGTACCTGAAAACACTGATCCAAGTCAGTAATTTGAATGTCTACCTCAGTACACCTGATGCTTTATACCTGTAATTCTTTCAAATACACATGCACAGCTTCACAGGTAGTCATAAAACAGCAAGTCAACTTTGTAATGGTAGTCTGGTAGTTTTGTGTTTCATCTCACAAAGGAAGGGTTGTTGCCCTTGCACACAAGAGGAGGTGGGTACTCTGGGTTGCAGATGGTAAGTGTATCTTTATGCATCTGGAAAGCTGAATCTTAAGATTCAATAGAATGTAATTTTATTGCTTGTTCTAACACAGTTCTTCAGCTCAATGTCCCTTTTCTTCGTGTCCATCACATATTACTTATTTTTCTTTTCCTAATCCCCTGCTCACCTTCTTCTGTTGTGGAGAACAAGGTAAATAGCTACCTGGATACTGTGAAAGTGAAACAGAGGCTTTTGATTCCTGTTTGGAAGTGGTACTGAAAGTCTTCAAATAATGTGAAGTTATCTGATAGTCTTCTAAAAGAAATGCAGACTTGAGTACCAGTGCTTTTATAAGCTTAACTTTTTTTTTTTAAGGAAGCTGAGAAGTAGATTTAAGGCAAAAGAAAGATTCTCTCATGTGGCGGTTAGTCAGGTATCTGCAGCTTCTTCTCCAGTGTATTATGGGCATTAAGGTTATGTTGATGTAGTGGGAGGTTGAACAATGTGTGGAATGTGGACAAGAAGGCTGTTAAAGGTTAACTACATTCAGAGAAATCACATCTGGCTCCAGAAGTCCTGGGCATTAATTGAGGCTAAGGGAAACATGATACTTTCTTGCTTTGTTAATGTATTTTTGTAGTGACATCCTCTTTTGGACATGTTGCAGGTAGGTTAGCAGACAGAAGAATCCTCTCAGCCAGTATGATTCTTCTTGTGTTCTTAAAATATTTTGGAGAAAGACAGTGGCATGCTGTTCCCATCATGAAAATATTAGGCTGTTTTCATTAAGTGTGAAATTGATTTCAGAGTGAGCTTTAAAAAAAGATACACTGTTTCTTTGATGTCTTTCATGAATTTAAAAACCAAGAGTTCTTCCATTTCGTTTTCATCCCTATGTTGTATACCATGGATGGATGACAAGTAAGTTGAAGTGCAATTTATTCTCAAAACTAGAAATAATGTCATTACTATGTCAGGTGTCTTTCGATACTGCATGAAAACAAAAGGCCTGCCTTGTCATCTCTAAGAAACTCATACTGTTTAAATTATCCAATGCTTATCAGTGTATTCTTTTGGATTTTTGCCATTCTGAAGCTTGACTCTTTTGAGCAAGAGCAATATCTTTGTTTCTCCAATAGTTCAAGAGTTTTTACTCAATTAGGTATCTTAAGAATTAATTTTTTTGTATTTAAAAACTAAGTTTCTTGTTCTCAGTACTTTAATGGTGTATTACCCGCTCATTTACTGCCACTTTTCCTAGAGTCTGGTGACTATTCTTTTGTTCATGTTTGTCAGGAGGGAAATATAGAAACTTGAGCTGTTGATGCAATCCTCAAGTGCATTAGTAATTAACTAAAGTTTCTAGGCAATAACATGTACTGAAACCAAGCCTTTAATAAAGGGAAATAAGCACAGAACTAGAAGCAATAAGGCAAAACTGAGGCACTTATTTTAATGCTCTTATGATGAATTTTGGAGTAAATTTCTGCCCCACACAAGTCATTTGCCAAACATGCGAATGCTTTTGAAAGAGGGTAGTTTAGGCTTGAGGTGTCAGGAAAGGACTGTTCAAGTCTTTGCGTTGGCTTTCTGTCTTCAGCTGAAGTCCTCACCAAAATTTGACAAGCTGTCCACTTGCAGTGAGAAGCAGACAGGCTTCTAGGAGAGGGTTGGGTGTTGGGTTTTTCTGTTACTACTTGATAGGCCTCCTTCACACTCCTCACTAAGTCTGATAACTCTTACCTTTCAGACTTTATCTTGCAAAACCACAGGTACAAGTACATAGAGACTTTCATCAAAACAGGCTCAAAACATGTTGTGCTTCACGTTGACTGTGTCCTGTTCTGTCAGTAGAATGTGTGTAAGAATGAAGAAAGTGAATCTCCACTTCAGTATTTAAAATAACCAGGATTGAAGTTCTCTGGTAGAATAATAGAAATTGTGTGCAGGCAGCTTCTGTTGTGCCTTTGGAGACACAGACTTCTATCTAGTACATACTTGCTGGGGGTGAGGGAACATACCACATGGGTGAGATTTCTTGTCAATGTTATGTGTGAGCATAGCCGACATCTCCTGACTTCAAATGTGTTTGTTTGTCAGTTCAGAGTACCAGAACGTTGTTAAATTAGTCCTGACCACAATTGCAGATGTGAAGTGTTGAAGCCTGATCTTTGAACAGCCAGAATATTTGTAAGGGTTGATATTCAGGTTTAGTACATCCTTTTTTCTTTTTTTTTCTTTTTAAACAGTAATAATTTTCCAGTAAGTCTTTCTGAAAAGACTTACAAGAGGTGCTAGAAGCACTTGTACAAGCTGTTACAGATTTTGGCTGAAAAATGCACTAAGATGCTGCTGTATCTGCCTAGTTGACTACAATAGTATGGTTTGTTTCACAGCAGTTAGATTCTTGCTGTCAAATTAAAAGCTCTGACAACTGCTTTTGTGTAGCTGGGGGGGCTCAGGGGCTGGGAGTGGTGGTTTAGTTTTGTTTAAAAAACTGTTTCTACCAGATGCTGATCAGGGCACTGTAATTAACTACCTGCAGAGTTGTATTAGTATATATAAAAATTGGATGAGAATTTTGCATGATAGCAGGAATGTCATGAACGAGTATTAGGGCTTAACTACATACCATGTAGCTATAATATGCATGTGCTGTATGGACCACAGTTGTTAGGGTGTTGCATGCATTGCAGTGCTGGAGATCACCGTAGTAATTACAGATCACTTACTGGTCAGGTCTTGGAGTAGATGTGAGCACTTCAGTGTCCTGTGGGGTGATCACAATACTGCCATAAACACTGTCATATCAACGGGTCAAGGAGGGAGAAGGAAGGTTTGGACAAACAACCTATCAATAGAACTTAAATACCAAGATATTCCTCCTTGTGAAAACAATTGTATCCTCCAGAGAAGCTTTGCAGTTAAAGCTATTAAAAAACCCACATGATAAACAGTATTGCCCATAAGCTGATGTGTTGGCAGATAAAAAAGTGTTAGATTGGTTATACCTTTGGTTATGCTATCTTCTGTAATTGAACTCTAAAAGGTTAGTAGTTTCATTGGTCTTATCTGTCTGGTTTTCTGTAGCCACACCACCTCCATGCAGGTTGCACTTTCACAGCCACTCTCTAGGATAAATCACTGTACCCTGAATCTTCAGGTTAACTTTAAACAAGTGGTCTGTGTTTACTTATGCCAGTAAAAGAAAATATATCCTGAAATAAATGGACTAATTCAAATAGGAGAAACTGAATATATAATACTAGATAAATGATAGGTAGAGCTCTCATTTCAGTAATTTCATGTGCTAGCTTTTAAATGTTCATCTGCTTTCAGGTTTTATTGTTGCTGTTTATGAAGTATTTGGCATAAATAAAATTCTTCCAAAGATATGTGGCCTACCAATCCTACGTATTACTTGTATAGAATAGACTCTTTCATCCAGATATGAGCAAGCTACCAGCGCAGTTTGAGTTGGAGCTCAAATAGTCGGTTATATTTGATGAATAGCTGTTCAAAGGGATTTTCTCAGTTCATCAGTCTTTGAAATTTGACATGGCTTTAGGACTTTTTTCAGTACAAGATTTACAGTGTTCAAGCTGCTGTTGCCCTGCTAGTATCTGTCTGATTAGGAAGACAATTTGGTCTTTCCTCTTCTCTGTCTACTGGTGCAACTTCACCTCATTTGTGACCTAAATGAAATTTAAGTCTGGAGTTTGGTTGCTGCTGTGGGAGCGAGTAGAGCTGTACTTTTTAATCAAATGACCTTCAATAAAGGTGATGATTAACTTCTGTTTCTAGAATCACTGAAAATATTTTGGTCTGACCAATTAATGGAGGGTACAAAAGGAGGGCAACTCCCTATGGTGCCAGAAGGGTAGGTGCAGACTGACACACCTGGTTTAATTGCAGTCTGACAGAGAAAAACTAATAAGGAGCCTTCTTCTCAGTAGCTGGTAACCTTCAGTTGTCAGTGACGTTGGAGTTCCTTGACACTCATGAAAATATCATAGCTGCAAACCTTGAAGTTCTCTAATGGTGAGGACAGAGTGTGTAAGTAGTTTCAGAGAGCTGAGGCGTGTGACCCATGTTCCTTCTGTCCTTCTGCTGTGTCCCAGCCTCACGGGGGCAGAGGTGGCTCTGAACCCTCCTCCTGGCATAGTGGCACAACCTCCAGAAGGGTGCCTTTGGCATGAGGTAGCACGGCAACCCGTTTGAGTGGCTCCATAAAAATACTTCTGATGGCTTGCTTGTGTTGTGTTCCTTCTGTTGCCAAAGGATTGTCTCTGCTGTCATTTGGGTGAGAAGCAAGGACATGCAGTATTTTTCAGTGTCTCTGGTTATAAAATGAAGTTATATACCAACACCCACAGTACTGCAAATGTCTAATATTAAAGATGATTGAATAAATCCACTATGTTGAAGCCAGTAAAGAATGTAGACTTATAGGTTTTTATTTTATTGTAGCATTATTTATATAATAAATTAGTGCTTTTATGGAGGGGAAAAAAAGCAACAAAAATGAAGACCAAACTTAATCTTCTTGCTCTTTCTGTGAGTTACAGTTTTCTGTAGCTTTCTGTAGCTTAATAGTTGGCCTGTTAAGCAGAGCAGGTACCACATGTGCCTGTGTCACAGTGGAATAGTGGTAGTCTGTCATATCCAGGGTGTGCCTATCCCAGGAGTATGTCTTCTAAGATGTTCATTTAACTTGCTGGGTGCTATTGAGAGGAAAGTACCGTAAAGCAGCCATCATTCCAGTTGAAGCTGAATTAGTTTGTCCCTTTCTGTGGCATCACTGGAAATATGAGCTAAAAAAAGTGAAGCAAAACTGAAACATCAGTCATCTAATTTATAGGAAAAAGAAGATGCCCAAAAAGTCCTACTAAAACCTCTTTAAAAAAATTACTTTCTGCATAGCCTTAGCAAAGTAAATGTAACAGCTTCTGATTTAATTCTGACTATTTAGGAGTGCTTCTGTACCTATTTTTGATTTTCAAATAATTACTTTTCTTTCTGACTTCAAGCACTCAATATCACAAAGTTTGACCAGTTTGTATCTTAATTTGACTAAATGTGTTGGAGCTAGTGATATTCTTTCTTTTTTTTTTCTTTTCATCATAATAGCACTCCTGCTAAATTACATGACTGCCTCATCTAGAAACTTGCTGTGTTAATAAGCAGTTAGAATAATCTAGAAAAACCTGGTCTTAACTGTCAGCCCACAGGGAGGATTTGGTGGAGTGACTCCAGAGAGCTACCTTTGCTTTGGAAGATGGAGGAGATACCTGTTAGGACAGCACATAAAGTCAAGTAGAGGTGCTACAGAGCTGAATGTCAGATTGTCAGCTGTCTGGAAATTCAAGAATAACGGGTTCACCTTGCCGTTTTTTGCTGGTGATGCCAGTACAGCATTCCAGTTAATGGGAACTGGGCTGAGGAGGCTTATTTATTGCCTGTGTATGTAAGATACTCAGGTCTCTGATTTGGCAGCTGATACTTCTGATCCTTGTATTGTCTTTTGTGGATGCAGACTTTCTTCCATGTTACACTCTCTACCTAGAGTCTTTTGACTACCTTGTTTTTGTCAGGGTTCTGTATAATGGCTTATAAAAACCCTTCCTTTGGTCATACAAGACTCCTCTGCTAAATTGACACAGCGGCCTTCTCCCCATCAAGTCACAGCCTGCAGCATTCGTTTTTATATCTAGAATTGGGATCCAGAACACATTCTCTAGCTGAATATGTTATGTAGGGTGTGAAGAAAATAAGCAAAAAGTAAAGTAGTCTTGACTTTGAAATAGATTGAAATATAATTGAATTGTTTGTTCAGCATGCTGTAAAAGTATGTATGTTCAAAACACTGTGTTCTTTGTTTCTCTTTTAGTCTCTGTTGGAAAAGTTCTTGATCCCTAATGCTTCGCAAGCAGAAAGTAAAGTTTTCTATTTGAAAATGAAAGGAGACTACTACCGTTACTTGGCTGAGGTTGCTGCTGGAGATGACAAGAAAGGTATTGTATGTCATATTGTGGATAAATATTGTCTAATTAGATTGCATATGGCAGGGCAGTGACACATCTCTAAAATTAGAATAATTCTGATTTGGATGTAAATCTCTTTAGTAATAGGCTTCATGTTTTCTGAAGAAAAATCTTAAGTTACTAGCTTTCAAATGAAAGATTAAAAAGATTTTCATCTACCTGCTGTTCAAAGCAGGGAACGGGTGTTTAGTCACAAAATCTTGGTATTGACTCCAACTTAACGCATGTGGACATCTTGTTTGTCACTAAAGTACAGGTTTATACTGCTTCTCTCTGGCTGAGTATTGGGGGTTTTTACCTCTTTGTAATCTTGTAGCTTTTTGAAGACTTATCTGTGCCATTTTTCCGGCATTTCTACAGAATTAAAAAAGTCTGCATAGGTTCAGTGATCAAAGAGACTAGAAACAACCTGTAGGAGAAAATTATTAATAAAACTAATCTTACTATTAGGAAAATTTCTTCTGTAATCATGGTAGTTTGATATCCAAAAGTCTTCCATTTCCTCAAGTTTCTTGTATTTTCATGTAAGCAGCATGCTATAATGGCAGGTAAGTTGCCTTCACCTAAGTTTAGTTAGAAAAGTTAATATAAGGCACTTAACATTTTGAGTGGCTTAACTGCTGTAGCTGGAGATGCCCTAACAGCATGCTGACTCCATACCTTCAGTTCAGAACAATACATAGATAGAGCCTGCTGCCAACAGTGCCAGGCTGTTTCCTGGAGCCAGTTTGGGACTGGTGGCAGTGTGCCCTGAAGAGCAGCACACTCCAGCACAGAGCCCAGCCTGGTATCTCACAGACTCCGTTGGGTCTGCCCTCAGTCTGCAGAAATCCAGGATGCTTGGGAGAGTGTGGACAGTCTGAATTTGCAGACTTGGGACCCTCAGGGTTTTTGGAGAGCCATCGAGCTGTGCAGCTGTTGCTGTTCCATTCTGGCCATGTGCCCCATCTGCTCAGCTCCTGGTGGAACTGTTGGACATGTGGTGCCCCTGTGGCCTTGCACTGCTCCCAAGCTCATAAACTCTCCCAGTATGACACAGAAAGATGTCTGCACAACGTCAGAGACTGGATTGAGCTGGGCGTGGAGGGGAAACAGATGTGGAATAATTTCAAGGGGATAGATGTGTGTGCTTTAGTGCTACATGTGTTATATCCGCATCCCGTGGTGAAGCCCAGTTTCCCCAGAGTGCTGAATAATAGTGTTGCATAAAGATACTGATACGTAGTATGTAGAGCTCCATTTGACTTGTTGTGCTACTGTGTGCAAACTGACCCAGTCCGGGTGACTACAGAATTTCATGGGTTACCACTACTTTAGATCTGCTACAGAGTTACTGTTTTCCTTTTAGTAATTTCGGTGCACTCTATTCACATGCACAGCAGATACAATTTTTTGAGTCCCAAAGTTTCTGTTTCTGTTGAGGATCAAGTTACAGGCTCTAAAATTAGACTGTGAAAATCCTTGTTTAATGTGGTTTTGAATTTTGTTTTTATTTAACCTAATCTCCTGGCTGAGCACTTTTTAATGGGTTTCCATTTTTTTATTTATCCCTCTCAGCCTCAGTGTTCCATCTTACAGGCTTTTCTTGTATGCTGTCTGTGACCTTGAAGAAGAGCAGTTGATAAGTATTGTTTATGAAATAGTGGCTGTTGAATTGAACAGTATTCTTTCAGCTTTTGCAGTAAATACAGCAACAATATAAAGCTCCCAACTCTAGGAGTTGGAATTTTATCCTTATAAACCACATCATTTATTTTATCTACTGGGGTTTTCTTCTGGCAGTCTAGCAGATGGGGATGTCAAGCAGGTACCTCAGCCTGTTTTAGCCTTGAACTTTGGAGCTGCACTTCCTAAAGAATTCAAGGTTAAAAACTTCTTTATACTGTGTGACTGATTTAAAAATGAACCGAATACATCAAATTTTGCACTAAGTTACACGAATCATTGCTCAAAAGGTAGCTATTTTCTCAAATAAGGAGAAAAAATGCGCTTTTTGTTTTGAAGATATGCCAGAAATTACTGAAAAATAAAACTCGGCTTCATTCCCTGAAGTTACTTGTTTTTCATGCTGCCTTGTTTGCCTTTCTTAAACAGCACCATTTTCTAAGGCTTTACCCTTATGAGAAGAGTTAAACATTTCTCACTATTTATGAATTTAACTTGCAGTAGACCTGTTTGTTCTCAGCTGTAACACACTAACTGCTGGTCACCTTCAAGGTACTACAGCAGCTGGTCTGCAGCACTGCATTATTAGTGATGAGTGTAGAGAGGACCAAGTGTTGAATAATTGTGAATGTCCTCACTCTTCATATGGAAGAGAACAGTATGATGCTGTAATTTTTGTGAATATGTAAAGGCAAACAAATAAAGATTGCATAGACATCCTGAGTATTGGTATTCAGTTGTGCTCAGAGTTTGAGTACTGCTGACTTTAATACTGATGTGTATTTGAGTCCTTAGCCTAAAGTTTGTTTATTTTTGCATACATGTGACTGGCACTCTTGCAGAGATGATGCTGGTTTGATCCAGAAATGTTAGGATTGGAGTCCTTTTGCATCTGAATTGAATGACTTCCTGCCCACCTTTTTCTCACATACTGTTAACAATGGTGAGCACACAGGAACAACTGTCCCTTTGTGCTCAGCATCCAGCCCTTCCCTTGCCCCTGCAGCTATCAAGGGCACAGTCCAGCTTGTAGGCTGTGTTGGGCCCTGATCTCTGACTTGTGCAGGCAGAGCTTGCTCCTAAGTTCACGTGCCTTCAGTGAGAATGGAAACTGTTGAGTTCTTCAATCTTAGGGTACATATTGTAGTTGCTGTTTTTTGCCAAGTGTTTATAACTTGTACAACTGAACCAATTAAGAGTAACAAAAGATTAATCTCTAAAAAAAAGGGAGCCAAATTGTTAATTTTTCTCCCTTCAAAGTTCTATTCCTTTCAGAGTACTAGAACTTCTAAGTGAGGTGAAAATGCTCTCTGTATCTGCACTGGAAATAGAACTATGTTGGAAGCTTTTAAATATGTATTTAATTTGGGTTGACGTATGCCACACTATCTTTGCCAAACAGTTTGAATGGAAGCTCATAGATGGCTTACTGAAAGGGTTCAGCATGATAAGCAAAGGTCACCAGTGTTTCCCATGACTAAAATTTGGATCTAATGCATGGCAGTGTTTAAACACATTGAAATTGTGGTACTGTGTCAAACCTGTGTGTAGTTAAAACTTTGGGTTTGTACATTTTCACGTAGGTGGTGGGTTTTATCTTGCTTAAGTGCTACAAAACTGCTGCAAACATTCCTAAATATAAGTAGTCCCAGGGTGTAAGGGAAAGACTCAAACCTGTGAATTGGTCAATGACAGCTTCCCTTTTTTTAATAATTTGAAAATGTAATTTAGTAGAATCTTCATAAAATAGCAACTTGTTAGGTAAAATGCTCGTTAACAGGCGTTCAGTCTTAATACACTTTGTTCATGCAAGCATGAACACAGTCCTGATTGTATGTCTGGATACAGTATGTGAATTACTTACTTGTTGTGGTTTTTGTGTGTGTTTGTTTTTTCCCCAAAGGGATAGTGGAGCAATCACAACAGGCATATCAAGAAGCTTTTGAAATCAGTAAAAAGGAGATGCAACCAACACATCCTATCAGATTAGGTCTGGCTCTGAACTTCTCCGTGTTTTATTATGAGATTCTCAATTCCCCGGAGAAGGCCTGTTCCCTTGCAAAAACGGTAGGTCTAAGAGGGGGAAATTGCATATAAAGTATTTACATAACCCTTTTGTCGCATGGCTAATGGAGTTGTTTGTTTTTATAACACTAGGCTTTTGACGAAGCAATTGCTGAACTTGATACATTAAGTGAAGAGTCATACAAAGACAGCACGCTAATAATGCAGTTACTGAGAGACAACTTGACAGTGAGTATCATCAAAGTTTGCATATTGATGGTGGGATTGGTCTTAGTGGCACTCAGAGTTGTCCTTTTTGTTCACGGCTCTGGAGCTGTGTCTTATCACTCACAAATGAGTGTACAGTATGTCATGATTCTGAGCTAAGTCTCTCTCCTGCTTAGCTTTTTGGGATTTTTGTCTACCTGCTAAAATGGTTTTCTGACAGATAGTAAATTGACTACATTTTTCAGGTTATTTTATTTAAGGAATCTAGCATGTTTAAGTGATACAATCTGGACTGTGACTAGCAAACCTACTAACTATGTTAAACAGCATTTGAGAATGCAGTTGCATTTGCCTCTTCAAAACTTATGTCAAATTTCATACAGCTTTTTCTATGTGATTGCATGTGGAAGGAGTAGATCCTACCTGAAAACTGCAAACAAAGCTAACAAGTCCATTTAAGAACCTGTTGTTTGAGCTTTTTTTGTTTGGTTTTAATTTTGGTAGAGATGAAATGGAAAGTGATGCTAGCAGGCTTTTTCCATGGCAGTTGTAAAACAACTGTCTTAAGTCCTTTTTTCCCCTTGGACTCACAGCTGTCTGTAGTTGTCAGTAATCAAAATCTTCATCCTGTGTGCAGGATTTTTTAACATACTTAGAACTTTAAGACTGGCAAAGATAAATATCTAAAGCAAATGAAACTAAGTGTAAGCAAACATGCAATCATGAAATTATTGGCATTGTTCACTCCACAGTCCGTGGGGGGAAGAGCTGCAAGCAAGAACTGAAAAAATAAGCACCTCTTGTGGCCACGTGCAGCCCCTTATTAACACTGTGCAGCTGACATCAGAGATATCTTTACATCAGAGATAACTTTACAAAATAGTGACACTGCTTTTACCATAACTAGAAATTGTACTGTTGCTTAAAATTGAAGTTGCCATGTTTTCTGCTTTTGTGTCTAACATTTAATTTCCCTGTTTCTTGGATCCTTTTCCACTGGAGTGCCAACCTAACACTGCTGCAAAAACTACTTGTGATTATTCCAGTTGTTGCTTACAAAACAAATGGAAGTGATTTCTCAACCTCTATGTTGGAGACAGATACAGGGTTGGCATCGCTCTCAATGTCTGTGTGTACTGTCCCCTTGAGTGGGATTGCTCAAGAGCTGTCCTCTGAATGAGTAGTATTGAAACAGAGAATAGAGGCTGACTTTAATTGCTGGCTTCCCAGTAAAAATAATGTAAAGCTTGTTGTAGCAGTTGGAAAGCAAATTGTTTCACACAAGAGCAAAAGTTGGACTGAGCTCCCATAGCGTGTGAGTTACGGTAGTAGGTCTGATAGTTTATGTGAGCTTTCCATTATAAGGGAGAAAGCTGTAAAGAGATGCAAGATTCTATATTCTTGAATGAATTACGTGTCTTGCCTTAAATGCTTATCGTGATCTGTATGAGTGTACTGGTTCCATGTGTTTCCACAACTTTTGAGGTAGAAAATAACTTTTAATTATGTGTCTGACTGACAAAGATTGCAATGAATTTCATAAATGTAAAAAAGGTCTGGTTTTGTAGTTACGCAAGTCTTGCAGTCTGTGAGGTAGGTGGGCTTTTGACAGTGATTCAGCATGTTGATCAGTTCAGTGCAGGAGTGCTTTCTTCAATTGTTGATTCTGTTTTTCCTTGAGTCTTGTGTGGCTGAAGAAGAGTCTAGGTTCATTCTCAGTGGGGACTGAAGGCAGAGAAGTGTTCAAAGGGCTGTTTAACGTATCACATGAAAATCTGTTTTACTGGAATTACTAGATAATTTCTTTGCTCTGCTACAAAATTGTTTGGGGCATTTTTTTAATTAAATAAAAGGCATCCCTTCCTCCGAAGAGGTTGTTTTTTTTTCCTAGCAGATTTGTTAAACTGTGCTTTCAATTGGTAAAATTGGTAATCCATCTTTCATAGCAGTCAGGCCCTTGTTTTTTTATGAATAAAGGTATGTGTATGTTTAGATTGGACATAAGGAAAATTTTCTTCACCAAAAGGGTTGTCAGGCATTGGAACAGGCTGCTCTGGGCCATGGTCGAGTTACCATCCCTGGAGGTATTTGAATGTCATGTAGATGTGGCACCTGGGGACATGGTTTAATGGTGGACTTGGCAGTGTTAGTGGTTGGACTCAATGATCTTGGAGGTCTTTTCCATCCTAAATGACTCTGTGTGATTCTGTTTTCTAGAGGTGAGGATTTAGGATAGAAGCTTCTGATAAAATGCTGATAAAACTGCTCTTACTAGCTGTTCCTTACAAGAATAGCACTGAAATTGGGACTAATGTAGTATAGAATGTAGTGCAGGTCTAGAACCAGACTACTGGTGTGCTGTTGTCTCCAGTAGAAGAACTTGTTGCTTAAGGCTTCAGCAAGGAAGATTGAGTGCATGTTCAGAGCAAGAACAAGACTACTGATCTTGTGCGGGTTTCTCTATTGCCTTCTACTCCTGGAAAAGATAAAATGCTTCTGATCGTGGATTTTTTTAAAAGAAAGCGTCTTGTGAGACCTTAGTGGCATAGCACTGTAGGTGGAGAGAGAATTAGTTGGTTTTATGTCTTACCACCTTATGCTGTAGAGAATGAATGATTCAGTTAATGATGCTATAACTCCATAAAGTGAGAGATTACAAATCATACTGGACTGGTAATAGTTTGGAAGCAGCCAGCATGGCTTAGTTTGGAAGCAGCCAGCATGGCTAGATACTTGCTTCACAAAATAATTTCTTTGCCCTGGATGTTGCTCTGGAACTGATGCTTAGTTTCCTTACTTGGTACTTAATCTTGATATATGGCTCCTTAGTGTGATTTTATGGAGCTGAAAATAACATTTTTTGCATACTGCATGCTTAGCCTGATTTTTTTTTTCCCTCCTCACCCTACCCACCAAGTTTGGAAGCTCAGTGTTCTGAAAGTCACTCAAGGGGAGCACAACTAACTGAACAGAGCGAAGGGATAGAGATTTTGGTGAAGTGTTTTTTGTTTAAAAAGCAGAAAAAACCTTCAGATGCCTGTTCTGAAGAAAAGGTAACAATCACTGTAGCACTGGGCATGGAGGGACACCTTTACCAAAGCTCTTCCTTCAGAAAGATGTGTAAAACTTGCTTGGGGGGAAACCAGTTACATTACTTCCTGATTCGCGTTTTATCTGTTCTGTAGGTCTGATTCTTGCCTGCTTGTAGTTGTATTTTAGTGAGCCTTGTGGGTGTGAGACTATGATTTTGACTGTTCATGAACTTGCTCATTAAGTACAGCATAGGGTTGTGTCACCTAGGATTGGATTTCCATTTTGTAATAGCCAAGAAACACATTCATGTTAGTGTGTGCTTTTTCTTTTTCCACAGTGCTTAATAGGACCTCTGAGAACTTACTTAAGACGTAGGCCTTCATTCTAACAATTCCTTATTAATTTTTAGTCATAAGTGTTAATATCTTATTTTACTCTGGTTTTTTTCCCCAAACAGTTGTGGACATCGGATACCCAAGGAGATGAAGCCGAAGCAGGAGAAGGAGGGGAGAATTAACCAGCCTTCCAACTTCCGTCTGCCTCATTCTGAAATTTAAACAGTAGACCATTTGTCATCCATGCTGTCCCACAAATAGTTTTTGTTTACGATTTGACAGGTTTATGTTACTTCTATTTGGATTTCTATATTTCCCATGTGGTTTTGTTTAATATTAGGGGAATAGAGCCAGTTAACATTTGGGGAATGTTTTCATCTGAGGTGGCCAATATAGGGTTGTGAAATTTTTATACAAGTTTTACATGTTTGGCATAGTACTTTTGGTACATTGTGGCTTCCCACAAGGCCAGTGTTAAAACAGCTTTCTATGTCAGGCAAAGATGACTGCTTGCATATTGGTCTGTCATGATGGAAAAAAGGGATAATCAATGTTGCAGCCACAGGTGTAGTTAGCATGAATATTCAAGCTGGAGCACACAATGGCTGTGAATAAACTGATGTCCCATAGATATTGCATGTTAAGTGAACATGTGACATCTGTGGAATATTCCAATCAAGTGTACATCTTTGATTGCAGCTGAAGTGTTCCTTAAGACAGTTTGATAACCCAGTCAGCTTTCTCTAGAGAAGGACAGAGAAACGGTTCACATTCCATTATTTGTAAAGTTACCTGCTGTTGCTTTCATTATTTTTGCTACACATTTTATTTGTATTTAAATGGTTTAAGCAACCTAAGAACAAATGTACAAGTAAAGATGCAGTAAAAATGAATTGCTTGATATTCATAATGACACTGTATATCGAGCACAGCAGTAAAACAAAAACCCATGTATTTAACTTTTTTAGGTTTTTTGCTTTTGTGATTTTTTTTTTTTGATACTTGCCTAACATGCATGTGCTGTAAAAATAGTTAACAGGGAAATAACTTGAGATGATGGCTAGCTTTGTTTAATGTCTTATAAAATTTTCATGAACAATCCAAGCATAACTGTTCAGAACATGTGTATTAAGTTGATGTAAGTGGAATAAAAGTTTTATGAATGGACTTTTCAACTACCTTTGGTGTAGATTTCATGTCATCTGTCTTCCCACACCGTTTAGAGTAATGACAATATTATACACAAATTCAATACGGAAATATTTTTGCTATGGAAAATCTGAATACACATTTAGGCATTTAGTTAATTTCAGGGAAGTTGTGAGTGAATGCTTCATACCTGATTTTAAGGTTATTCTAAGTGGTTTACAACTTTTAGATGCCTACAACCTTCTGACTGAACAGCTGAAACTCTGGAGATACCTTAACAGACATGAATGGTCCCCAGACTTACAGCCAAAGGCACACAAAGTTCTTTAAGGGCTGAGCTTTTGGAATAGGTCTATTTATATGGAAACCCATGTTGTGCTGTTGTTGGCTCTTTAAAGGAGAACTGAGCAGGAGCCTCTCTGTTGTCCAGAAGATTCAGACACTACAGTTTGTGCAAAGGCTCCCTAGAGTACTGAAATAACGATGCTCTTCCTTTCCTCATCCCCAGGGAGGTCTGCACTGATGGTATTCACAGAATAACTACAGCATTTGTAGATACTTGGTTTGAAAATGAAATAATTACAGAGAAATTGAGACTAATTTTCAAACAATGTCACATCTCTGTCAAGTAGTGAGTATCTTAGAAAAGAATTGAACTGTATTAAAATATTAATGTTATGTAGTCAACATGAGGGAAGGTTGAGTGGCCTTTTTCTTGATTGAGCTACACCTGTAAGCACAGTGTAAGTATCTTCTAGTTTTAGATAATGTTTATTTGGGTGAAAAGTTACCTCTGTGTTACTGGGTTAATCTGATACCTGGAAGAATAAGATGAACCAGCTCACTGAATGTAAACTCCATGGCCTTACCCCTTTGCAAATGCAGTTGACTTAAGCAAGTTACAAGTCTTACTTTTTACAGGTTCAGTATAGCCTTTTTGTTGTTTTTAACAAAAAAAGTTTAAATACGTCATTGTGATGTATTTAATACATTGTGTGTGATGATCACTTTTCAGATTGTGATGTTCCATTTCCAGAAGCATCCGAGCCCTTTTTCCTGGTATATAAGCATCAAGATTGGTAGAAAAGGTGGTTAGTATAATCTTAAACCTTTAAAAAACTAGTTAGGGACACTAGTCACCATTCCTAGAATTGAGAGTTTTACAGTAGATAATAAAAATTAGAATCTGATTAAGAACAGAAGGGAAGAGTGTGGAGGGCAGAGGTTAAGGAGGCTTTCTAAGGGCAATCTTGGTACATCCCTCAGTCACCACTGAAAAAAGTAACAGTGACTTCTTTAATGCATAAAAGCACTTGTCAAAAGCAAAAAGCAGTATTCAAATACATTTACAGAACAAAGGGCTGCATTCCAGTCTGGAAGAGAGGCAAGTTGGCAGACCGTGACTAAAAAATTCCTTTGGGGATATTTACTCCACTTTTAGAAAAAGACCACAGCCCACTCTATAGCAAATGTTGAGTTCTGATTCTTAGAGAGGCTTTAATGAAGACATTGCCTGCTTCCCTTACTGAAAGGGTTTGACTTTCAACTTGCATGGTAAACGTTTAAATTTTAGCTGTATGAAACAATGTGACCTGAAAAATGCCTTTTTTTTTCCACCTTTATCCAACTGTTCCAGAAAGTTTTGAGTAATTAGGTTTTGTGGAGAAATCAAGGTATTCCTGAAATATATAATCAAATGAGTGGAATACAGCAGAAAAAATATACTACCCTTGTGTCTTTAAACACAAATTCTGAAGGTATCTTTACATAGTATGTCACTGGATGGTGTGGTGAGTTTTGTTTAAGAAAGTCTTCTTTGATCTCAAGAGCTAGGCTGATCTTTTAAATACCACAGAAGGTTCACCTGGAGTCTTCATTTCCCCCATTTTTCCACTTGAGTGCTCTACAGTATTTGATGATGGGGAAAGTGTTCTGTGTTGAGCAATCAGCCTGCTCTTATTACAAGCATGTTTTCATGTATGTTGAGTCCTTGTTCTGAAGTGCAGTGGTATTGTTCCACACACAGCACATACCCCAGCCTGCAGCAGAGCCTCCTGCTTTGCTGAGCAAAAAATGCTTTCAGGGGCCTCAAATGCTTTGAGTGCAGAACTGGCACTGCACGTGCTGCAGTGCAGAATGCCATTCCTGCAGGATCTGCATGGAGCTACAAATGATGGATGGGCAGCACAGCTTGAACAGGCAAAACAAGGAGGGGTTGGGAGTGTTCTCCTCCTTGCAGCCTCATGCCCCTGCTGGAGAGGAAACCTTTCAGGATGACAGTGTGGCCATACAGAAGGTTAAAAGATGCAAGTTCAAGGTGCTGTGGAAGCAGCCTCTGGCAGCTCAGGTGGCATCTGCCTTTTACTTGCCTTTTACTTTGGAAGGGCAGGTAGCTCAGTTACCTTCTGCTGGTGAGGTGTCTGTGCAGTGGGCAGTGTGTAACAGGGTGTGCTTCCTCATTTCCAGCAACTTAGAGCTCAGCAAGATCCTGGCAGGCTTTCCAGATTCTGGACAGAGGAGGGAAGGAAGGAAGGAAGGAAGGAAGGACAGCCCTGTGGATAAGAAAATGTATTGGAAGTCAAGATGCAGCCTCTTTTTCCAACTCTCTCTTGGGATTTTGTTTTTATGGTAAGTAGCTTTATTTTCTTCCAAAGTGCAGTTGAAATTTGTTGGAAGATGGGAAACCCCAGCCTTTCTGAAAATGATTACTCAAAGTACCCTTTCAAACAGGAGAAAGTGTTCACTGTTGGTGTGGTTTTAATGTGCCTCAAAGCTCATGTGAGGAACCTGTTGAGGGAACTGTTCTAAACAATTGGTATCAGATTTGAGTTGTATTCAGAGACCTTGCATTAATCCTGTGGATATAACTGAAAATAATTTTTTGCCTACCCCACCCATGGAAAAATTGACATTACCTATAGTAGTAGGAGCTGCTAGTTGTGATAAGTAAGACCCTGGCACGCTTTTTGAGTACCTTAGGTTGCAAACTATACAGTAAAGGTTGCTTTATTCTTCTGTAACAAAACTGTTTGTCCAAAGGTTTTTTTTCCTTTTTTTTTTCTATCCTTTTGTAGCTGGGTCTGAAATAACAACAACAAAATTTCTAAAACCTACCAAGTGCTAATTGCCATAACAACTACTCACTTTTTAAAAAAATCAGAAGTATTCATGATAATAGATGACTTCAATATGAATCCAGATAATTAAGCTCAATTCAGTGTTCTTTACATTGTGTCCTGCTGTCCCTAAGCTCTGCTTTTGACAGATGAGTGACAGAAAAGTACTCTGAAGACTTTCTGTCCTGTGTAATTCAGTTTCCAGCTGAAAGCAGAAAAGCTGAGGCAGCTCTCCTGGTTTGGTCTCAGGGTTGGTGTGATTTTGCTGGAGTCAGCACTTTGCATTATCACTCGTTCTTTGAGTGGAGGGTCAAATTATCTGCTCAGCAAGGCTGAATTGTAGCTTCAGTAGATGCAAAGCATATCCATCTTTAACTGGGTGCTCGAAGCAGAATGAACTATTTTGGAGGTGTAGATTTGCTTTGCAGATGAGCAGGGACATGAGGGGCATTAGTCATCCCATTAGCACTGGCTGGTGTGGGAGGACTAGGCATCCCTTATCTCCACCATTTAGATTAGGGATGCACCTGCTGGTTTTCCAGTGGGCTAACAGTTATTAGCAGTGAAATACATACAGGATAGAGCCAAGTCAATCATGCTACGTGCCAAATTGCTTTTTTAGAACTAGAGAGAAAATGACAACTTCAGATTATGTTCCCAGGCAAAATACAGCAACAATTATGGCTTGGAAGTAGGAGTTCCTAGGGGTTTTGGAGGTTCACTGTGCAAGCTATGCAGTTTTTCTTGGCCTCTCAGGAACCTGTATTTTTGGAACATCCAAGGTTCCTGTAGTGAGCAGGGCGGTTTTAGATACATTTGGAGAACTTTCTGGTAGAGCTGTTCTGCAGAAAATTATTTTTTTACAGAAACTTTCTAAGGCACCTGCTCAGATGGTTGCTTTGCCCTCCTGGCAAAGCCTCCAGATGTTACCAGACTGTAGTGGCTGAAAGTAGCCTTGAAGGAAGCTGAAAAATATAGGGCCTCCTTAACTCAGCTACTTGATGGAAGATCTGGAATGCTGTAATTCATTGCAGACCCATTCCTCCTGACTGGGAGGAAGAAGGCAAAAAGAAAAGGTTTCAAAGACAGAACTTCAAATATGTCATGCCCTGGATTACATGTCTGGGGCTTGTCTTTAAAAGGGATTTGAAGAAAATAAGCATTTTTAACCATAGACTACCTTCCCTTTGTTTTGTTCTTTCTTAGAGTGAGTGTGTTTTGTAGTTTTTTTCTTACTGGAGATGTGTTTCTCTGAAGCAACTTAGCAATTTATTTTTGTTGACCAGACATTTCTTACCTGATAAGAAACATTGGTTTGGGTGGGAGGGATTACTCCCTTACTGTTTGTTAGGTCTGTTCTTTCTTCTTGCTTTTAATCCTGATCCCTCGTATAAACTGTGCTGTAGTGCTTTAAAGTGAGTAAAGTGGTATCTGCATACTGGAAGCATTCATTGACAGTGCCATTTTTCTGTAGATTAGAGTGCCAGCTACATAAAATCTAAATATCATACACCTGAGCTGCCATCCCAGCAGGCTGACACATGCGTGGACCCCAGGTGACAGGAGGGGCAGACAACAGCTTCTTAACATATGTGAATTTGCAAAGCCAAGTCCCAAGCTGCTGAATTTTTTAGGTTCCTTAAAGAGGAAAGAGTTGTTAAAATATAAATCCTTATCACAGTAAAATATCCTTATTCTTAGATTATTGTCAAATTTAATCCCATCAGATTATTTCTTTGTGTCTAAATGTGATGGTTTTATTTCTTTAAGTGTCAAAAGTAATACTTGGAAATGGTTTCCTCTGGATTGACACTTTCTGCTGGTATATAGCCACACAGTGAGGAGAGAGGAAGACCAATCCCCCCAGCCTTATGCTGTGGAGCCTGGTGCTTGTTGCATTACGCTGTTTTCTAAGAGGCTCATTGCAGTTTAACCTTCTGGGGCCGGGGTATTTAAGCTGTTGTGCTGTTAATGCTAAGCCATTTAGCATCAGCATGTCTAATTCCAACTCCTACTGCCAAAAGGAGCTGGAGAACCCTTCTAGGTCAGTGAAGTTGTCCCTGGATTGCCAGCAAGTGGCATTTCATGAGTGAGCATTTTTCTCAACAGATGTACCGTTGCTTAATGTGTCCTGGGGTTACCAGAGGGGACAGCAGGAAGCTTTGGAGAGAAAACACTGAACTTCAGCAAAACATCTGTGAGCATGTTTTGAGACCTAGCTGCATTTCTGTACATGGCTTCACAGTTCTATTCAAGGTAGAGGAAGGTTAGCTCCTCACTCTTATAGCTGAGGTCTCACCCAAGTTAGATGATGTCAGGTGTTGCAGTGTGAATCCAGACCATTCACATCCACGTTCTCATCCTGCCATGTGTCGATGAGCAGTGACCATGGAGGGGTGACAGGCTCTTACACTAGAGCGAAAAAGTACCGAAGCAAAGTGCCTACCCTGTAATAGCAGAAAACAGAAGTGTAGGTCTATTACCTAGAGCAGCAAACATCAGCAATTAGCAATTTCCTCCTCCAAGATGAAGCAGGTTGACAGTCATTCGGCCATTTTAGCATAACTTTATCTGCCAAGGCATAAGGATGGGTTTTACTTCCTGCTACCCATCAGTAGTATTAAAGAAGTCTAACTTTTGCATAGCAAATTTTGTGGACTATCCATCTTTTTCCAGTCTATTTTGTCAGGCTTGAAATTCGTTGTGTGCTAAACCCGCAACAAAACAGCAGGTTGCACAGCTGGGTTATAGAAACAGCTTATGTTTCTTAAATGTTTGGGAAAAAAAGTCTGTGGTGTTATGAATTTGGGAAGATAAATAGTTTTTTTACAAAGAATGCAAACAAGCACTTTGGTGAGGTAAGCAGAGAAAATGCTGACAGCAATACTTAAACAAAAGGAAGTAAGAAGATGTGCTGAGAGAGATAGGGAAGCGAGGTAGCAAGAGTCTGACCTCAAAGCACTTAGGAAATTACACTCAACTTCTGAGCCGGCCCTCTGAGCTGGGATAGTTCAAGTAGCATGTGCAGTGGGACCCTGCTATGTTGTAGAACTGGGAGGTGTTCAACAAACTGTTCACATGTGGACTTGACACACGAGAATTTTTAGATGGAACATGACCTAGAAAAATGCTTGGGACTTACTGCAAAATGGGATCAGTTCATTAAATGTGCCCTTCAGAGAGAAGCAGAGTTAATTTTTATTTTTTTTTACTTTTTTCCCCACCTTTGTCTAAATTAAGAATTTATATGTTAAGCATGTATCAGGCTTATGTTACTGACAAAACTGTGATGAGATGTTGATGAAAATCTGGTTTTGGTTGTACTGCTATCCCCAGTAGAAATTCAGGACATAATTAAGGTCCTAGGGGAGCCTGTAAAATGACATCATCATCAGAATGAAGATATCAAATGCTGTGCAGATAAAAGTTTTAAAGGGAGTGCCTTACTGATTTTGAGTTTTCTTTACTAAAAAAACCTGTCAGTGCCTGATGAGTGCTGGACATATCATCACAGGCTCAACAGTCTTTCCTTTTCCATTACTACAAGGGCTCAAAATTGTTATCCATGTTGGTCAGCAAAGGGAGTTTTTGCTTCAGTGACTGGTACAGTGATATAATATCCACTGGAAACAATTATTCCATGCTCTGGAGAGGAAGGCCCAAGGTTTTGAATAGGCTTGCAAAATAAAATGAAAATCAGACTTGAAATTCCCAATTGCAGCATGTACAAGCCAAGAACAATCTCCAGCCATCATGTTGGAGCTACCTGCCTGCTGCCCACCTGGCTGCATCCCAGCTGCTTTCCCCAGCTCCTGCTGTCAGGAGCAACTGCCATGATAGACAAACTGCCTAAGGAAGCCCTGAGGCTTCCCAGGAGTGTCAGCAGATTGGGAGAGAAGTATGGAATTAGGAAAGCAGAAACTGATGGATTTTCAAGAAGGGGAAGGAAATACCTCTGATGGTTGGGGTACAGTGGAGAGTTTTCCTATGGTGAGATAAGCTTAATAATAGGAAAAAATCTCCAAAGAAGTCCCTGGTTAAATATTTTTGTAGTATCTCATGTTCCAAACCTATGGAAATGTAAAAGATGGATCCAAGATGCTTTCTAGTCAAACTGGTTTTACTTAGGGAAGTCCCTGAAAGTCTGGTAAAAGGCTAAAATTGATGCCTAGGTGACCATTTGGTGGTGTCAGAAAATATATGTGTGGAAGAGGAGGGTGGCTTCTAATGATCACAGTGGTAAAGTTTTCAATGAGTTTGCAGCCTCTCCCTAGTCTGTGCCTCATACCTCTAAAGAGCCACAGTGATTCATGAGGCACGTTCTCCTTTATCCTACTTGGGATTGATAACAACGAGAAGAGAAAAATAAGTTGCTATGCTGTGCTAAGAAGTTGTCTTAAGAAGAAACTTTACTCAGACTAAAAAAAAATCTGGATTTTCTATCTCTGAGTTTCAATGTTTTTCTTCCCTTTCCTTTATCAAATGGATGAAACAAGGCAGCCAGTTACTGAATTGCCTGCTCACTTTCTTCTGGTAATACTGTATACATGGTATTTTGTTGCAAAATGATAAGGAATTTTCTTCCCTGGAGAAGTTCAAGAGCTCATTCTCTTGGTTCTGTACCTGACCTAAGCTGTGCTGCTTTCCTGTCTCCACAAGCACCTCAGCTGGCCATGGGCATGTTCAGCACCTGCTGCTGCCCACAGAAGTACTCCCAGGGCTCCATCCCTGTCTGTGATTTCGCTTCTCTGAAACACAGAGCAAATTTCAGCAAAGCCATAAAGTTCCCCTCCCAGCAGGCTAGCACAGTGGAACACCTGGGTCATTTTTGCAGATTAGTCAGTTAAGGCATTATGGTCATTAAAGCTTTGGAACATGAACATCCCAGCTGATGGTGTGAATGACAAAGCAACCAGGGAAATGGAGAGCCAGTTCTGAGCTGTCGGGAGAGAGTGTAAGTTTATGACTGTCTTTGTCATTAGTGATGCAATATTCCAAAATGGTTCCCCAGGAATTCAGTTTGTTTGAACCAGGGATGATGATGTGACCAACCTCCTTCCCCTGCCTGTGAGCTCTTCCTCCACTTGGGAGGGCATTGCAAGGGATAAACCTGCAAGGAGCTGAAGATTCCCTGCAGGTGTCCAGTGCAGACTGGTGATGGCACAGGTCACCCATTGAAGGCCAGCCAAGAGGGCCCTCTCTCTCTCTGTGCTGCAGTCACACTGTCACTGGTGCTCTCCAGGTTTTGTGGGGTGATAATAGGAATTCACATTTTCTTGGAAGGATAATAAAGAAGCCCAAACTCTCTCTGTCCCTGAAAGCTGTCCCTAAAGGTCACACCTGAGACATTGGCAGAGAAATTCTGCCTTGCTCCTGTTCCCTGGCTAAAGAATGGAATTCAGTCTTCAGGGCTGCCAGATTTGACTTAAGTTCATATAAGAGATCTTTTAATTGAAATGTTTGATTAAAATGTTTATTATTCAAACAAGAAACTTCAAGATGTGATTAAAACCTTAAACAAAATCATAGATATTTTTGAGGAAGGGTAAGCTGAATTTGGAGCAGACTTCATGCCACATACTGAGCAAAAGCTATATCACTCTCCCTAACAAGGTTCCTGGAACAAATTAAAGAACCAGTTAAGTATCCTTCACAAGAACATGAGATGTCCAAGAGGGATGAGCCAGATGACCTTTTCTTGATTCAAGAAATGTCTGTTATGCTCTGATGATACATTTTTCTTTTACTTGCAAGCCCTACAGAATGGACTCTGATAGAATTTTTTGTGACAAGATCCTCTTTAATTACGTCTTTCCTATCATATGGCATGTGCTAAGGTTTCCAGTTGTGTCACAGGCTGAAACTCCTTATGCTAAGACCATATGCATCTGATGATAAAACACAAAAAAAACCCCTAAACAACAGATCAAGAAGTTATCAGATACTTTAATGCAATTTCAGTGGTGTATTACAGCAAGGAGTAATATCTAGCTTTCAAAAAATGAAAATGTTGCTTATGTTGCTGGTGAAAAGCCAAGTATTTTTGTAGTTACTTAAGAGCTACTGCTGAAAGTATCTGACACCCACCTTCAGCTGCATCTCTGCAGAGAGCCTGAGGATGCTGGGCAGAAGTCTGACTATTCTGTAGCTGCAGAAGGAGCACTGAGAGAAGGGTGTGTTGCTTCTCAGAACTGCCAGAAGATGCAGAATTATCTGAGAGAAAAGGAGAAATCTCTCAGGAGATGTTTGTGCTGTTGATAATGGCTGCAAATGCTGTGCTGGGCTCTATGAGGGGGCATAGCAAACACATGCCCTGGGGGTTTATGCTCTCAGCTGTTGTTCAGTGCATCTGTAGAATCTGTAGTAAATAATGAACTCCAGCTCTTTTAGAAGAGCAGCAACATGTTTTCTGTCCAGAATACCTGTAATCTTTGGTTTTGCCATGCTTATTAGGACAGCATCATCATCTGTCTCATGACAGCAAGTGTCTGGTGTACCAGGTCACATACTAGAAAGATGTCATGCTCCCCAGTTTCAACATCACATCCAGCCTAATGGAGCATTTTTGAGCCCAAAGACCCTTGGACAGTATCCTCAGCATCAAAGCATAAAAGAGGCCATGGTGACAAACTGTAAAGCATATAACCTTTGGACTTGGTACTGTAGATGGAGAAAGCGGAGTGTCCCCTTCACCTGCCTCCAGGAGCAGGCTTTAATGTGCAGGGTGGTAAAAGTCCTTGTAGCCCCCTCTAAAGTCATCACAAAAGAATGGGATATTTTACCTGGGTGACTAACCCTGTTTGGAACAGACACAGGGATTTCCTGGAGATGCCTTTCTCTCCTTTGGTGGGCAAGTGAACCCATGTTTTTGATGAAGTCAGAGGAGCTGCTCCTCTGTGTCTTACACATGCCTGCTCTGTTTCCTGCGTGCAGCCTTGTTCACTGCCCTTTGTCCCCATGCCAATGCCAGGCTCCATGTGTTTAAAGGTCCCTGTCCCTGGGAGCAGGCAGCTCTGTCAGCACTCCCGAGCTGGTGTGCACAAGGAGCTCCCAGAAAGGGCACCCTCTGCATGGCTGGATATGACAGTCTGAGGAGCAGGGAGATTCCTAACCCTGTTGTTTTTATAACAAGTTCCCTTGCTGCCAAGCAGTGGGGAAAGCAGTTTCTCTCAGTTCTGTGCTTATGTGGCTGGGGTAGGAGGGCAGCAGAGCAAGGCAGCCCCTGTGCTTGCAGACACCCCAGGGCCTCAGAAAGCTGTTTTTCACCAAAATCATACTCTCTGAATAAACAGAGGAGCTGTGCAGATAATAAACCTTTGATATTTCAACCTATCACACGTGCAAAGCCAAATGCTGCAGAGAGTAAGTATTCAAGCAGAAAAAGCATTTGGAAAATCTGCAAATGGGACCTGGGCTTGTTTTTCTTGTTAATTCAAAGCTGTCTGCAGCATGTTGATGCTACCTGCTCGGAGTGGTGCATGTCAGGACACTGACCTCCTCTCCCCTGTGAAGCAAAAGGAGCCGTGGTCCCCCTGTGCAGCTGCCCATCAGAGCAGGGATAGGCCAGGCACAGAGAGACTGGTCCTTGCTGCTGTGATGTGCTCCGTCCCCAGTGGGGAACTGGCTGTTTCTGAAATCAGTAGGGGCCTTGCTGGTGTCTTTCAGAGAAACTGGATTGGAAGCTTGACAAGGCAGGAAGCTCATGCAGCTGCACTTGGAGAGCAAAAGCATCGTGGCAAAAGTTGTAGTTTACACTGGAGAGAAAGATTTACAGTTCTGCTGTGTTTCTTTCCCAGGAGGACTGGGCTATCCTATGCACCTCTTTGTGTGGTTTCACAATCAGAAAGCTGATGCAGCTGAAAACCAAGCTGTATTTTCTACTGGATGGAGCCCCTGATCACCAACGCACAAAGACACCAGTGTCAGTACCAGGAGAGTGCAGGACCACCCTTTCTGATCACAGCCCATTAGGAAACCACGACCTTCATGCAGAGCTTGAGCCTGCAGACTTGCAACAGCCACATGCTTCTCCATCGCATGGAGCAAAGGTGTATTTTGTGTGAGCATTTATGACCTAAACTGGGCTGATTCATCCATGAGCCACTCCTGTGTGAAGCAGAGGTCATACAGTGCTGGATCCTGCCCTCCAGTCTCTACTCCTGTATAAGATATAAATAGTTATTAAGCCTAAAAATGTTTACAGTTTTTTCTATACCTGAAAAGAAACTAGGTTAGGGAGTAGAAAAGCACTTTTCTAAATCTAGCTTTCCCCTAAGGAGAGAGGAAGGTGAACTTTCTGTTCATAGACAATACATGTAAAGGGTTTTCATCAGTGGATGTATCTCATCCTTGTGTTGCATTGTTACTTGATGAAAACAATGTGCTGGTGAGATCTCTTAATGTTTGCCACAGGATTATGATTTTAGGGGCGTGCTGAGATAACTAGGATAAGATGGAGACAGAGGCCTTGCAAGGTTTGTACAGAGACAACCAATATGTTTAGATTGCAAATGTTGGGCACAGTGTTTCTTGTTGCATTTTCACTTGAGAATCTTTCCACAGTACATGGCTAGGATCCAGGGTGAATAAACTGAATTTTACAGTTTCTAGCATTTGCTGTCTCCTACCGGCTCAGCTGGAGGAGAGGGAATGGGAAAGGGACAGTGGGGAATTAATTCAGTTTCTGTTGCCCTGTGATGTTTTTTCTTAAAACACTTCACCCACCACAACCCCACTGCAGTGCTCTGACTCCAGCACCTCTTCCAGAAACAACACAGGGCTGTTGCCGCTTGCCATGGTCGCTCCCCAAAACTCTGGCATTGCCAGCAGGTGCCTGCAAGTGGGGGTGTTGCTGCTTGTCAAGATGAACCATAGTAACCGGAGAGAAGAAAGTAGTCTCTGGGGGTTCTTAATATTCCTAAATTCCTGAAGTACATGTGCAGTAAGATAAAAAAAGCCTAAATCATTTTGCATTTTAATAAGTCCTTTGGTGAAGAACCATGATCTCCTGAATCAAGAAGACTGGCAACAGCTGCTGAACCAATGTCAGTATGGCAAAATTTAGTGGCATCCCTCACCTGAGATCAAAAGACGGTCTGCGAAATTGCCTTTGAAAACACGCTTCTGGAAGGAAAAGTACAATCCAGACTTTGTTTTTCATTGTTTATAAACATGATCATACAGCAGCTTCAACAGCTGACATTAGGATTGCAGTTGCTTGGCCTATGCAAGAGCCACTCTAAGTAGCACTGTCGTGACTGGTACCAGCAGGAGGCACGAGGAAGGGCCACGTCTCCTGTCCAGCTGTTTCTGTGGCAGAGGTGAGTGTCCCAGCTCCCGCAGCCCCTCCTCTCCTCTCCTCTCATCAGCTGTTGTCCACCAGACCCCCTCCAAGACACCGGTGGGGAGGATGCTCCTGGGCTGAGGCTGTGGCAGAGGCCAAGGGAAGCTGCCACAGGGCGCTCCTTCACTGGCGAGGGCAGTGGTTGTCTTCCCACACCAAGGATTACTGAAATGGACATGCTCATGGTGGAATTAAATTTGAGTATTAGCAATAACTTACACTGCTGAAAAGGAGATCATGAGAACATCTGAAGTTGTCTTTTGTGCAAGCTTAAAACTACACTGTCTGGGATGTGATGAATACTGCTCACAAAGACTCAGGTGACCACCCAGGAGTTAATATTATTAAGATCATTTATTCCTTTTGTAATTCTAAGAAAGCTTTCAGGTTCATCAAGTGAGCGGCTTCTGTTCCTTTTATCCTGAGATGGGTACACCTACTAGAGCTGGCTGCATGTCAGTTTGAAAAAACACATTTTCTGAGCCTTATTTACATGAAAAAAATCCAGATTGTTATAACCATTTCTATTCACATCAAAAGCATTTTTAATTTGCAAGCATTTCTTTGTTATTTCCTGCTTAGACTTCACTACTGAATCACAGCTGCTGAGAGGGATGCTGGCACATTGCTCAGCCTTCTCGCCCACTCCTGCTGAACCAATGGAGTTTCCATTCCTGCATGGGGATGTCAGGTCTGCCACCAGCAGTCCAGAGACACACACATGCTCAAAATAGCCCCTGGACCATTCAAGCTGAAAGCTTCAACCCCTGGAGAGTCAGGGAACACTGAGATCCAGTGTCCCATCATTGCTCTGCCAAGGTTTCCCCACACATGTGTGGGGTGACCATCTCTCCTGCCCCACCATGAGCACCAATGACTGGAGGTAAGAGACAGACACCAAAGTCTCAGCAGGGAGCCAGGAGGAGCAAGAGCTGGCAGCACCCAGCTGCTGCTGAAATGCAGCTTGCCTGGCAGCATGCAGCCTCCTCCGTCTGCCGGGCATCGACGCACCCGAGCAGAGGTGGCAGGAGAGATGCTGCTGGCAGGTGACACCAGCCTGAACGGGCCCTGGGTGAGACAACTTGGTGCTGAGTGCTGAGCTGCTGGGATGGGGCCTGGCCTGAGACCTGTACAAACAGGGGACAAGAAGCACTTTTTCAAGGCAGGAAATTGCTCTGGCTGGTCCTGGGAAGGACACGGTAATGTGGTTGCTGGCCCTCACCTGCAGAGCTGAGCTGCAGTGGAACAGGACACAGCCACGGTGCACAGGTACAGGTGCCACTGCAAGACAGTGGAGTGGCATCTGGCCTGGCCCACGGGTCACTGTGGGGGAGGTTCTGGGCCGCTTTTTCTTACTCTGCCCATAGCGTACTTGTTCGCAGTTGCATCTCTGTGAAGACCCTGCAGTCAGTCACGCGAGATGTTACATAAATCAGTTACTAATTTCTTCAGTGACTGAAATACCAGCCAGCCCCCAGAATGGCTCAGCTAAAGAAGCAAACGTGGCGGGGGTGAGAGAAGGGGACGAGAAACCCCCACGCAAGCCCAGCAGAGCGTGGGGTGCAGGCAGCAGTGGAGGCTGAGCTGAGAACAGGGTTTCCACCTGCCATGGGCTTGTCAGCAGAAGGAAAAATTAACCCATTCAGCATGTTTTAAGCCCAGCTATGAGCCTGCAGGGCACTGGGCAGCCACTTGATGCCAAGCCACTCCCTGCACCAATGGACAGCTCTCCTCCCTCATGCCCAGTGAAGCCCCTTTGGCTCTCGCTGCAGTGACCACATAAACTTTTTGGTCCTTCAGATCCAAGCGAGGCAGGCAAGGCTGCGACCTGCCCAGGCAGAGGCGATGCCATCTTCTGCTCCTGGGGAGGAACAACCCCAGGGACCAACACAGACTAGGGCCGGATGGCTGAGAAGCACAGGGCTGCTCACAGCAGCCTTCTGCACCCCTCGATTCTCTCTTTCTTAAACAATTTGTTTTAGAAACACATTAGTTTCTTGGCTGATGCCCTCAACCATTTGGATGTTGCTGTCACTGCAGTGCTCAGCAATGCCCTATGCCAGGAGGCTGCTCCCAGTGAGCGTGGGGTGTCAGTGTGGCTGGGGCTTGGAGCTGGCAGGCCCAGCCTCTGCCTGTGCGGTGAAAGAAGCTGGATTCAGTGCGCTGGGGATGTGGGATGATGAGGCTTCAGCAGCCCACAGAAGCTGAGCCAGAGTCTCTTGGATGGCTGTACCTCACTGCCAGAGGTCATCCACTTGTGCTTGGAGCCTCATGCTGTCCTCATCCCTGCCTGGTCTGTGCCTGGCCTCAGCAGGAGGATGGGGAAATTTTGCCAAGGGTCCCGTCCAACCCACGTAGACCTGTGACAGCCTGCCAAGGGTTCTCCTGAGTGTCTGCAGCATCAGAGACTGGCTAATCACTGAGTAATCACACAGGCTAATTACAGGGTTACTTTTGCCCTCCACAATAAAGTGCTACCTCATAATTAAAAATAAAGAGAATGGCAATCCTAATTATCAGGCTTTCATTAGGCTGAGGCACACATAGCGCTGCAAGGACTGTTCCTGTGACTTGCTCTCAGTCCTCACCCACTCCTGCCTATTACACTCCTGGGGAAGCCCAGGGCAATCTATCCCGCTGAAAACAGAGGGTGAGATGACCATCTCCACATAGACCTCACCAAATGCCATGCAGATCAAAGGATAAAGAGGAACCTGCCCTTGAGCATCCCTCAAACTTCAATGCCTGCTGCAATCCCACCTGCAGGCTGCTGCTGACGCTCAATCCTCAGCCACCTTAGCAGCTCATGCATTGCAGTGTTAACATAACCGTAAATTACACTATGTTCCATGTGTTCACATCCACATGGAAGATAATCATAGCCTGGTATGTCTTTGTGCTTAAAATACTGCAGCAAATACACCGTGTTATTCTTCCCAGGTTTCCCGAACAGCCTTAACCCGGCACGCTGGGGAAGGAAGGGCTGCACAGGGCTGTCTCAGGCTGCCTCTGCCGAGGTGCTGGGTACGGGCAACTTCTGCTGGAGGTAGGAGGGATTACAAGTGTCTCAAGAGTTCACTGACAGCTGTAAGTTTTGCTCCCACTAATAATGACGTGACAAAATACTGTATTAAAATTAGTAAGCACTTCTGTGCTGTTCATAAGGCAGTGTAGAAGAGATACCAGGTTATTCCTTTCAGCAAATGCTGAACTCACCTTAAGATTCCCCCATTACAGGAAAGACACTTTCACTAGGTCTGCCTCTGCCGTTCCCTTGCAAAATAAGACTTTAGCCAAGGACCTGAGGGCCACAGCTGCACTCAAAGCTCAGGGTGTGAAGGATAAAAATTTGGCTCTCAGAGGTGTCTCAGTCTGGGCAGGCAGTGGATTTGCCCATATTCCTTCATGAGTCTCTTCAGGAGTGCAGTCAGGTCCCATTCACCCATGCAGCCATCACCTTCCTCCAGCAATGCCATCAATTTCAACTGGACAAAATACAGCCGAGTTCCCTGCCGAAGAGAAGTGCATCCCAGCTGTTAGTCTGTAAGGAAGTGGATCTGATACATCCCAACAAATGGGGCCAGACCTGCAGAGGCAACTTGGATTTCTGGGAGATTGGCTGAGGACCTGAGGCTGGAGGAGCTCCTGTGGTTTTGCACTACAGACAGGCACCTCTGAGGTCTGTTTGCAATGCAGCACTGAAAACAACCAAGCAAACCTGGGGCTGCAGCACTGCCTTTGCCACTCTGCAGGTCAGAATGCTGAAAACCAGGAATCAAAGTGATAAAGTATAAATGTCTGAGAACAAGGGAGAACTTGGGTATGTCCCAAAGGCAGCCCTGCAAGCTGCCTGCAATCTGCAAGCCCATGGGGTGACTGTGCCTCACTGACCCTGGCCATCTACCCCTGCTCCCCATCCCTTCCTCCCCCAGGGCAACCCTGCCCAGCCCTGATGCTTTCATGCTTACTCTACTTAAAAGCAGCCAGGAACAGTTTACCCCATGTGTCTAAGGCTATCACTGAGAAGCACCCTGACCTGAACCACCCTCTGCTCTGCTACTCAGTGTGCAGGGGTATGTTATCTGAGCCAGCTTTCCTCTTCCTCCTGGTTAATCAGTGCTAATTGATTAATTGGGGCTCACCTCTCTCCCCTTTGGAAGAAGAGAGGTAGCATCACTCTTGATGGAGCACATGTATTTGCTTTCAGAAAGCTGCCAGCATCCTTTGGAAAATAGCCAGGTACATTCCCCAGCATAACAAGAAATCATCACGTGAGAGATGGGCAGCCATGTGCCTGCCCTTTACTCCAACACCTCTGCCTGGAGTGGGACCAACAGTGACGTGCCCAAGTGCTGCTCAGCTGTGATGACCATGTGCTGTCAAGGGCCTTGAAACGCTCCTCCCCAGCCTCGTGCCACACTGAGACCTCTCCGTGCATTTAGCGGGTATTATCCGGGCCATGTTTTTCCATCCAGGTCCTTCACCTGGGGGTGCAAGGGATTGGGAGCACAAAATTGGAATGGAGACTTGGTGTATTTACCAGGGGCTGGAGGTAGCACTGGGGAGATCAGCCGGCTGCCCCAGGGAACGGGACAGGGTGGGGCTGGAGGGGAGAGGGGAAGGAAGCGGTGGTTTTCAGCAGCCGTGCCGGAACCTCCAAAGGGCCACGTCATCTTACTGAAAAAGAGCTCATGTGCTGTGAAAGGTAAAAATTGCCTCTGGGGTTATTTAGTCACTGTCCACAAGCTGGTAGTGGGATTACGAGCATGAACATGGTGATCACCCAGCACCCGCAGCCCAGTGCTTGCAGGACAGGCTGCTTTTGCTCCCACACATCTCATTCCATCTCATCCCCAGCACTGTGGTACAGGGGATATGCAGCTGGTGGCCCTCGAAAGGCAGCTCCAGCCAGCCAGGAACCCTGCTGCTGAGCCTCCCTCGCCTGCCATGGCAGCAGCAATGCCAGCCTGTCCTCTGCCTGCACCCAGCCCAGGTCCAGCCCAGAGGCACAGCTGCCCTGCACAGCACTGTCAGCCTGCAGAGAGATGGGCTGTGCCCTGGGGACATGCCTGGGGGGATGGACTTCGGGCTGGCAGGAGCAGGCTGAGGCTTTTTGATTCAGTTATTCCTATCCAATTGGGAGTTATCTTGGACATTCCTCCAGAACACCACGTGGTTTAGAGGTGATGCTGTCCTTGAGCACCATCATTTTGCACGTTTTAACACAGAAAGAAAAGGAAGTCCCCACCTTGTGCCACAAGAAAGTGGATGGTAGGAGATCCAAGGGACCTAAGCTTCCCCTGGGCAGAGGGGCAGCAATGCTGGGAAAATAAAGTGGGTTAAAAGGCGTAGTGGCATGCTTCCTTTAGCCACTGAAGGTTGCAGGACATGGCAATCTGGAGATCAGCAAAACGAGATCAGCGGTTTGGGACAACCTTCCCTGTTCTGCTGTTACTTTCTTTCTAAAACCTCTGAAGGGTGTGAAGCATCAGGGAGGAAGCCAGGGGAGCCGTGACCTGGCATCTGTGTTGCACGGATTCGTTGCTCAGAAAACAGGGATGGCAACTAACTGTTTAAAAAGTGGAGGCTGAAGAAGAGCTCACCTAAGGAGCAATCAGCTTTTTCACAGAAAAATAAGCTGCTCGGATTGCTGTGGTCACCTACATGTGTGACATCACAGGACAAGTTAGGAAAGACAGCTTTCTTAAATTCCCTTTTAAGTAACACACCCCAAATGTGGCTTTCCACCCTACATTGTTGTTTCAGAGGAATAAGGTGCCCAGGTCTTCAGGGAGGATTCTGTAGCTGCTGGGAAAAAGGACCTCTAAGGATGTAGACTTGTAACCAGAAGCTTGAATTCAGTCTGTCAAATAAACATCAGTTGGATCTCGCTCTGACTTCTGATGTGCAGTCATTCACTTATCTGAGGGAATTTCAAATGGGCCTGCTGATGGGCAGACGTGCACCTGCAGAGCAGCTCTCTACCCTCCTGCTACGGGCAATGGCAAAGAGCCACTCAGAGAGGGCTCTCAAAGTACACCTGTGAAAGTTAATTAATATAAGGGATATGAAAGCTATTACCTGAAAAAACACCAAGTTGCTTTCTGATTCTTTCATTATTAATTATTATTAATAATTAAATATCTTTGGTTTACATATTCAGGACATCTCTAGACAGGTTCCTGCCCCTGAAGTAGTAGTTGTACAGGTGAAATAAGAGAGGTGTCCAGACCCACACAGCTTGAACTTTGGGGGAAACTGAGCCCATTTTCCCACACTCAGTCCTGAAATACAGTGAAGTGTATTTCAAATGTATGTATTTCAAATTGCTGTATGTACAGCAAATTTTGGACATGAATCATGTTTCCAGAAACATATGCAATTTCTGAGATCCCAGCTTCTGGATCCCAGCTTCTGGATCAATCCCACCTGTAATTTATAATCCTGTTTTTCAAAAAAGAAGGCAGGAAGTGTTAATTAGCCATAAAGCTCTCGCACCAGCCTTCTGTAAATGGTGTCATAGGACTATCATTTTCCATTCAGCTCTCCAAGCAAGCTCCTGCAGATAGGATCTCATTCCCTCCTGGATTGTTACTGGATTTCAGAGAAATGTTTTGATCCTTGTTGCTGTCAGAGAAACTGACAGTGACTAGACAGGTCCACCTGGAAGGCTCTGTCACACCACACACCAAGCACTCCAGCCTTGCTCCAGCAAAGTGACAATAAAGCACATGAAGATTCCCACAGAAGTCAGTGTAAGCAGCCAGAAGCCTCCGGATCAGGCCACGAGCAACTCATAAAGGAGGAGCCATCAAGTGACAAATACTGCCATCTCTGGAAATGGTTCTTCAGAGGGATGAAGTGGTGAGTCACAGTCCATAAACCTCTGGTCTGTGACACTGGTTTTCACTGCAGACATTTTAAGTTGCTCCAGTATGTGCCTCACCCTTCTTATTTATAGAAATTAGTGAGGCATTTCATAAAAATAAATAAATAAATAAATAAATGCTTCCTATGAAAGGAAACAATGACAAAGCAAGAGATATCAGTGGTAAAAAAGAAATACAGCTAGCCTAGCAGAACAGCTATCCTATGGCACAGGCAGGAGAAATTATAAATAGCAGCAGCAGTAGTGTCTGGGAGTTGCATCTTGGCACCAATGCCTCCGGCCAGCTCTTCCTGGCTCCTGTTCAGAGTGACATAGGAGGGCAGGGCAGGGCAGAAAATCCCCAGCAGCCCTCTGACCCCCTGCTCAGGCAGGGCAGGCCCCAAGCACAGCGCTCCCTAGGGACACAGCAGGCAGGCTACCACTGACACTCGATCCTGGTCAAAACAGCAGTGGAGAACAAGGCTCTTCTTTTAGGAAACACAGTTTCTCCTGGTGCAACTACCTGAAAGGCACAGGGGAAGAGCCCGGAGATAGAGAAGGTCATTGTTTTTAACTGGTTTTCCCGACACTTGAGATGATGATGCAATAATGTAGCTTGGCTACGATAATCCCTGTTCACAGCAGGGAGAAAGTCTCTGTGCCAGTACTACAATATTGGACTAAAGAATGGCAGGAGGAGAGCCAGAGGAGCCTCCATGGGCTGGCTCTCATACCAAAGCTGGTAACAGGGGGTACCATATATTCATTCCTCTTGGGACTGCTTCATTAAGGGTGTAACTGTGTTCACAGAAGATAGTGAAGGAAACACCCTGAGCAGCATTCTATTGCTTGAATATTTTCTCAAAGGTGTTGGGAGACACGGATGTATAAGAGCACTTCATTGCAAGATCCTCATGATATGGGACAGACACAGACACGGACAAAGACTCAGCCTGGTATTCCAGAGTGGTTGCAATGGGTTCCCACCTTCTTTTGGGTTTCAGACTATCACACATTGATGGTGGCACAAGCAACACATCAGTTACAACTGATGGACAGCAATTAGGGAGCTCTGGTAATATGAAATGTGTTACCTAGTTAAGGGTCAGGCCAAGTTCAGCAGATGGGATGAAATTTGAAATAGAATGGATTTTTGTATCATGAGGGTGGTGAAACGCTGTAACAGGTTGCCCAGAGAGGTAGTGGATGCCCCATCCCTGGAAACATTCAAGGTCAGTTTGGATAGGGCTCTGAGAAACCTGATACAGTTGAAGATGTCCCTGACCATGGCAATAGGATTGGACGAAATGGCCAGAGAAGGTTCCTTCTAATCCAAACTGTTCTTTGATTCTATTCCGTTATTCTAACTTGCTGACTTGATTGCTTCAAATCCTGTGTCCCTACCCTAACATCTGTATTTAGCCAAGATACTCACTCCTGGTTTAACTACCAAGCCAAACTTCATCCCACCACTGATGTGAAGGTCATCTGCACAGGCATGAGGACCTGATCTCGCTGATTGAGTACAGAGTGCTCAGTACACCTCCTCCAGCCCACCCAGCTGCAGACATACAGATCAATTGCACTTCTCAGCAGGACTCCAACAGCATAATCCCACTCGCAGCAGAGCGTGGCCATCACAGCACTGGCTGGGTGCCTGCCACTCTGGAAAAGAAAGGGTTACTGTGCCAAAAATACAGGACACAGCTTCTTTTCAAGCGATGCCCTTGTTGACATGTTAGTTGTGATAGCTACTGGTGTTCAGTATGGAAATCATCCCTGGGTGCAGATCCATGGCACAATCTGGTTCATGACCAGCACACGGAGGCAGCATGTGCTCCAGCCCCTTGATGGGACATGGCATATTCTGCACTAAATAAGACCAAGCTTGTACCTCTCTGCTCCCAGTTTGTCTTTAAAGCTGATTTCCTCAGTGACTGAGAAAAAGTAAGGCAGAATCTCCACAATAACAATAGGAAACACTTAAAAAGTAGGCTGTGGCTCAAAACAACCTGCCTGGTAGCTGCTTGCAGGAGGAGGGCTGGGACATGGGAAACTGTGCCGGGCTCTTGAGAGCTGGTAATTCATGTTCTGCAACCACAACCTGGCCACAAACCTCTGTGCCAGCAGAGAGTGGGGCAGCAATCTAGGGGCTTCAAACTGTTCAGGCAAGCAGCTAGGGATCTGGCAGGAGGCTGAGTGAAAGACAACACAATAAACTAAAAAAAAAAAAGTAACTCAGAGAACAGGAAACTGTTGGGTGGGACTTTTCTTCTGACCATCTTGCAAAGGGGAAAAGGGGGATGAAGAGAAGCAATTTGCAGATTCATGTGGTGTAAGCAGTGCAAGGGTGGAAAGGGAGGCTGCAGAGTGCCCCACCACCAGGAAGCACTGGCAGTGAGGGAAGCGAGGGGTTTCACCCATATGGGCAGCTGGGTTCAGCTGGGTTCAGCTCTCCCCAGGACCCTTTGGCTGGCACTGAGTACTCTCTGCAGGTTGCTCAGAGGTGCTCGGAAATGGTGCAAATCTGTGCCCTGCCTGCACGAAGTGCTGGTAGTCTGTTGTCTTAGCCAGGACTCAGCATATCCAGAAAATCTTCTTCCACTATGTTTTCTTCCCCCATGGCGCAGCCGGGGGACAGTGTGGAAGGAGCTGGCTGCTCAGACTTGCTCTGTTTAGGGTAACAGCAAACTCCTTCCTTCAGGGAAGGGAGTTGCACACCTGCCTGCTGCAGTTTCTCATCATACAACCCCATGTTCTCATAAACCAAGCAATACATGTCAGGGCTCTTGTTCGCTCCCTGGCAGTGGGAATTTGTGGTATATCCTGGCTATAAAAAATGCTGGCTTTCATGTGGACCCAGTGATAAGAACGAAGATGGAAAGGGGATAGGCTGGAAAACTGAAGAGCTGAGATGGGTGCCAGGTACAGGTAACAACATCAGGTGGAGCATAAAGGCAAATCCCTTTCCAAGGTAACAAAATGCAGAAGAGAAAGACTTCTATTTCAGTGTTCCAGCCCCCAAACCACACCATTTGGCTACAGTGGCAGAAGGCTTCATTTATCACAAAGAAGTAAAGGTGGGGCAAACACATAAAGTCATACAGGAAATCAGAAAAGCCGAAGTTGATTAGCAGCAGAGCTTCCTGTAGAGCTGTCTATGTTGGAATGATCATGCCTTCCTGGTGTTGATCCATCTGGAGCAGAATACAGAATTGTTTCTACTCTCAAAATAGACAGGATTATTCAGAAAGTGAGAATGAAGAGCCATGGGAAGCCAGTCCTGTTTTTCAGCTCCACATTCCCATAGCCCAGGGGTAGCTGCGGATACTTCACAGAATCACAGAATGGATAAGATTGTAAAGGACCACTGGAGAACACCTAGTTCCAGCTCAGACATCCCCCAGAGCACATTACTCAGGATTGTGTCCAGGTGGCTTTTCAATCTCTCCAAAGAAGGAGAGTCCACAACATCTCTGGGCAGCCTGTTCCAGTGCTCTGTCACCCTCATAGTAAAGAAGTTCTTCCTCATGTTCAAGTGGAACTTCCTTTGCATAAGTTTCTGCCTCTTGTCCTACTGTTCAGCACCAAGAAGAGCCTGGCTCAATCATCCTGACATCCTCCCTTCAGATACTTATAAACATTGATGAGGTCCCCTCTCAGTCTTCCCAAGCTTCCCCAGGCTAAACAGTCCCAGCTCCTTCAGCCTTTACTCATAAGTGAGGTGCTCCAAACTCCTAATCGATTGGACTAGATGATCTCCAGAGCCTGCTTCCAACCCTAACTAAACCTGTGAGTCTGTGAATCACATCCATGGCCCTCCACTGGACTCTCTCCAGTATTTCCTTCTCTTTCTTGAACTGGAAAACATTACTGGCCACAGCACCCTAGGTGAGGCCTCACCAGGGCTGAGCAGAAGAGCAGGATCACTTCCCTTGACCTGCTGGCAATCCTTTTCCTAATGCACCCCAGGGTACCTTTGGCCTTCTTGGCCACAAGGACACTGCTGGCTCATGGACAGCTTGTTGCCCACCAGGACCCCCAGGTCTTTCTGCTTTCTAGCTGGTTGGCCTCCAGCCTGTGCTCCTAAGGAGCTGTTCTCCTTAGTTTGTGTGGCAATTTTTGCAATTACTTCCACCTGGATTTGGGGAGTTTTTGAATTACAATCTGGTAATATCCTGGCTGTGCCCCTGTGGAGAAAATAAGCTGTTAAGTCTGAGCTGCCCAGCCAGCTCTTGTGAAGATGGAGAGGGGGACTGCTTTCATGCACAACAGCTGAAAGAGTGACAACTTGTTTTTGAAGACCAGTATCATGACTGCAGTGGCACTGTTGCAGGAGGCAGAGGCTGTTGTTAACCTCCTTTTCACTCCAGGGAAGCTGTGTTGCTGCCATGCAAAGCTGGCTCCAACACAAAGGAGCACAGGGACTGCTGAACAAAACCAGGCATGAGCCCCACAGAGCAGTGCTGTCAGAAAAGACATGGAGGAGTCAGAACTCACCCATCCCTCCCTGCTCAGCTATGCTAGCTAGCATCAGTGCCACTGGGCTTTGTTCTTTGCTAACATGATATGGAAGATGATTTTGGATCTCCGTACTCACTGTTTATTGCAGATCCCTTGGGAGTTTGCCAGTGCTCTGTACTGATACCTGCTTGGTCATGCCCATGCAGCATGTACCACAGGCAGAGAGCATGAAAACATCAGCAGCAGAGCCGAGAGGTGCAGCTGGATGAAAGAGGCTTGTTTTTATGGAGAAAAATATCTGGGGAAAAAAACCCAAACCAACAACTAGAAGAAACCAGTCTATATCCATGTTTAAGTCAGATTCTTGTAACTATCAAAGCCCTGTTGTTTGCCTTTGCATTTCTGTCCATGCAAATCCAAGTGCATGTTCCTGAAGACTTTCTCACTCAAGACCACTGAAGTACCTGAGCATCCTGCTCTCAGCACTGGGGCATTTGACCTGTGGAACACCTTTACACCTTGCAATAGGCATAACCTAGGCTGAGGGCAGGGGAAGACGGCAGCAGCAGATTCCCACCCAGTGAAGATCTGCACTGGGATGGCTGTCCCTGTGCTGACTGGATCCCCTCCAGTGCTGCATGCCCAATTCAGTGTCATGTTTGGCAAAAGTGTTGAGTGCCTCTGTGCCACAAAGTGCATCACCCAGCTCAGTCTCTGACACCCTGCAACAGCCAGAGCCATTTACCACTTTTCTGAGTGCTTTTTAATCTGCATTTCATAAAGGCAAGAGGCTTGTATAATCCTGAGGCCTGACTGCCTGTTTTTGTCCTCAGTATCCCTAGGGTAACCTTGATCAAATTTGGCCAAGATGCCCCAGATACACTGGAGTTCTGATAAATTTACTGAAAATTGGTGGCTGGGCAGAGAAGAAAGAGAGACCAACATCAGCAGCCCTGTCCACAGAAGGGAGGCCGAGCTCACCTGGTAGGAGCTGGGTTTGGTGGCAAATGACGTGCCACTCAGCACATGCACGGGCCACCCTTCAACACATAGGCACAGCTGGGGTGGCCATGCCACCACCTCTGGCACAGCAGCAGTATTGCTGGCAGTGAGATTTCATGGGCCAGGCAGCTCAGCAGAGGTTGGAAGCCTGTTTTTATCCATCTCACCACTCAACAGCTTGTTTCCTGATGCTTTTAAAAACTGGCAGTTTGCAGTGCATGAAAAGACAATTCCTTTTTCTTTGTATATTTCTTTGAATTGCTTTTGCAATGACATTTTTAGTAGCTGTTTCCATTTAATTTTCCTCTCTCTGGGTTTAACTGCGCTCATGCTACCACAGTTAAGAATCACTGGCCATTTAATGGTTCGCCTTTCACTTACAGCAGACACATTTAGCGTATTGCTTGTCCGTAGGCCACATCCTCAGCGGCTGACAGCTAACATTCTGTGCTTGTTCAGGGGGGTCTGTCACTTGTACAGATAGAGCAAGTGAAGATCTGGGGCAAGGCTGCATGTGAGTGTAATGGGAACCAGGATGGAAGGGTTTGCCTCAGAGCAACTCAGGACGCTTCCCAGACTATGAAGGCCAAGCAAAGAGAGTGTCAGAGATGTTTTTAAAGCTCTTATTTTGAGTTTAGTCTGTAGTGCTGGGCCAGATGTAATCACTTCCATGCTCCCTTTCTTCCTGCCCCCTTTGGGATGAGTTATAAACAGCCCTGATGACATGCTTTGCCCTCCTCTTCTCCTCCCAGCCCCTTGGCTCAGTGTGGAACAGAGCTCATGCTGTACCACATCACACCTGCAGGTACCCAGTTCTGGCCAAGGCTAAGCAAGGCTGGTGTTGGAATAGACTGCTGGTAATTCATTTCTCTGGGGCCAGTCACCCATGTCTGGCTCTCTTATGACATCTACTAAACACGTCAGCCTGAGGAAGGAAGCCCTCACCAAGCAGTTATTGGGAGGCTCCCCAGTGAGCTTGCATGGGAACAACATACCATCACAACTAAGGGTTTGGGATTTCTTACCAGAACGCACATAAGCTGGGCAGTGCATGCAAGTTATGGATGGACACTGAGGTATGGATGCTCAGAGCACATTTCTAGAAGCAGAAAAGCACCAAAACATTCAGATGCCTCTAAGCCACCCACAAGGAGGTAGCATTTGCCACAGGCTACAGCATCCAGTGCTTTTGCTCTGCTCCTCTGCTGGGATGACTGGGACTAAAGCAGTCCTAGTCCAACACATGCTTGAGAGTAACAGTCTGTTTGCTTCAGCTCCCCAGTGTCAAAGGCAGTGAACTGTCATCTTTCCTAGGAAAGATAAGGAATTTGTTCAGTGTTACATAATTTGTTAACTTTTGCTTTACCTGGCATTTTGTTACCTGTCCCTTGGGGCTGCAGGTGACTGGACAGGTTTGACTCCCTTGCCAGGGGGAGCAAAGTCGCTCTCAGCTGGGAGAAGAACAGCCCCAGCCAAGGACCACCTCCAGATGAGCACTTTGGCTTTGTGGTTATCTTAGTTGGTAGGAGAGCTCTTGCTCCATCTCCAGCCCGGAGCTCTTCTTCCTCTGCTCACTTTCTTTCTTGCAGACTCATATGAAGCGCAAGGGGAAAGATGTAAACCTGGAAAGAGGGATGGAGACAGCCCTAGGGGTCTAAATTGATGACCTTACAGAACAAAAAAAAACTAAGAATGTTTTATCTAACACTGATAACTTGGCAGCAGTGGGATGGGAATTTGGGTCTTCAGAGAGACCACGGTGCTTAGCCAGAGACCCACCACCTGTTTGCCACACCAGTTGGGCCCTGCCCTTCTGTGAGGCGAAAGAGGACACACACCAAACATGTTAGACATTTAGTCCTGCCCCAGGCACCTCTTATAGCTCTTGGTGAAATACTCCTTGCTCTGGAGGGTCTGCTCCCCCTCCTCTGGGCAGTCATTGAAATCCACTTCCCAGCCCCTTCTTGACACATCATCTCTCCAGTCCTTTCACCAACACTCAGCCCTTTAATCTTTCTCCTTTGCTTCTACTCTCCCCATTTTTGGGGGCAAAACAGAGTGACCAAAAGACTAATGTTAATTATTCCTCCAGAATTTTGCTGCAAACGACATAGTTCCACAGGAGGCCATAAGGCCAGTTAGCATTTAATCAGCACAGGGACAGCCTCCCTTTGTCCCAGGGCCACACACCCTGCTGCTATCTTGTATCAGCTCTGACTCTGGGGATAGAACTAAGTCACTAAAACATCCCAAACTAACTCACTGCAAAAAATAAAATCCAACCACACAACCAACTGGCCCTTAAGAGGGAAGTGGTCAGGATTTCATGGGCTGGAGAACAGGAGAGAGCCCTGAGGACAAGGGAAGAAAGGAGCAAGAACAGGGAATGGTCCTTCTCTTCTCAGTGGCAACCAGTCCCTGGGTATGTTCAGCCAACAGTGGAACCACAAAAGGTCAGTCAGTGCCCTCTAAAGGATGGCTGGGCGGGGCCACACTCCCAAGTCTGCAAAAACACCAGTTTGGGCCATAATGGGTCCCAACTGTAACCCAAAATACTTTGGAAGCCACAGACACCACAAAATTCACCTCAACAGAACAGTTATTATGATATGTAACAATGGCAGCACCCTACTTTCCACCTCGTACAGGTAAGAGCAGCCTGATAAGGCAGATATTGATGGCCAGTACAATCCCTTTGAACCAAGAGGAAAACTGCTGTGGTGTCAGTAATGGAGAGGGGAACAGGGTCAGCTTTGGCCAGAAAGTCCATGTCATGCTATGGGCAAGCAATCTGGCTCCTTTCACAAGTGAGGGCCACAGTTTGACTATACAGTACATTGGGCTGCAATGTCCTAAAACTGCGTTAAAGTGCGTGACATGAAGTATTTACTGAAATAAACTCCTCATGGTGGAACACTTTGCCCAAACAATTGTCAGTTTTACTCATACAGGCAGAAGCTTTATGCAGGTTCTGTCATCTGTGCCTGGGTCAGGGTTTCATGGCAACTCATATACAGAACCTTAGAACACTCTGAGTTGGAAGGGGACCCACAAAGATCAAGTACAACTCCTGGCCCTGCACAAGATCTTGGATGTTTTGTCATATGTTCCTTTTTGTTCTCCAATTGCCCCTTTATTCTCCATGTCACCAGCTTCCTTCAAATACAGATCCTTTCAATCCTGTTCACATCTTCTCTTTGCTATGTGCAGGTCTCCTCCTGCCTCAGATCTCAGGTCTTGTGTCCAACTCCACGAAATGCTTGCCCAGATCCTCCTGCCACTGATGCAAATTCACTCAGGAAATGTGAGCACAGCACAGGTATTGTGCTGGCAGTGGGAGAGGGGAGCCTGGCAAGCAGATCCTTAGGTGGGTGCAGCATTGTGGAGCCAATAGGTATTGACCAAGGTGAGAAGTGAGAGTTCAATCAAGCCAGCACAGACTCAACGAAAGCTCATTCACGTATGACTCTCATTTTGAGGGTCCCATAAAGGCTTATTGTCACCAGCCAACTCCTCATGCTGTGCATGAGCTGTGTCTCCATGCTCTCCACGCTCCTTCCTCAGCAGACATCCTTCCCATGCCACGCTGCCAACGTGGACCCAGCCCCAGTGCTCAGACCAGGCTGCAGGAGGCACTGTGTGGCCACACACAGCCCAGCCTGGCCCAGCCCTGCCATCCACCCTGCCTCTCTGTCCTCCCTCACTTTCACTCAGGTCTGTGAATCCCATTCTACTTCAGTTTCGTTTTGACTTTTGCTTTTCCTCTCTGCAACTCGTTATCAGACAGTCCCTGCAGTTTTCTTTGGCTCACCATGTGAACAGAGATAATTAGTCACAGGCTGTCAGGGCCTGCAGGAGTGTGCTACAGGAGGTACAGAGAATATTGGCAGGATCTGGGTTAGAAAATCACAGGCTACTAATTCAAAGGTGGCAGGATCACAATAAAGTTGTTAAAGGACCTGGACTGAGACCTGTGAGAAAAATTTGGGGCAAAGCATCATCTGTAAGAAGCACAGAAATTTGTCCTGCATAAGGAAAATCTCAAGTCATAGTGAGCAGATAAAGAAGTTTATAAACTAAAGGAGTAGATAAGTTTATAAGGTAAAGGAGTAAACTGACCAAAGCATATTTTGCTATTTGGCCCTTTTGGTTCTCATGGTAAGTAAACGAACTGCAGCTGGTCCAGTGAAGGTCCATGTTTTCTCTCAGGTAACACAGTCTTATGCTACCACCATCAGCCTTTTGTAAAGGGAATATGCACACAAAATTCCCACAACACAAAAGGGATGGCACTTCATCATGCACACAGTGTGCACGTAGCACAGCAATAGCAGCTCCCTCTGAAATAGAGAATCACAGGTTGGCATATGCTGGCACAAAAATCACTATCCCATAGACGTGCTAATTCAGCAATGCCCACCTGAAACAGACTATCTGTTCATGCCAGAGTTCCCTCGGACCCGCTTCCTGAGCCAGCACCACAGACCAGAACACTTTCAAATGCATATACTGGAAGACAGACATGTCTCTGTTAGAATAAAAGAACTTCAAAAAGAAAAAACAAACAAACAAACAAACCCCCAAAACCAAACAAACAAAAAACCAAAAAAAACAAACCAAAACAAACAAAAAACCAACCAAACAACCCCCCAAACAAACAAACAAACCCCCAAAGACAACAAAAAACAAACAAACCAACCCCAAAACAAAAAACAAACAAGCAAACAAAACCAAAAAAAAAAGGGAAAAAAATGTCCTGCGCTTTTACTGGGGATAGAATTAGAAGGAACTGCAAAAATGGGAACTTGGGTCAGAGATTAAGAAAATAATTTCCAAGTTAAGGAGAGTAAAGCCCTGGAATAGACTGCCTTTGAGATTACTGAATTACTATCCTTGGAGAATTTCTATGAAAAAGCTTGAAAAATCTCAGTCAGGAGGATACAGTGTTCTCATTTGGGGAGGGAATGGAGTTAGAACACCTACCACGCTTCTTTCTTGTCTCTTCCTTGCACTCCCTACCATCTCCCCCCTCAAATTCTGCATCTTTAACAGTCTACAGTCTAGGTGCTTAGAAATATGGCAATAACTGTTTCCCAAGTACACAACACTTATCAGTCACTATGTGGAACTTTGAGGACGATCAGGAACAGCAGCATGATACTCATATTTTTTTGATTGGACTACTCTGGCTCCTAAGGAAGAAATAATGTAGCTACTGATGAAGGGAGCAAGCCTCAGAGATAACCAATTCTGATTCTAGCTAGTAAAGGGCAGAGGGAAACACAAACCTGTTTTTCATAAAACCTTGATTTGGTGGTTTTCTAAGTGAGGGGGGTGGACTGTATCTGGCAGAGGATGTGGCTGAGCAGAGGTGGCCGTATTAGGGACACGGATGGAGCAGCACAAAGCTCACTCTTGGGAAAGAAGAAGGGGTGAGAGAGGACAACCGTCAGGAGGCCCAGAGCAGCTGAGCCTGTCATCAGAGCAGTTTGTGACAGCTGGGCATGGACTTGCCCTGCTCTGGCTCTCCACTGTCTCTCTCCTCCAGTCAGTCTTCCCAGAGCACCTCCTTGCCCAGCCTTGGCTCTGGTACCTCTTCCTTGGCACATCCATCTTTCCAATCCTGACAGTATCTCCCAAGGCTTAATAATTAACCAGTTCTTAGAGAGAGGAGAGGGAAACAGAGTATACTCTTGAAGTGTTATGAGGGGGAAAATGCTGCAATAGTCCTGACCAAATTTAGCTCAGTACCTTCCTATTTCCTCAACTGCACTTGGCATTGGAAAAAACAATTCCACTGCACAAACCTGTCGCTTTGTTTGCCTCAGGCACATTATAAAGTAATTAACTGTTACCTTTCCCGTGTCATGACTGCCTGAGAATGACACTTCTTTCCCTGTTCATTGCCAAAGTGATTTCTCCTTCACAGGTTCAGTAAAGGAAACAGACATATAGTTCTTTGTATGAATGAAGAATAGTCCCAAAAATAAGAAAGCAAAATTGCTTTTGCCCACATTCAAGAAAACTCAAATTACAGAGCTCTAAGGTCTTGATGTGGGGTTTTTCCTTTTTTTTCATTTTTTAATTAAACAAATTACTCAGAATTTGAGTTTGGCTGGGCTGAAAAGATTATCTAGCACTGAAAAGACTATCTGGACTAAGTAGGCTACCAAAAGCAAACAGTGTTATCAGCCCGGCACTCATTTTAAAGAAACTGGCACTCCCCTTCAAAAGGTACATGTTCTTCCTTATCTCTTTAACACACACCATCAAGGTTTTAGCTCTCACAATGTCATTTTAGCACATGGCATTGCTCTGTGGCTGAACAGAAAAGGAAAACGCTGAGATGTGAAAATGATCAAGCAGTTCCTGAAGTCAGAAACAGTTTGTGTATTCTGAATAATAAACCCTTCTTTTTAACATTAACTGTCAGCTGTGTTAAATAATAAAAAATTGATCTTCAATATAGGCACTTGACAGATACAATTTAAAAATGCTTCCTGTGGCTAACTATAAAGCTGGTTTTGTATAATTTTCAACAGTTTAGTTCAATCTATCATGTATCAAAAAGTCATAATTCCTAGGCAACAGAGAGAAAATTTACTGAAGTCTGAACAAATTTCAATAACTCCCCTACTTCCACGATAGCCTAGAATAAAAAAATAATTGCATTCACAAATCATAATACCACTGGCACTAAAGAAAAATCTTGTATCTGCCTAGAGCTTTAAGTTACAAAGGATCTTTATTTAACTTTGGTAGGGCTTATGTTTAGAAAACATGTACCTGTGTACCCTGAAATATTAATCAATTGCTGTCAGTGAAAAATATTGTGCAAAAATTATTCTTTTCCCTATTTGTTAGTTCTATGAATATTGAGTTGAAAGGAGGCAACACATGCATCAGGTAACTACTTTTACCTTGATTGCAAAAACACTTTGAAGATTTACAATTAAACAGTTACTGCCCCTCATTCAATTCCTGTTTGACTTAGATTCCCTGAAGCTGCCAAAGGAAACACGGAGTATATATTCCAGCCAAACCTCAAACCTGGCATTTCAAAGAAGCAGTGTCTGCTAAGAAGGACAACTTCTAGGCCCAGCCACACACGTGTAACACCTGCAATGACAGGACATGCACTGGGCTGATGAGACATGCTTGCTACAGCAACTTTTATCAGCCACCATATGGAATTTGAGAGCAGCAGAGCTACAGTGGATCTTGGAGGGACCCAGATGAAAATATCGGATAATATAAGGGCTCTCCTGCCAGGATCCCTCACAGACCCTAAATCTCATCAGGGCTGTGGACTGCAGTTCTGGGTGGGCAGTTGGCAGAACTGAGCACAAGCATCCAAGTCCTCTATGGGATTTAATCCTAAATTACTAGCAGAATTTTGCAGGACCAGAATCTAAAGTTTAATGAAGACCTTGTGCCTCAACCACAAAATCGTCCCTTCTTGTTGCCTTAAAACACTTAGGCCACATCTTGAAAACTAAGTTTGCTACAGGAGAAGGACAAGATAATTGTTTTGGGCACCACAGCTAACTATACCTATCTCCTACTTCAAAAGGGTTTTCTCTTATAAAGGATAAATAAAGCCCCATTTAATACTTTTGAGATTATAAGGGTGGTGGTGGGAGGGAGTGGATATCAAAACTAACAGTTACATCCTTGCTTCAGGTCAAAGCCAAAGCAGTGCAATCTATGAGGACAAGACCCAAGATGCATATGTACTATTTTGCCAAAAGAACAAATATTGGGCATGATTAATTAGAAAGTTCCAGTGCTTCTGAACAATAACTTGAACTTTCCTGGATATCCATCTAAGGCTGAGGGTGCATTTTTACTGCCTTACTAGCATTTAGTGTTAGAGAACTCTGAAGTCATACGGTGTTAAGAGGCTAACTGCAAGATCACCAGAAAGGCCCTTTCTGCTGAACAGAACTTGCAAATTTAAAGAATTAAGTTGGGTAAGGAAGGAGATATGCCTTACCATGCTCTGGGTTCTATCTTGCCATTGTCCAGGAGTGCCAAGGGCAGAAATGGAGCAACCTAACTCTCAAGAAAGATCAGGAACATGCCAACGGAAGAAGAAACATGTAAGAATATGCCCAAGTGCCAATGACAGAGAAAACAGCAGTATGAAAAAGGACAGTCTGGGGAAAGGAGACATGCTGAAGAGCAGAACCATGTAAGAAGGGAGAGAGCAGAAACAATGCACTACACATCCTAGGGAGGGCATTATAAACCAGTATTTAAACTAGAGAAGGTTTTTTTCCTATAAAAATCACAGCTTAAATTTTAACACATCAAACCTCACTCTAAGAACTTGCTGACTCTGGCCATCTGCTTTACTCATCTGAGAGAAGCCACCACAGCTACAGCAGGACACGTTCATTTGTCAGCTGCTCCAAGTGCAAGTCAGTACCTGTTTAAAGCCAGTGTGGGGTGGGGGCTGAATGAGGATGTCACACTTTGCCAGGGGACACAGGGAGATGCCAACTCTGCCACAGGGTTGGTCACCTCCAACAAGGGCAGTGAAACTGCAGCAGTTGCTGAGTGCAAGGGGAATCTTTCACATGTGACAGCAAAATTCCACAAGTACTCACCTCTCTAGGTCTATTTGAACCTGTAATGGCAAATGCTGATCAAAGATGAATAAAACAACATATGAATCATAAAACAAGACAATAAAATAAAGTGCAAAGCTGCAGACCATTCTTGCTTTCTTGAAGCTGTGTAAAGAACAAACAAGAAAAAAAGACATACAGAAGAAAAACTACATGAAACATAATAGAGCTGTTATCCCCAAGACTTCTGCATATCCACAATCTGCCTTCCTGCCTTTACAGTCATAGTAATGTTTAGCACAAGTGTAAGTACTTGCACATTTGTTTAGCAGGAAAGAAGCAAATTTTATTTGATTTGTTATTTTGTGAAAATCTGAAACATATTTAATCAGCTGGTAATAAAAAAGCCCATAGAATTCTAAATGATAGGAAAATATCTTCACTTCTTGTGAAAGGCTTCAGGGGTTTTTTTTAGGACTAGGGAAGCTCGCTAAAAATAAGAGTATGCCTGTCACAGGTTTCCCAAAATCTGTAGGACTGCCTTGGTGTTTAAGGAAAGACTGGACGTGGCACTCCGTGCCATGGTCTTGTTGACAGGGTGGTGTTCGGTCACAGGTGGGACTCGATGATCTGAGCTCTTTCCAACCTAATTCATTCTGTGATTCTGTGCGTAATTCTCTCCGAAAAATACTGCATATGGCACAAGTCACGACACTGATTTCACAAGCTTCTATCGTTGCCTTTCATCACCTCTGAAAACTGCTCGGGAAGACGGCGGAGACGCCACACACACAAAGACGTGAAAAGATGCTCAGGAAACTCCCGGTACCACCCAGCCCACAGCCCGAATTCCAGCGTTTTGGCACAAAACACAGCGATAAAACACGTTTAATTCAAGGAACGGCCAGAGTAAAGCGCAGACACCGCTAGGAGCAGCTTATTGCATGTTGACAACACCCACGCCGGAGCCGCCCCAGCTCCGAACTTTCCTCCGCTCCCCGTTCCCGTCCCGCGCATGCGCCGAGCGCACCC
>NW_021939396.1:20239526-20290625 GCF_001715985.3 Manacus vitellinus
TTAACTGGCTCTCAAAATTGGCTTTAGCATACAACCATTATCAGATCAGACTTTGGTGTACCGATGATATCTGTATGTAAGTAGTAAAAGTTAGTGCCTCATCTTAATAGGCAGATATTCCACTTGTTATCAGCTTTTTCCATTCAGAGAGCTTTTGATTTATTCAGCCATTGTTTAGGGTGAGACAATTTGAGTGCTTATTTTGACATACTTGTTTTCATTCAATAAAAACATATGGTACAGTTTCTCAAAAAGAAAGGTCAGTACATTGGTATGATAATGTCAGTGCAGAGACTGAAGGTAATTCAAATGCTTCTCCTCAGTACTGACAGAATCCTGTAAGGGCCAACTTTATCATTGTCAGTAGTTGAGCAACCAGTACATTTTGTGACTTGGTTTGTAATTTGACAAATGTGGGAACAAATACAACTTTTTCACCTGAGCAGAACTTAATTCAGAGAGAACTTACCTCTTAGAAAGGTGCTGTTACTCCAGATGTTATAACTATTTTTCTGACTTTGGGAAACACATGTATTTTTTTTATAACTAGTCCAGTTCAGCTAAAAGTATTTCTGATCTGTATAAAACCTGCATCTGGCATGTATCTGGAAGCACTTGTTTACAATATGCTTCAATGACACTGTGTGATTATACTTTTTTCAACATTTTTAGAATTGGATGGTTTTGGCAAATACCTAAAAAGTATTTGCTGGTCTTGCAGATCATTCTGTCTCTTTACTGAAACCTTGAAATAGGAACTCTGAGGGTGAGTGGCTATTCTTACAGTGATGTGGGTTTCATTTTGATTCCAAACTACCTTTTCTTGGTTTAGCCAAATTTTTAGCTACATCTCAGGCTATGCCTATTAAACAGCCAGTAACAACTAGGTTGGGTTTTGAAAAATGTTTTTGAAGGTGTGCTTGGCATTACCAGCTGTCTGTAAACTAGGGATCTCAAAGCTCTTCCAAAAACTAATTAGACCTGATGACACATTTGTGAGGTATGCACATGTTTCATAGTTGTGACTTTTCTGAATTTGAGTCAGAGTCTGGAGTAAAACTCAGGCAATCTTGTTTAATCACTAAACTAGAAATATTCTTGAGTAGTCTGAAACTGCACTACTTCGAATTTTTAGAAAGGTTATTTTTCCAGAGGTTAATTATTTAGCAAATAGCTATTGCTATTTGCCTTTAGCGTGGGTTAGCATTAAGGATATATTCTATGTGATTTTGAAATTGTTAAAGTGGACTGTCCAGTTGCTGACGACTAAAATGGGAGCTGGTGAGTCATTCAGAGCTCCAGCAGAATCAGCAGAAGTACAGCCCGGGTAGGTGTGTCCGTTGGTAACAAGTTCGCTGCTGAATGGAGCTGTCTCCTGCAGCCAGCACAGCCTTTTATGGCTGAAATGTGATGAAAGTGAGCCAGTTTCACTAGTTGTGAATTTTAATGAGTTATTTGTACCTAGTTGCAGATGGGTTCTAGTAATGTTTTAAAAATCTGCTGTGGAATGACAATGTGGTGTTGGTTAAGCAGAAATATTTAAATTTCTTGTAATTTTGTTCCATAGGAGAGATGAGGAGAGCTGTTGAGAGTTTCCAGGCTGTCCTTGTGGAGAAATTCACTGTTCTAAGACACAGGCTCGCTATTAGTCAAGAGTGGTAATGTTTGCAAAGGCTAATATGGACCCACTTTGAGTCAGATGATTGGGAAATGTGTCTAGGAACACACATTTTTCAGGACAGTCAGGATTGTTCTAGAAGCAATTAGTGTGAATTAGAAAAGCCCGTTTTCTAGTAAAGGAAACCCGGTTACTACTTCTGGAAATAATGAACTGTTTGTTGCTGGCACTTTTGTTAGTACTGTCAGTAATAATTCTAATGACTTCTAGGGCAATAGTGAAGTCTTATATGTTTCTACTATGGCCGGTCTGATATCCACAGTTCTTTTTTTCCTTTTTTTTTCATCTCCTCCCACCTCCCCTGCCTAAATTTAAAGCTTTCCGGAGATTTTTGTTTCTTATTATCAGTATCTAGGTTGTCTTTTCTGCTTAATTTATATTAATGTTTTTGAAAGCTTTATTAACTTGTTTAGAAAACTGACAATGCATGTAATTTTTGTGGGTATTGTCATGTGAATGTGGTAATAGTACCAGTAATTTTTTTTCCCCATGAAAATGTTAGATGTCTGTCTCTTTAACATGTACAGACGTCCTTCAGAGAGTATAATCTCCAAATTCACTGTAATCTGAAAACGTGACGAGAAAGGGTGTAAAACCTGGTGTATCAGCTGAACCAGTAGTTCATTGCAAATTTTCTTTGGCATGATAGGCAACAACACGGCTAAAGATAAAAGCAGCACTTAAAGAACAAAAACATTAAACAAGGATTTGTACAATGTGATTGGCCCTTGGTCCTCTCAAGTAAAGTATTGCTAACTACAGCATGTAGTTAGCTGCCATGGGTCTGTTTTTAAACTAACATGAAGCTGATTTCAGTCTTGCTAGCATCATATTGTTCTGATATATGCAAATTACAATGAAGTGAGTTAGTACCAATGGGTGTGAATTCAGGTATTGCCTGGGACTTTTCTCAGTGTTCTTCCAGACATACAGGAATAATGATGAAAAGAAGCTGCCCTACTTGAGAACTGTTGCTCTTTCTTGTTTAAATACATTGTTAACTCAAAGCATGACAGACATATCTTGTTGCTTTGAAGGGAACTGTGAAAACTGAACAAGTCTCAATACTTCCCCATCTAAATATAGTGAGATTTTAAATGAAGGATTTGGAAAGTTAGTTACAGAGTTCTGCTGGAAAAACTGCTCTGTTGGAGTAACAAAACCTGGTTTATGTTACTTTGTTTTGCTATTTTAATGCTTCCTATTTAACTGAGTTCATAAGTATTTCATCGTGAGCTTTTAATTAATATTTACATAATTTCAGATTTTCGAAATTAAGTTCTAGTTTTGAATCTCTTTGATCTGTCTCTTACCTGGAATTCCATCACAGATTTTTGGTCACTAAGGAAAGAGTTGTGTGGAACAGCTGCCTGAACCAGGCTTCAACATCCACCTAGTGCAAAGAAATTTTGTCAATTTAGAAGTATTGGTGATGTAGGAGTTCTTATGTTAATGTTTGCAAAAGGCCTCATATAGGCACAAGTTGTACCTCTAAAAGCGTTTTTGTTGACACAATATACATCTACAAGATATGGGCTTGGTTGAGATGATTTTCACAAATGTTTAAACTTTTGTAATTGCCACCACTCCATGCGTTTTCACTGTACCATCTTTTCATAGTGGGCTCCAGTCCTGTAGGCTACTGGGGTTTCTACATCTTGCTCAACTGACTTGTGCTCCTTCCTAAGTGCAGCTTTTGCTGAGGAGTTTTTGCCAGTTTTTACCGGCATACAGCAGAGAGGGGTCTATTTACATTGGAGGTTTGGGTTTGCATCTTGGTGGTGGTTCTGAACTTGAAATAGTAAAAATATTATTAAGACTTGTACTCCAAATGGTATTCGTGTGCTTATTAAGGTAACTTTAGTGTTTTCTACTAATTCCGTAATGTTTTTCCAGCTGAACGAGCTTTGGATACCATGAACTTTGATGTCATAAAAGGCAAACCAGTGCGCATCATGTGGTCTCAGCGCGACCCATCTCTACGCAAAAGCGGTGTAGGAAACATCTTCATCAAAAACTTGGACAAATCAATTGATAACAAAGCTTTGTATGACACATTTTCTGCTTTTGGGAACATCCTATCTTGTAAGGTTAGTGGAAAATAAATTGGTTTGACACACAGACTCCTTGTTTTACGCTGGAAACGTTGCATGGGTATTACAACGAGGTTTTTCATTAATAGGTGGTATGTGATGAAAATGGATCCAAGGGTTATGGATTTGTACATTTTGAGACACAAGAAGCTGCAGAAAGAGCTATTGAAAAAATGAATGGTATGCTGCTTAATGACCGCAAAGTGTAAGTACATAAATACATAGTTGGGGATCAACAAACTGAAATTCATTTTACAGGAGGCAGAGATTTAAAAGCTTACCTAAGAAAGGCAGGTTGTTTAAAAGTTTCTAATTTTAAGAAGATTTAGAGTTTTAGTGCTAGGGATTCTATGAATTGGATCACCTCCATACTGTAAGTGCAGACTTAAGTTGAAAAAGGCAAATAATGGACCCTAGAGAAAGAAACCTTTGTCTTAATTGTCTTACAGGCCAGTATTGTAAGGAGAGGATTCGGGAAATTCTGTGGTTTTTTGATATTACTGGTCTGAGATAAAATACAATCCATTGGGTATCCTGAATAATACTTCCTTTATAAGAGTAGTGAGATAGGTGTGTTATCCATTTTTTGGATGAAACTTAAACTTAGAGTTACAGTTACTTAGCACTGAAGAGTGGTCAGTTGACATTAATGTTTTTATATGAATGTCTGTTAATAGGCATAGCTAGGGTGCAGAAAATAAAACTGAGAGAAGTATAATGTTTTAAACATCATCACTGTTATACACTGTAGGAAAATAGTTATTTGGCTACTTGGTTAGTGATATTTAAGCTGGGGGGGGGGAATGAGTGTGCCTCACAGCTATTCCTAAGCAATCGTTATGGTATTTGGTAGAGTTGCAAAAGAACAACTCTCTAAATATGTGAGAGTGTTTGGAAAAAAGATAACAGAAATTGGTATCAGTTACCATCATGGATTATTTTTACACATAGAGGTGGATGGATCAAACCAGATATAGGGAGAACACATATTTTTAAACTAGTTTTCGTGCTTGTTCTGGTCTTGACTGACTTACTATGGAGCTTTTCTTTTCTGTTCAGTGTCCATCTTTATACAACTTTAAATTAGTAAAAAACGGTCAGCATGTAGTTACAAAAGCATATGGGTAAAATACATAATGAGAGTTAATTTTGCTTTGAATTTCTATTCAGGTTAGGCTTTTAGAAGTCAAAACACTTCACTCACTATCAAAATCTGCTGAAAATACTATTGTTCTTACTCTTCTTGATTGTGATAAATTGGGTGAAGTTGTCAAAGTTTAAAATCTTTGAGTTACTGTTTGCTACTTGAATGCATTTGCCAAATTTGAAACTATAAAGTTAGACAATACAATAGAATTTGAAAGCAAAAGTCTGCTACAGTTGGAAATCAGTGTCAACCATGTACAGTCTGTGCCAGAGCAGGTCCTTGGGCAGCAGAATGTTGTGTTCGGGTTCTGTTCTTTCTCTGATAGTATGAACTGACCTTTGTTGTTCCCAGCCAATTTGCAATGGAATGTGACTAAAGAGCAAGTTGAACTATTTTATTTCACTATGCCTATTAAAAAGTCTTTGATATAGGCTGGGAAGGTGTGTGAGGGAGTGCAGGAGGTTAGTTAAATATCCCTTCCCTAATAACTGGATCAGGGAGCAGTAACTGCTTTAAGGCTGCCAAGTTTTTAGTATGGCAGAGGGATTATGCTGATATCTAGAATTTCTGTTTAGCCTCTTTACTTAGTACTCTTTCCATTGTCCAGCTCCTGTTGTCAAAGGCTGTTTTTGTAAGAGTGAACAATCTCGCCAATGGCTTGAAAGCATTTTCTTGCATAGTAACTGTGATAAACATGCTGATGTAGCAAAGGATAGTGCAGTTGTTTTTCTGATAGAGTTTTATTGTAAATGTTTTATCTAAAGAATTTCATACCTGTAGTGAACAAGACTGATTATGAAAAATATTATGCCAAAGGATTAAAGTAAATTTTTAAACCTTGACGAACTTGCTTGAATCTATATTATCATGTTCTTTCTGCAACTAGATTTGTTGGAAGGTTTAAATCACGCAAGGAACGTGAGGCAGAGCTTGGAGCTAGAGCAAAAGAATTCACCAATGTTTACATCAAAAATTTTGGAGAAGACATGGATGATGAGAGACTTAAGGAACTCTTTGGCAAGTTTGGTAATGTCTTAAAGTTTTTATAAACACAAGTGAACTTCAGCTTACTTCTTGTATCTTATCTGTACAGTGCTTTGCAATACAAGGAATCAGCTGGCCGTCTGATGTTTATTTAAAATAGTAATAAAGGGTACTTAATTCCATTTCGGATTCAAAGGTACAGTAATATCCAAATTTTAAATAGGCAGAACAGCGTATATAATCCTGCTGTTGGAATTGCTTGAAATAATCTGAAAACAGTGTGTCTGTAAACAGTCTTGAATGGGTTCTGCAATTTTTTGGAAGTTGCAAATGGGAGTGCTTTCTGGTTTAATACAGATTGATGTTATGAATGCACAAGAAGAGTTACAAATGAGTTTACTATTACTTTCGTTGACCTGCAGACTTACCTCTGTTATTCAGTCACATTGTGATGGTTGACCTAATACAAAATTATAAGGAGCTATTCCAGTGCCAAGCTATATGATTCAGCCTTGATCCTTGGTTATGCACAGGACAAAGTTATGGCAGACATATGACCATGATCTAGTAATGTATATGATGTGTCACTACTGAAGCAGGAAATGGCAAACCCCTTAATGCAGTTACAGATTTTTCACATATTGTTTTCAATCTCAGCTTTATTTTGGGGGTTTTTTTCCTCCATGCTTTTGGTGTTCTCCAATGGATATGATGTAAAGCAAGAGAAAGCCTTGTATAAGAGATATCGTGTAGCAGCCCTAAGCAACATTTACAGGAAATTCCTTTCTGCTACTGAAGTATCTGTGGTTGAAACAGTAGTGAGTTTAGCTGATACCACAGCTAAATTGGCAGCTCCCAATTGGGGCTGTGAACTGCAGGTTTTCAAAGGTTTGGAAATACTGAACGGGGATGGTAAAGCACATGCCCAATTGCAAGGCCTCCTCTCTGGCTTTCAGTACCTGTTTCAAAGGATGAAAGCACTAACACTTTTTAAATGTTGTCATTTTTAATGATTAAAAAAAAATCATTCACTTTGAGGTGAAATTCTTATCCCATTTTGGTTGAAAGTACAGTAGGAAAGAAATTCAGCAGGGCAGACTTCAGCTATAATGGCTGAAGTTCATTATCAGGGCAAATTAGTAATTTCATATTAATGGATGACATTTAGTAGATGCTATTATTAGTTTATAACACAAGTGAAATAAACTAGATATTAAGACTTCTAAAAAAGATGCTTAAAAAGTGAAGAGAGTACACTCTGCATACGAAGCATAAGTATTTCATTCTCTTTTTAGGTCCTGCCCTAAGTGTGAAAGTTATGACTGATGAGAGTGGAAAATCCAAAGGCTTTGGCTTCGTTAGTTTTGAAAGACATGAAGATGCCCAAAAAGTAAGCTTATGGAGACCCAAATAATATTTCATTGAGTAGTTTGAAATCTTGCAAATTCGTTAAGGTTTTTTAATTGGTCAAGGACACTGCAAAAGTGGATGTTCACTTCCTAAATGACTTAGCACAGTTTCTGTCATTTAGAGTGATTTCCTATGAGCAAATGTTCGTTGATCTGAGGAGCCTATTAAGTCAAGATACCCTGAGACAGCTGGAACTAGTGTAGAAATGAGGAATTTTGAATAATTTAATAGCCAGGTTTACTTGGGCTTAAAGGTCTCAATGATATTTGGACTCAGTCATGCTGGGCAGCATACAAGCACAGTAAATTACTACATCTCTGCAAAACTGAGATGAATCATTGGATCCAATTTGGTTGCACAAAATGTTTGTGCAAAGCAGAAAGGATTGTGTTTTCAAACTTCAGCTCTGCAAAGTCAGCAGGAAAGCCATTAGTTTTATAGGGCATGTTTGGCACAGCTGTAAGAAAATAGTTATACAGCCCTGTGATGTTGCTTTTACTCTGAAGGATAACTTTGGAAGAAGGGTCCTTTTTATTCATGTATTTGCCTATAACATGCCAGTATGCTGTATAACTTTGTCAGCTGGTTGCTTTGATATGTCAGTTGACTGTGGCAGTAAGGACATAGCATCAGGAGAGAAACAGCACAGAGCAAATGGCGACAAAGTTTGCTTTTCAAAAGGCATTTTGGTGATTTGTCAGTACTGCATGTGTACAAGTGAGAGATTAGAATAAATCCTGTCTTATATATACACATTTCAGTCTTACATTGATTGATGAATTGTTTCTCTTAGAGTACTTAAAATCACATGTTGGGGGTTTTACATAACAAAATTCTAATATCTCTGTAAAAATATTTCCTTAATGAAAGACTAAAAATTTTAAGAAAAAACCATATATACCATCTGTAGCTTAACATATAGTATAGACAATCTGATAGATATTACAGTTTCAGATGTATTTAAAAGTATTTAAAAACAGAACTAAGTGAATTAGAGATTTTCAGTTTAATTTGCCTACTTTTCTCTGCCTTTAGCAAGATAAGGTTGGAGAAGTAGTTTTTCTTGTGTGACTTGGGTGTTTTTTCTTCCAACTTCATATAAAAAAGTGTTTTGCATCCTTGTGACTTGTCTTTAACAGGACAGAAGTATAATCGGAAAGCAATTTCCATGTTACCTTAAGCAGGGAAATCTTAGGGTATTTTGTTCCATTTTGGGATATTTCAAGATAGATTGGCTCTTTTTCTGGAATCTGTATTTAACTTTTTATATTTGAATTGCATTTTTTTGTATTTCTGAAAAACACTGGAGTACAAAGCATTGCTAATGTGTTGTTTTTTAATGAAGGCTGTAGATGAGATGAATGGGAAAGAGCTCAATGGGAAACAAATTTATGTTGGCCGGGCTCAGAAAAAGGTGGAAAGACAGACGGAGCTGAAGCGCAAGTTTGAACAAATGAAGCAGGACAGGATCACCAGATACCAGGTTCAGTTTTAATTCAAGAGAACTAACTTTATTGTGTGGTATTTTGAGACTTACACAGAACACTTGCTTTCAAAAATAACTTGCCTGTTTTCTCAGGGTGTAAACCTTTATGTGAAAAATCTTGATGATGGGATTGATGATGAGCGTCTCCGAAAAGAATTTTCCCCATTTGGTACAATTACTAGTGCAAAGGTAAAGTTCTTAGATTGTGCTCATCTGTTCTCTGAAAATGAACAATGATCCTTCACCAGAGAAAATTATTACATTGACTAACAGATGTGACCCACTATGTACGTGGGCATCTGCTTTCTTGATTATTGTACATCTCAGATTAAAAACCGTATGATCATCCTTTCTTGTACTGATATTAATGTAAGAAATTATCTTTTCAGTGCAATAGTATGCTCATTATTATTTCACTGAAATTTTCATCTATATTTAGTTAACAGCTACCTATTAATTAAGCGATAATACTCCTTTCTGTAAATAATTCAGTAAAACAAACCTGTGATCTCACTTCTAATAAGCTGAAATGAGAAACTCATATAAGTTGAGTAGGTATGCCACAGGATGTTTAGTTTTAAAACTAAATTTTGTACTCACAGGTCATGATGGAAGGTGGCCGCAGCAAAGGATTTGGATTTGTATGCTTTTCGTCACCAGAGGAAGCCACCAAAGCAGTCACAGAAATGAATGGTAGAATTGTGGCTACTAAACCATTATATGTAGCTCTAGCCCAGCGTAAAGAGGAGCGCCAAGCTCATCTCACAAACCAGTACATGCAGAGAATGGCGAGTGTAAGAGCAGTACCTAATCCTGTAATCAATCCCTACCAGCCAGCACCTCCTTCAGGTTACTTCATGGCAGCTATCCCACAGGTACGTGTAGAGAAACGGAATTTTTTGTGCTGTGTATAAAATCTGTTTAGATTTAACAGTAAATAAAACTAGTAGCATGTGTCCATAATTTCAGCAGTCTAATCTCATAGCAGAAGGGTGACGACTGTTCAATGTGCCCTTCACAGACCACAGAGTTATGCAATGTTTTTTATATTTGGCAGACTCAGAACCGTGCTGCATACTATCCTACTAATCAGCTCGCTCAACTTGCTAGACCTAGTCCTCGCTGGACTGCTCAGGGTGCCAGACCTCATCGTAAGTCACTTCTTTACTTCTTTCTAGTGATTGCAGTAAGCTCCATAGTGTTTACCTTTGCACTTTTAAGTATATTTTCATGTATTAGTCTTTTCTTTGTCATACTGTCGCCATTCAGTTTTTCAGCGTGTAACAAATATATTTTCTAAACTGTAGCATTCCAAAACATGCCTGGTGCTATCCGCCCAGCAGCACCCAGACCACCGTTCAGTACCATGAGACCAGCTTCTTCACAAGTTCCACGAGTCATGTCAACACAGCGTGTTGGTGAGTTTGATTTATGCAAACTTTAAGTATTAAACTTCTCTTTTAATTTTGCTGGATCGGGATGATCTCTCAAAAGCATTCTTAAGTTCAATATCACATGTGGTAACACTTCCCTCCTTTTCCAGCTCTTACTAAATGAAAAAGCTAGTATCACCTTCTAGTAGTTACTCTTAAAAACTGTCCCAGCAAAGACTCTAGCTGTGATCCCACCTCTTTAGGATGAAGCATTTTTTTCTTATTATATGTGCTTTAGTAGTACTGTATGATGGCTTCTGTAATTTCTAAACATCATTGTGGCAATTTTAATAGGTCACATGTAGAATTACTGAGATGATAGAATTTTAGCTCTTATTATTTTGCCATAGAATACTGTGAGTCAGTATCATATATGCAAAATCTGAACATGAATGAATGAACCAGAATTGATTTTAATCATAGAGTGGTTTGGATTGGAAGGGACCTTAATCATCATCTAGTTCCAACCCCCCTACCATGGGCAGGGACACTTTCCACTAGACCAAGATAATTGAAGCCCCATGCAGCTTGGTCTTGAACACTTCCAGGGATGGGGAGTCTGCAACCTCTCTGGAGGCATAATTTTCTCAGAATGTATTAGACAGCTATTTGCTTGCTGAAAGGTTTGTGTTTTTTTTTTTTTTAGAATGACTGACATAATGTGCTCAGGAAATCAAGTATCCTTTAGGTTAGAATGAAATTAAATTAATACTCAACCAAAGTGGGTGTTTTCTTACAGATCTTTTTTCAGTTGCATGTGTGAAAAGCAATTCATGACTGAAGTGAAAGTAGCATCCAGTAAATTTTGAGCTTTGAAGTTTCAGATATGACTGCTGGTACAACAGTTGACAATACCACTGAGATGAATCTATAATACAATACCTAAACTAGGTATTCAGTTCGAGTTGGCTTGTTATGCTTTTAACTTGTACAGTTTAGACTAAATTAAAATAATAATAATTATTTACATACAGAATTGTTACTCTTTTTTCAGCTAATACATCAACACAAACAATGGGTCCACGTCCTGCAGCAGCAGCTACTGCAGCTACTCCTGCTGTACGCACAGTACCACAGTACAAATACGCTGCAGGTGTCCGCAATCCTCAGCAGCATCTTAACACACAGCCACAGGTTGCTATGCAGCAGGTATGGAATTTTAGGAACTGCTCTGTGCTTTTACTGATGTTTTTTGCAGAGGAAGGTGGAGGGGAGGGAGGCACTTGTAATTAAGAGTTGTCATTCTAGAATTCAGGTTCTGCATTGTGGCAGCAGAGTAAAAGCGTTGGTGATTAAGTATATTTCAAGTTCACCTGGGAAAGGGTGTGATCCCGTGTTACTTCATATTTTCTAGTTGCTTGATACCTTAGCCTAAATTCCTGTGTTCACTCCTCAATGGAGTGATTGATAATCTTCAGCATCACTCAGCTCTAACCAGTACTATTTGATTAAATTGACTTAGTTGTAATTTCTTCCATGCTTCTGACAGTGTAGGGCTTGTTTATGCTGAGTTGTTGGATATTTGAAGCTGTACCTAACTATGAACTAGAATTTAATTTTCAAATGGTGTCAAATTAATTTGCAGCCTGCTGTCCATGTGCAAGGTCAGGAACCCTTGACTGCTTCCATGTTGGCTTCTGCCCCTCCACAAGAACAAAAGCAGATGTTAGGTATGTATACCATGCCTTTCTCTATGCAGAAGGACAGTCAAAGTACTCTTTTATCAGTCTTAAAATGCTGAGTAAATGGTTTTAGCAGTAGAACAAGATATTTGTTTTCCTTTTCCCTTAAATCTAGTCTGCGTTTGTCAGGTGAGATTTGTCCCTGATTAACTTTTTTTCTCTCTAGGTGAACGTCTATTCCCTCTCATTCAAAGCATGCACCCTACTCTGGCGGGTAAGATCACTGGGATGTTGTTGGAGATTGACAACTCTGAACTCCTCCACATGCTCGAGTCTCCTGAGTCTCTTCGTTCGAAGGTAGGTGGACTTACACTAATTTGGTCAGTGGTTAAATCTACACTGATCTAACAAGTGTTTATGCTGGCACAGTGGAGCAGCAGTGCAATGCAGCAGTGGCTCAGGGCAAGAGTATCCTCCTTCACAGGGTGGCAGTGACTGGAACTGTAATGTTATCCTTTTTTGTTTTTTTAACATTGCAGGCATTGTTATGTGTAAAATTTACACTGCATCATTAACTTAAATAGATAGAAATTGCTAAGCTTCCCTTTATTAATTTTTCTTTTTTACTCAAAAGGTTGATGAAGCTGTAGCCGTACTACAAGCCCACCAAGCTAAAGAGGCTGCTCAAAAGGCAGTTAATAATCCCACTGGGGTTCCAAGTGTTTAATAGGTAAGTCTTCTGAGCGCTGTAGTTTCATAGGTTGACTGGGGCAATAGTCTGTGGTCTATGGCCTTATAAGCAGCATGTGTCCAGGCCCTGTATCATCTGCAGCCACAGAAAGTAGCAGCTTTGGTAAACAAACTTCTGTGCTCACTCTGGTTGTCCAGTTCTGTAGCTCTCAGTTAGTAAAAGCTACTGACGTGTCTTGTGTATTTAGCTAGTACTAGAGCATTAGTTTTAACAGCATAATTAGCTGGAATTAGTTCTAGGCATGTGTGCAAAAATGGGCAGTTCTGTCAAATGTTACTATTCATACTGTTGTTTGAGAGGAACTTGTGGAATTGAAGTAAGCTTGAAGTGGTAGTCCAACCCCATTGTTTCTTAAAAATAAAATAGCTTATTTACATTATAATTTGTATATACTTGCCAAAATCTAAAGTTATACATTAATTGAAAACTAAACTATAAAACTAAACTATATATTGTCTTGACCTCACAGTTGCATGAATTTAACTTTGATGTCAATTAAAATACTGATTTGTCTTTATTACCTTCTGTGGGGCTGATATCTTAGTTGTGCACAGCAGAAAGAGCCAAAAGGTGGTACCTTTACAATTTTGACAGGGGAAAATGTGAATAATAATAAATCAATATTTAAAATAATTTCTAATAATCGATATCTTCAAATGTTGAGGATAAAAAAGAATCTATTATCTATTCAGTCTGGTTAGGTTTTGCCTGTCTGTGAACTTATTCACATTTGTAGCTATCATTTGAAGATGAATTCAACATTTGATCATGTAGAATTTTCTTTTTTATTGATATTTTAATTTCTGCAATTTTCCTTTCAAAGGCAGAATTTGAGTCATGTTTTTTACGTATTCTTTTTTTTTTTTTTTTGCTAGTGACACTTTCACACTGGAGATACCAAGTGCTGAATCAGTTGTTTCTCCTAAACTAAAGTGCCCAGACTTTGAGACCACTACTCCACCTGCTCCATTATGTTTTAGTAACTGGAAATTGAAAATACTACTAGGGGAGTTATCCAATGAGCCTCAGTCTGCTGGCCTTAAGAGTAGAGGTGACCTGCAGTCAAGTTAGTCACAGTAACAAACATTGTGCGTAGGCACTGTCTGAAGCTGTGACGTTTGAAGTACAGTTCTAGAGTCAGTTTTGTCTTACCAAGGATCACAGACTTTGCATACTTTACTTCCTGATACTCTGCTTGCAAAGACCTGTGGTATGATCGATTCCATGAAAGCCCAGGATGCTGCCTGGCACACAGCTGCAGAAAGCATATCTGGAAACATAAGATGCTGCTTTAATTTTAGAACCTAACAGCGTTGTTTTTGTTTGCAGAAAGATCCGGGACTACAATCTAGAACTTCGCTTCACCGAAGAAAAAAAAATCTAAACATGGAAAAACTATTAAATATTGAGAAAAACATTGCAAAATATAAAAGAAATAAAAAAAGGAAAGGAAACTTTGAAGCTTACGTACAGAGCAACGCCGGGGCTAGCAAAACAAATGCTAGTCCTAGATTACTTATGGATTTAAAATTTTTAAAAAAATAGTAAAATAAAAAATACAAATTAATGTTTTATAAACCCGGGGAAAAGAATTTTCAGCACAGTACAAAAATTTAAAGCATTCCTTTCTTTAATTTTGTAATTCTTTACTGTGTAAAAGCTCAGAATATCACCACTGTTTTAGTTGACAGTGGGAATTGATAGCTGAGCAAAAGAAACATAATTTGGATTATAAAATTCTTGGTTTAATAAAAATTCCTTAAACACTGACTTACTTGTGATGGTCTCTTTTGTACAGTGAACTTCTCATAATGTTATTCAGAATGCCAAGTTAAATCCCACTCTATGGTATGTTTTAGTGGTTTATAGAGAAGATTAGCCTCCATATAGGCACCTGTTACTGATAATATAAACTTAGGCATTAAAACCAATTAAAAGAGCAGTGAGATCTGGCTTTTAGATCTGTAATAGGAACAGTGTCTGAGATTTTTTAATTATCTAATTAGAAATAGACCTTTAAAATACCCTGCTTTGAGATGACCAGGAGGAAATGTACACATGGTGCTTGTTCTCACAGGTTTTGGTGGAAGGAACAATCTCTACAAAGATCTCCAGCTGTGTGTTTAGATGACCAACAAGCCCTGAGGTGGAGGCAGTCAGATGGACTTAGATGAATGAGCAAGGATTGGCTGCAACAGACAGTGTTGAAAATTCTATTATCGTGAACATATGAAGACAAGGCATTCCTAGAACAAAAAAAAAAGTGAGGCTTCTGGTGATAATGCACTAAAACTAATGCACTTGGCACAGAAACCAAAAGATCATACTTTTTGCATAGTAAAAATCCTGTGAATAGGACTTCTTCATGTGTATTTCTAATCCTGTGTTCCCTAGCAAGCAAATGGCTTCTGTCTTTTTGCTCTGTTATTAAGAAACCAGTTGGTTTTAGTTTTTCTATATTTCAGAGTTTTTTAATGTGAAAAATCCTTCTTAACAGGCAACTTTGAAAATCTCAGCTACCTCTTTGGCAGCTAAATTATTGAATTAGTACTGAGAAAGAATGCAGTTAGGGTACTTTAAATCAGCAGCTTTGAAAACGGATCTCAAATTCAGTGCTGTTCCTAATTTCTTAATACTCACTACAAATATCTTTTCATGAACTTGTGATGTGTCACAGAGCTCTGCATACAGTGAGCTTACACAAAACTGGGTAAGCTTTTTATCAAATTTCTGAATGGTAAAATAATTCTAGCAGCTTTACTGGCTCCAGGAACCTGCTGCATCCTGCAAAAGGTGACCTTTCTTGTTCATTCTTACACATGACTGTCATAAAAAACAAGGTGGCAGGAGAGGGAAGTGGTTTTTTTAAAATAAATTGCCTTTTGCACTAACTGATCTAGAGTACAATAGCACAGAAGCAATTTTGTCTCCACTTGGGGCTGATAGGATCTTCAGGGGTTTGTGTGTTAGTCACTGGAAACAGTGTCCAGACAAATGGCACATGGCACCAAAGGCAAGAAAACCCAGCTCTAGCACATGAGCTGTTCATTTGTTACAGGACCTTACTGAGTTTGAAATTTTTGCAGGATTAACACCTAAATGTGTAACTAAGCATGTGTTACATGCATAACCAAGACACAGTAGCAAGAACTTTTCTTGTAAAACAAACTTTCACTTAAGTTAGCAGATACATAGAACTTGCCCGTCCACAGATAAGCTATCCTGTTGTCGCTGCCTTGCCTTTTTTTTTTCCCTTCAAGGAGGGACTACTTACTGTTGACTTGTGGAATAAAAGAGGAGTTTTCTGCCCAGTTTAGCCCGTAATTTGCTCTATAAGCTGCTTATTCAAAATTGATAATGCAGAGGAAGAAAGGAGGTAATGAAAATGAGATGTCCTTCTCTTACAGAGAAGAGAGAAAAACTTGGCAGGCTGGGCTGGGGAAAGGCACAAACATCTGTTAGTCATGGAGGAAGGCATGACCCTTAGCCACTGCAATCCAGTGGGGCTCCAGTTGCTGTACGTAAATAATACAGATTATATGGAATTCATAGGAAGGTGTTAGTTCATTCTGGAAGTCTCTCTGAAATCCATGTTGTGTTGGGGTATGCCAGTGTTCTCCAGATCTGTTGCAGTCAAGTCTTTCTGAAGTCGCCCCAAAAGACAGCTCAAGAGGCCCCTAATTTTTCCCCTGTGATGACACCCCCTTGTGCAAAGGTTTTCAGATTTTTTTTGTTAAGTGAATTTGAGAAATAAGCCTAGCAGAGAGGTGAAATTGGTCTGGTGTAAATGAATCCTCTTTAAAATCTCTCATTTCACTATAAAAGCATTATGTTAAGCTTGTATAATTCTTACGTTCAGTCTTGTCCTGATGGAGGCAGACTGGCATAGCCTTTAATTTGCAATCTTTGTGAGGTGTATGACTAGAATTAAGAATTCTTGAAATTGAATGGTAAATCCTACAAAAAAGACAGTTCAAACAAGATACACATGTTAAAAGGTTGAACGTACAACCTTAATTTTATGTAATATCAACTATAAAAACATTAAAACTTTGGAGACAGTTTTAAAGACCTAAAAATATTTAATACCATAATAGAAACGCTGAAGAGTCAGATGATGTTAAACATTTTAGGTCTATCTAAAGGATGATAAAAAGACCTACTTATTTTCAGGAGTCTTAGAGCCCTAACAGGAAAGCAAGAGACCACTTCACTTCTGCTTGTTTCCCTAGGTAAGCTGTGTCTTCAGTGAGTCTGCTGGAGTTAACCAAACTAATTTTTGTTCTGTAAGAATGAGCAAGTTATTTAATGTCTTGCCTATGGGGAAACTGAAAAAGGAAGAAAAGAGAAGGTCTTCCAGTTTGTACAAGACTTTTGTGGGTGTGTCAAGTACCAGCCTGAAATACTGGGTAACTTCTGTAATGGAAGGAAACAGTAAGGCAATTCTGCTGAGGTGATTATGATGGCTTAAGAAAGCAAAACTGAGCTGGTTGGGTTTATTTCTTCCTATTGTTGATTACATGGTAATTTCCCACTGTTATACCACAGATGCCTATTTAATGAATGTCTTTTATTTTATATTTAAATCCTAAAGATAGCAAACAAGGCATTTGTTAGTGCCTCTATTAATGTATCTTTGGAGTGCTACTGTAAAACAATGGACAATGCAGAAAAATCGATTTATGCAATAGCAGTAGAGTACTGTTCCCTTGGGTTAATAGGCAGCCTGGCAGTCACTTCCTGCTGCCACACGTTCCCTCTAGCATGTGTCAGAGGCTTACACTGATCCTCTGCACTCTGCAGCCAGCCAGTGCTAAACTGATTTTGCTGGATCCTCTGGTATTTCATTCCTTCAGTCCTTCCCTGTCTTCCATCCTAACCACAGCAAACACTTCAGAGTGAAGAGCAGCCAAAAGCATGCTCCTGGAATAAGTGGCGATTTGACTGAATGAATGGCATTATATTCGCCATCCTCTTTCCCAAGCAGAATGTGGCTTTATGAGCAACTAAATCAAAGGTTTGGGGCAGAGGTAATCTGAATTGCAGACATTCTCATTGCTGTTCTTCTGAAGTCCAGGGAATTCAGATTTCACTGGGTCCTAGGGGACGAGGGGGCAATGTGGTGGAAATTAAGATGTTCCTGAGTCCAACAATGTCATATTGCCAGTTTGTGCTAATTAGGTGTCTACCCTTGAATAAAAAGTATCTTCAGTTCTTGCAGCTTGCAATTCCTTCTTGCTAATATTGGTAATGATTGCTATGGACTGGATGTTCAAAGGTAGCCACTTACCATTTCGGGTTAGGAGTCTGGGCAAAAAGGTTTTCTGAAATCTACATCTAATAGACATATTTCTGCTTGGGATAACTGGGGGGAAAGAAAACAAACCAAAACAGAAAACACGACCCAAAACTTCCCCCCAAAACAACCAAGATTTATCCTCAACAGGTCTAGGAGTTGTGGTCCAAACTGACACGGGAGAGACAGCCACAGTCCTTGGGACCACAGTTTTCACTAGACTTTCATAGTTACATAGTTTTGGCTTTCCTACTTGGGATTAGGTAGGAACTTTCATTTCCATGATTGATTCTTCTGTTGGAGTCTCTATCCATACACAAGCGACAGTTTCACTCCCTGCTGGCGTAGTTAAAACTACTAGTGATCTCTTCATGGCTTCCCATGAGAGGTGATTCAGGCTAGAAATACCTCCTGAGTAAATTCAGCACAAGCTTGGATTTACTGGAATCAGAGGCTACTCTCAAAATGTCTCAGTTCTTCTCTCAATTACTTTTTACAATGTAAGTGGGCACTGTGAATTAAACTGCTCTCTCTCCCTTGCCTCCTTCCCATTTTCCCTTTGATCAACTAGTCCTTTCAAAGAGAAATACCACATCCTATGTCCCATTACATCAGTTAGGTAGGTGCCCCATCAATACCATGGCAAGTGATACTAAGAGCCCTATACCACCTTTGCAATGGAAAGCCATGGGAAGGTGACCAGGTCTGGTTGGGAAATGCTTCAGGTCTTCTCTGACAGAGTGCTGACCCGAGAGTCTGTAGCTCAGCTCCTGGAGAAGTTGAGCTATTTACTATTCTCATATAAAGACTTGAAACATGGGAAATCCTTGTACGCCTTATTCCTGCTGTGAGTCCACGTGGTGTAACCACCTCTGTGAAGCAAAGCTCACTTACCTACTGTAGGATGTGGTCAATAATGAAGAATAGTAGCCATATCCAAATGAAAATACAGCTGGCAGGGTTAAAAATCCTTAGGACGTGGCATTTGAAGTGAATAATTTGAAACAAATATTTTCAGCTACACCAAGACCACAAGGTACGTATGTAGTTGTAACTGAAGGACTTGGGCAACAGGAACAAAGGAAGAATATTTTTTTTAAAATTATTTTGAAAGAAGTAATTTGAAGCTTAGATTTCTCACTTGTATTTGAATTGAATGTAATCATTAAGAAAAAGAAGAACTGACAAGCTAGGCCGACATAATGGTTCTGTCACACATTAAGAACTAAGAGCAGTACATCTATGCCGGTCTCCTACTTCCCATGTAACCTGCTAAAGAAACATCCCTAGTTGAGTTGTGTTCCAACTGGCTATAGCTGTCCAGAGATACATACTTTCTTATAGCTCTGAGCACATTTAAAAATGTTCCATGTAATATCTGAGTAGTCAAAATACAAAACTGATACCCTGGGCAGGCTAACCAGTTGTGTCACATTGCAGTAACTGGGACCTTGGGTTACATGTGTTCTAGGTTAAACTTGAAGTCAGCAGATGACATAAAAGAGAGATTGCACTTCAAGAAGTGGGGCCCCAGCATATTACATTGTCACATCTGTAACTGGAAGCTTCCTTAGTCCTGTCTCTTGCCACTATTAGAGATTTGCCACCAAAAGTAGCTCAGTTGCCCCTCCTGCAGTTTCAGGAACCAGTTTTGGGAAGATAAGATGAGATGAGACCACCAACCTAGAATGACAGCAGTAGAAAACTCCCACCCATGGTCCAGAGCATCTGTCTGCCTCACATTTTTTCCATTAAACTCAGTCTGCAGATGCTTCACCTCCCAAGTAACAAAAGCAGAGATACAGATTTGCAAAGTGGCTTGGGATGCAAGTGGGAACACGCACATCAGCCTTGCTCAGGAGGGGAAGAAAACCTCTTCCAGAGCTGCTCTGGAGTATGGGGAGCCTCATCTCCCAGGGACAACAGGGCAGCTGTGACACCAACTGCTATTGTAAGTGGGTGGTTGTGTGTGTGCTCCTGGAGCTGTCAGACTGGTTATATTTGGCTGCATAGATAAAGAATAAAAACAAATCAAGTTATCAAAGATGATGTACAATGTTTTTTACTTACTCTTCTCCATTTTATCCGCAACACACAGTTAATCCTGTTTCTTGAAAAATATGTACAAACCTTTTTCCACTGAGAAGGGATTTTCCCCAGGTCATTTGGTGAATCACGACCCTCCCAAAGTAATTTTTTTCCTCTCACAAAAGGCCTTTTGGTGAGGCTGGAGTACCATTCTCACATGAGAGAGATGAGCAGCAGCATCATTTCCATGCTGATGAAATCATTTCACCTCTCCAGCAGTGCTGCTGGTATAAGACTACAGGACTTCCACAGTGATCCACACAAGAAGGCCCAGTCCCACAGCGCCTTTCCCTCAGGGTACCAGAAATTGCTAAAGGAAGCTGTGAAACAGGGCAAGTTAAATCATCCTTGTTGTCTGGGAATTAGTGATAAACAGAAGTCCCAGGCCAGAGACAGACCCACCATTTAAATGACACTTGATTTCCGGTGAGGTACTTCGTGAAAAAAGGACTTTCTTTTCTTACAAACCTGCTGTGTACTCCTTGCACCAGGTGGTCCGTGGTTCACGTTCCTTGAAAAAGAGTGACTTACCGTCACTTCGTAATGAATTACCACTTCGTGGTTTCCTACCCCATGCTGTTTTCAACTTCTTCTCTGCTCTGCACTGGCATTTCAGGGCCCGGGTCACCCTCTAGATGATGCCCGTTGCGGGCTTATTCACCATTAATTCCCTTCGCTCTGCTCCTGTTCGCGGCGAGGCACCGAGGCAGAGCTGCCCCTCACCCCTTTTCGGAAGAGGTTTTAAAGCAAAGCCGCTGCTAAAGCTGTGCCTGGCCCGCCTCAGCGCCGCCTCCCACCTGTGCCGCCCGGCGCCTCCCTCCCTCGGCCCCGCCGTGAAGCTGCACTTCGGCATCGCCGCCGCCGAGGGGCTGGGGAGAGGTGCGGGATCCGCTGGGAGCGCGGAGGGAGCGGGCGGCGGATCCGGCGGCGTTGTGCTCGCAGGGATAGTCTGTGTTCCTGGGGGGATTCCTGCTCGAAAGGCGCGGCACAGCCAGCTCCGCCGCCGGGACGTGCGGATGAGGGCACCCCGAAAGCCGCGGTGGGGGCAGCCTGCCTCCGATCCCGCAACCAGGCTGAGCTGTGGAGCGGGAGGGGCTCTCCTGGCCCCCAGGATCCTAGTGTGGGATGGGGGCAGCCACTTGTTTCGCCCCAGTCCGTGTTGTTGAAGCTGTCCTTCATGCTAATACCACCACGGGGGGGATGCACCTGCTCTCCCACCTGGCCCTCGTACCTGCCTGATTCTCCCGATGCTGTCCTGTCAGAGGGACAGAGTGCTCCTTGTGGGGAACCTATATTTGCAGGGTGAAATCCAGCAGCAACTGAGAGACAAATCCAAAAAACAAACCAAGGGATGTGGCAGAAGGGTATGGTAAACTGGCTTAATGGGAAAACATTGGCCAAGCAGCAGCAGCTGTCAGCTCCAAGTGTGTCTTTTCCTTGGCCTCTGGGAGAGCTGTGCAGCTGCTTAATTTGGGCTGTTAATCCCACGAACAACTCTAGAAAGTGTATGGGGTTCAGGCCAGGCAAATTGCACAGTCAGTTGCAGGAGACTTTTGGACAAGCTGAGGGTTAACCAAGTGTTGGATCCTTTGGCCCAAATTGCCTAAGCACATACCTCAGCAGTGACCCTTTCCATACAGGCAGTTACAAAACAGCTGGAACAGAGGCTTGGAGTATTCCAAGGAATAGTGCGCATCAGGGAATAAGGTACGGCCCCAGCCAACTGAAGTGGATTATTTCAGGGGGAATCTGCCTGTTTATCTCTACTTTTGTTTTGTTCCATGTTGAATTGCCTCTGTCCCTTTCCCCTCTATCCTTCCTCTGGCTTTCTCAGGAAAGTAAAAGGGAACATGTGATGTTGAGCTGTTCTGTGAAAGCAGAGTGGCTGCCAGCCTTCGCTTTGCTAGCCTGATCTCTCTGGCCATTGCCAGTCCTTGACTCAAAGTGAAATCTCTCCCAGCTTTTTGGTGAGTCTGGGTGCACACTGTCATCCTTACCTCAACAACCCTATTTTAAGGCCCTCTTTGATGAACACTTCTCACAGTGGTGGGTTAGGTAGGTGCTTCTTCTCTTGGCAGCCTCCTTGCTGTGCTCTCAGTTGCAGTGACAGGACCACTCTGAAGCTGTTTTTAAGCCCATAAACCTGGATGGGGATCAATCCGTCTCTCCCAGCTCTGTGTGACTCCACAAGCAGTTGATGTAGCACAGCCAAAAGGCAATTGAGTGGCAGCAGGGCTGCCATGAGAAGCAATGTTTGCTGAGGGGTGCTCTTGGAGTTACAGCCTTGCAATTCTGTTCCCTGTGGGACCTCTCACAGTAGTATTTTGCTTTGTTTAATGGAGCATTTTGGATAACCTATGTGAACTAATAAACCAGCTTATGTACTTGTTTCCTATTTTAAAAGGCCTACAGTTTCTTGCTTAACATCATTAGTCCCCTCAGCAAAATCTTCTTTTTCTCTGCGTCCCCTGTAACTGACAGTTTGCCTCTTGCTGGGCTCTACAACTTATTAGCTGATTTTTATTTTCAGCTCCTTCACTCCTGTTGTTGGTAGTTCCCACACTTGGTCTTCAAGTTTACAACTGCACTGCTGACTCTTAATTGTCTTCCCTATACTTCTGTGAGGTTGCTTATCTACAGTTATTATCTGCTCTTCTGATTATTTTGCTTGAGATAATGTTAAGGCAGAAAAATGCACACCTATGAGAAGTCTTAAACTCTAGGATATGATAATTTTCACCTTCCTGACCAGACCATATGTAGTGACCACAAAGTCCCACAGACACACAATTCTGTGATGGGTGCAGGATGTGAATTAGAAATAAGCTTCCCCCATGGACACATTTCTGCACGATTATACCTGGGGCTATTTCTTTAACACTACGCTGGAGGATCTGTCTATGGCATCTGTTGGATGTGATGCCAAACTAATTGTGCATCTTTCAAGGTAGCACTGCTATTCTACCCCTCCTAACTTGTGATGCAAAATCAAGACACATAATTCTTATTTGTAGTGCTGTGCTTTATCTGCCCCTTTTCTTCTGTTGTGCATTTTCCTATTTCCCATCACTTTATAATCTGAGAGTGTTTTTGTTGTTTGACACTCCCAAACCCTGTTTCTTGTTGTCTCCTAGAGCAGTTGTTCTCTTCAAAAGGACTGTCTGAAGGGAGCAGCTATTCAGAGACACTGAGTTGTGATGGAGCATATAAGGTTTTGGATACACTGTTAAATGGGGAGGTGCAGATATACGGACTGTGAGCAACTTACCTCCTGGTGACTTACTTCCAAATGGGTTTCTCAGCCTTAAGCTGAGGACCCAAGGCAAATGGTACAGAAGGAAGTATGAACAACCAAGAGTGATATATTAAAAGACATCTTGCTTAGAATGAGTTCCTTAGGCAAGGCTGGCAGATACGCTGAGGGGAGCTGGGCAATTTTTGCCCTTCTCCTCTTGTGGGGATAGGCACTTGGCTGTGGATTGCCAGAAGGTCTTGTCTTGGTCTGAGGATTTACAACCTTGAACTTCCTCTGGGAGATGGGGCTTTGTATAGGCTGTAAGAGGGTCCAGAAGTGGCTCTGCCTTCTCCCCTTTTGCCCCTCCTTTTAGGAGCTAGAGCATTCAGCTGTGGGAAATCCAGATTCTGTCCCCTCCTCTGTCTTGGGTATTTAGGTATTAAGTACTAACAGCAGGAAGGACAGCTGAAGGATGTTTCCCTTTGCTTTGGATGAACCACACACATGTAGGGCAGCACTGTTTGCACTTGCTGAACTGGGATTTGGGTAGCCATTCTCTGCAAATGACTTTGAACAGCCTCAGGTGGAATGTTAATGGCAGATGGACATGCATTTGAAGGATCTGAGCTTTGGCCTAGATTCACCCAAGGACAGCCAGGCAGTGCTCTGTACTGTAGTCGTGCTCTCCTCTGGTTTTAGTTCTCTGGGGACTGCACACTGACCAGGGCACCCCTAATAGTAGAGCTGTGGGGCTTTATTCTACTTTATGGAGAGGCAAGGCCCTCTTGCAAGAACAGCTAAGTTATAAAAGCTTCAAGAGCGAGGGCAGAGATCACCAGGACAGCAGTTTGTACATTAAAAATGTTACTGGATTTCCTTGAAATCGAATAGCTGCTGAAAATCCAGGCTCTTCCTGGTTTCTGCCTTTTGATGTTGTGTTGCTTGCATTTGGGTTTTCAGTTTGGCAGCCACTTAGTGAGTCCCTCTCTGAAGAAATATCATAATAACTAACCTACTAAGGAAATATCATCATTAACCTACTTCTGTTGTGGAACTGAAATTCTTGCAACAATTTCTTGCAATTGTTGGAGTATTCACCGAGTTACTTCAAGGCAGGGAGGAAATAGGAAGTGTCTTCTGTAGGGTTAAGAGTGAAATGCAACACTGATGGATTCTGGTCATGATATCAGCCTCTACTGAGTCACTTAGCAGCATCTGTGATCACTATAAATGAATGTTGGGGAAACAGTTCTAAAGAAAAATCTGTTAGTCATGATAAAGCAATTGGTAAAAAGTAATTAAATACAGAAAATGTCTTAAAGCTTCATTTAGTCAGTCATGTACCAGAATGTTTGACAGTTTCTGCATACATAAATTTTTATTTTCACATAGAACATCTTTAAGCATTTTTGTCTTAGAATAGTCTCCTTTTTTTTAAATATTTAATCAGATGACTGAGAAAGAAATGCCCATAGGCCTGTTCATTCTGTATATAATCCATACATAATAGCTGTAAAATTATAATGCTGTTCTATTTTTTCAGTTTAACACTTATGTGTCTGTTATTCTGTCTGACTTTGGCATCTGCACACCTCCAGTGTGACCCTGGATGAAACAGCTGATCTAGACAGCATAGGCAGGACCTCACACCAAAAGACAAGCCTATGGGAGACATAAGTAGAAGATAATTTTGGTCAACTACACTTTAAAATCGATAGTATCTCCTACTGAGGAGGGGAATATTCATTGCAGAAAGATAAAAAAGAAACAGCCCCAACTATGGCCTGTGTCTTTACTCCTCGTTTTGCAGATATAAGGTCTTAGAGCTTAAAACTGTCATATTTAGGGAAGCTGCTCTATCTGTTTTAGGTGGAAATCTTGGATGAAGACTACATACCTCTTCCACCAGGCTGGAACATCCTGTCTGGGCTTTTAACACCATACACAAATACACGCTTAAAGTTTATGGGCATTTTCCTTTAATTCTTTGAGATGTGAAAAAGTGGAATTGGTTGTGAGAAGTTTCTCTTTTCTGTGGCCCAAATCTTGAGGACGCCTTTCGAGAAACTTACCCAGCAGCTGGCACTGAGATGAATTAATTATTTTTTTAAGTAGGCTGGAGTCTTGGCTTGTGCGAACTGATGATAACAGTCAGCACCACTTTGTGTAGGTGAGGCATGGCCTGAACACAGAGGGAAGAGAGAGGACCTCCTTGTTGTCAGACTCTTGGCAAATTCTGTTGCTGTATCTCCTCAGTTTGCCTGCCTGTAGAGCAGAGATAATAATTTTCAGTCCCTGGAGGAAGATCACGCATGTTAAGGGCTTTGAAGATAAAACCCACTCTATTGCTGTCAGCTTTACATAAAACCAAAGCATGTAGTGTTATCTAACTCTTTTACATTGTGTATCTCAGAGTGATTCACACATATCTAATAATCAAAAACTTGGAGATACCAGTGTTGCCAGTGCGGGGAAAGTGGAGTTGTGAAAATACACCTCAATCCTGTTTTTAGATAACAGACAAAAAAAAGCTATTGCTAATTCTTTCAGTAACAAACTTCATTTTTCCTTCACACTTCAGTTGCTGGAGTCATGTGAAAGACTTGAGCAGCAGGGGCCGGAGTGGAAAATGTCATCTTTCACGTGATTCAGCGACACTAATTGCTGAGTTGAATACTGGTGCATAAATTTAATTAGTAGTAATGTCTCAGCATTCAGTAGGCAGTCTCATTTTACCGATCAGATGACATATTGTTTTGATTTAGGTGAAAGAATGTTTCCAGGCAAACTGGCTCTATTTTGATGTGGTTTAGTAATGTGCATTTTGAGAAGGTAAACATAGCTTGAGATAATTTGCCTATAGTAGAGAATTTTTGTCTTCCAAGTGACCAAATGCTGCCTAAGCCTATATTTGAGCTGCCTGATGTCAACTGTAAGGTAATGGAATCGTGATTGTCTGGTACTTTTTGGTCTGTTTATAAATGAGATAGGGTTTGTACAGAGTCATCATGCACATATTAGCCAGCTAATATAGTTGGAGGAAGAATCGAACTTTCAGATAGTTTGTATTCCTGAAAGATTCTCTGATTTGAGGTTTTTTTGTTTAGTTGGGTTTTGTGGTTTTTTTTTTTGTCAATATTAGATGATCTGATAAAAGTTACCACCTCTCACAGACAAAATAATAAAAGCCTCTGAGGTAGCACAAGTGAAGGGCAAAAGTCACCAGCCAGTAAAAAGTAGTTCTGTGGGTACAGACAAAAGGAATTCTCTATGAACATACTGGAAAGAGAAGACATCTGTAACCAGATCATGTTTGCCCATGAAGTGTATAAGACCTAGCTGATAAGGTTAATGCAATGCTACTTTTCTGGCCTGGAACAGGAGCTCAGAAGTGGTAAGGCTGTAAAAATGTGGAACTCACCAAAAGAGGTGCTCATTTGGGGTGTCTTCTGGTGACTGCCTTGACAAAGGCTCTGCCCTTTCTGTGGGCCCTGAGGGGGGTGCTGGGTGGGTACCCTGTGCCTCCATGTCTTGTTGTCAAAAAAAGAGAGCGCTGAAAGCTTCTTGGGAACTATGAATGCTTCTTCATTGATTCGAATCTTCCCTTTGTCTGTTTTGCAGCTCAGGCAGTGTCGTGCCTGCTTTCCCTCCATAGCAATGGGCAGTCTGCCCATTCTCTATCCTTCCAGATCAGTGAGCTGAGCGACCCACCCCCGCTGTTCACAACTGCCAGAGCTGATGAGGGACCCGGTGTGGGTAAAAGAGGGAAGCAAAAAGAGACAGGCACTTGGACAGGTAGAAGTGTAATATGGACCTGAGTTCTGCACAAACCTCTTCCCTTCAAAGGTTTCCAGGAAGACTTGTGAGAGTTATAACAAGAGTTTGTAGAAGAAGTATATCTCAGGTGCAATGTGCTGTGTTATAAACCAGGTCCTTGTGTTATAAACACAGGATCCCCAGAATGCATCTTGTGAGTTTCATGTAAGCCAAGGGAAAAAAAAATCATCCGTTTCAACTATCCAAAAGGGGTATGCAAGGGGATGAGCTTAACAAGGTTTTGTAGCCTCTGGCCTCAGATACTTTGTGCCAAGACTTAGAAACCCAAAACTCAAGATTAGTCTTTAAAGTTTTACTTAGTGATTATTATATCTTTTTCACATGAGTATTCAACAGTTTCTTTTAAATTTACTGGACATGAGTGACATGGAGTTATGCAGCCAAGAATCTTACTGAGGAATTACTTGGAGAATAACAACATTACATATATTTTGCCCTGTTCATAGCTTCAGTGGTTTAACAACAGATTGATAAACGTAGCTATGCAGAAATCAAAGGATGGGTAAAGTAGCAATGACTGTTTAATCATCTTGTTTTGAGACACTAGCCATATTTTTCTGCTTTTTGACAAGTTTGATTTCCTCTCTCCCAATTTTCCTCTTGTTTTTCAGTTACTTTGGATTCAAATATTACCAATAATGACATCTTCATAGATTTTTTTCAAAAGCTACATCAGGTAAGTTTTGAATATTTCAGTCAAATAGTTTATATGAAAGAGTTGAAATATTATCCTACCTCCTGAGTTCAAGATTCCTTTGCTATCTTCCTTTCCTTGTGCTCTTAGCATATTGATCTGTCTTGTAAAGCAGCGAGTTCTGATGACAGAGTGCTCTCTGTGAAGCCTGGGTGGCAATAATAATAGTATTACTACTTTTTTTTTCTCCATGTACAAACTTGTTTCTCACATGGAAAGAACTGTTTGCTTTGTTTTTATATCCTGTGGCATATCTGGTGAATCTTTTCCCTCTCAACAGTTCCCAGAAGAGTCTTTGTGAGAGCTCAATAGAAGGATTACACACATTCTTGAATTTTGCAACTGTAAATGCTTTTTGGTAGTGTCAGTGGTTTGTACTGATAAGTGTATTGATGACTGCTGTGAAAATGTCATGTTCTTTTATCTTGCACTTGTAGTGATGTGCAGAATCTGGCATGTATTTGGGTTTGTTGCAACCTAGATGACTTTTCAAATGCATTCTAATGTGGTCCATGGCATGTATGATCTTTCTCTGGCAGGCTTGGAGCCTTGATAGCTCTTGCTTGTGTCTGACTATTGCAAGGTGCTGTGAGACCCTTTTCGTCCCTTAACACCTTTCCAGTTGTTGTGGTTCTTATGAGATAGTAGTGTTTTGGAGCAGGTGGGTACAGTACAGACTATGACAGCATTTTTAGGGAGGGGATACTGTTTTAGTTTTCTGGGAGGTACTTGGTGTGCCATGGTAACCCTGTTTGCAGTAAATTGTTCTGGAGAGAGGGCATGTTTTGAAGGACCAAGTAAGAGGTTTGTGTCTTGAGAACTCTTCACTTGCTGTGTGTATTAAGGTATGTAAGGGGAGTTCAGGAAGGCTATAGAAAATGGTATGAACGAGTATTCCTAACAAATTCTAGAAAGGTTTTTCCTATGTACTCTGAAAACAAAAAGATACCATTTATTTACAGTCTCTTAAATTCAGACATACTGAGGTGCTAAAGACAGTGAATGAAAAGGCCCTTCGTGATTTCTGTAGGGAGAAGCAGTCTCTCTTCAGTTCTGATCCAATGACTGTTATAACCCTAGAGATGACACCCAGCAATTACTACTGAGTCTTAATTAGTCTTGATGAGACTGATAACAGGTCTGCTAAAGAAAGTTAAATCCATGAGGAATGTCTGCAATTTGCCCTGTAACTGCCAAAAGACTTTTTTTTTTTTTTTAAACGAAGTTCTGGAGGAAATAATTCTTAAAAATGTATGTTTGCAGGGCTTCAACATATCTTTTGGCATACCAGTATTGTGTATTTCTCTTAACACACCATCAGAAATGACATTGTATATTTATTTTTTTCTTTACTCCAGGCCTTTTTGGTGAGGAGGGGTGATTTGATAAGTAGGTGCATAGTACTAGTTTTACAGGTTATGTACATATACATATGTTTATGAAAGCACATGATGACTGTGCTACCAAAAGCAGTCAGTTATTTTGTAGAGGTCCAGGCAGGCACTGAATTATACCTTAAATGTTGGAGCAAGGTCAGTACATTCTCAAGACATAAAAGTAACACAAATTTCTGTTCCACAATACAATAGATTTTCATATACAATGTTTAGGCTCCCTGCTTGGCAAAGACAGTAGTTCTCCAGCTTTATTTGTTTACAATTTAAATTTAAAATGGTTGTGCTTACATAAATAGATGCTTCATAATACAAATAGCAGTAGTGCTCTATGTGTTCTTTCATTATGGTAAAGAACAAACTTCTAACAGAGATCAAATAACTTTGTAAAAGACAGGAGTGCATCCATTGTCATTAGCTGTGCACAATGCCTTTAATTGGTGTGACTGACAGCTGAATAAGTATTCATTTTGGCTATTAAAGAATCTCACTCAACAAACTGACTTCGTTGTGCATGTTCCAGTATTTATTAGCACACTGTGACTTGAGAGATGTTTTATGGCAGAGTGACAACATTTCTGTAATAGCATTGCAAGGCAGAAGGTGAAGTTCATCTGTAAAGCACCTCTGTGCTGTTCTTTCCTTCTCTGTTGCTGAAGATGTATAGGCAGCACTTAGTACATGTCACTTGGGAGGGCAAATATACTGAAGGTTTCCATGTTACTGCTGCCCAGTGTTAAAACCAGGCATTATCCCAAACCTATTCCTCTTTGCTACATTGCAAGAGGGATGATTAGTGATCATCCCTCATTAAAACATCATTATGATTTTCAATCACAATGATTGAACATCATTAAAATATGAAAAAGTATGTTTCTTTTCTGTCAATGACCTGGACTGACTTTGAGCAGTCAGTCTTGGCTACCTGAAACAAGTTAGTAGGCACCTGTACAAGCAACCTACCAGCTGAGTTGATGTGGGAGAAGTGGCAGGGGGACTGAACTGCAGGTGGTGATGAATGGAAAGCAGTCAGTCACTTTTCTGCCACCACAGCTATTTACTGAGCACAGATCAGTATGGAAGACAAACCAGTGCAGCTTCCATGACAGAAACCTTCACTTTTAATAGAATAAGAAGATAGGGATACAGAGGGGAATGAGCTTGCTAGGCTAGGGGTGTTTTTTTCTCTAAATATTCTACTGCTAACTTCATTTCACTTTCACTTTTATCTTTCATTATGAGAGAGAACTGTTCTCAGAAAATCTGCTAATACTTACTTTGGTTTCTTTGTTTGTCTCGAAAAGCAGTATTTAAGCTTCTAGCTGAAGGTGTTTGTATATGTCACTGACTAAAATACAAGATGCAAAGGAAAAAAACAAACTGAATTTAAGACCTTTCTAGTCCTTGTCCCGTGTTGCTTCTAAATGGGGTTGTGAAGTGTGTGCTGAGATCAGCATTCCCTGGCGTGGGAGTGCTGTGCAAGAGCCACGGCTTTACTTGACAGTATTGAACATGACTCATCTGTGTCTGCACTCAGCATCGTATCAACCAGCTATATACCTTGACCATATCTAACAGGGTAAACTTTCAAGTTTTGGACAAGCCCATGCAGGTTAACCCTGCATTCCAGGCCCTTGTTTTTACCTGGCACTACCCTTACCTGTTGCATAGGTTATAGCAGGCATACTCTGGCTGTTGTCCCAGTAATCTGATCTCATGGGAGAAGTTGTTAGGGGACAGCAGGACTCCTAACACAAAGGGAGACAGCTTGGCAGAATGGGTGCTTTGCTCAAAACAAATATTGCTAAAATATTTACCAAGACTATTGTATAGTAGATTTGAACAACCTAACTCGTAATTTCCCCACCCCTCCACTCTGCAAACTTGGACAGTGACCAAGCTGGGGAGACAGATTCAGTATACGCCTTGCTACATCCAGCTCCTAAAGACAAATGCTGTAGTTCTTGCAAGAAACCATTAACAAGAGGAGACTCTGTGCCTGTGTTGTCTTCTCCTTTTTCATCAGGAAAAACACAGTAAGAGCAGGTACATACATCCCTATCAGTCTCATTTTAATGCAACTCATCTATATCCTTAAATGTAACCCAAGATCATGATCTGTCTCTGTGTTAGGCACCCGTGGAGTAATGTGGTGTATTCAGGACGCAGCTGTGAGGACAGTCAGCCATTATGCCCTTATGAATAAAATTCAGACATATTTCCTTGCAGCAGCAGAGGTTTGGAGTTTGTGATCTAGGAGGCTGACCTTTTCCAGTCTGTGTTGCTGGCAAACAGTAGCCTTTAGCATTAGAAAAGTGGTTCGGGTGTTGATGAAAAGACAGATGAAAAATTTCTCAGTACTTGAGCAAATAGAGCAGACCAGAGCCTGATAACAGTCAAGAGTTAGTGTGGTCCTTCACCAAAGGACTCTGATGTAAGGTGGTTTTCCTTCTTAAGAAGAAGCATGAGGCCAAGGATTGAATATCATGAACGCTGTGGTGTGTATGCTATTGGGAGCGTAGGTAAAATGTAACCCAGAAATCTGCAGGTGTTACCATGAATCAAAGCTGATCTGATCATGGACTGCATTTTCGTGGCTAGAGCCCACGTTTTTGGCCATGCAGCCTCTGCTTCCCTGCACTTGCAACACACCATTTGTGCATGCAATGGAGAAATGCTTGTTTATAACATTCCTCTGTGCTCACTCGCAGTATCTCAGAAATGTGTTTGCACGTGTATGTACACAAGCAAAAGTCAGACTGAGTCTCCAAGATTTTAGCACTGCTCTAAAAATGTTATTTCATTCATATCAAACTAGGTTGTGTTTCTTATTTATGAATTTCTATTTCAAAAGTGCAACTGGACACAAAACTGAATTTCATGTGAGAAGTTCCCATACTTTCAGACTTGTATTGTGTGCTGGCTGGGGGGAGAACTTTCAGACATAGAAAGTTCTGAAGAATTTTAATTCAAGAATGCCTGCTTCATTTTTGTTTCAATATTAAGATACAATTCATTCTCCTGACCTGCTGTTCTTTTCAAATATGTTAATAAGGACTTTCATTCTCATCCTTTCTCCTTTTATGGTCCACACTTCTTAGCTGAGCAACAAATCCACTGAGAGCTTGCTGAGGATTCAGGTTGGTGTTGACTTCTGTTAGAAGATCACTTAATTTTAAGTTTTCTAAAGGAAAAATGGGAGGAATAAAAAGATATCTAGATATCTTTCTTCCTGTGGTGGGGGAGGGCTATACAAGAGATATATTTTGTGGGTCTTTTTGTTTATTTGCATTTTTGTCGTTTTTGTGATTTGTTTTTCTTTCTTTATAAAAACTTTTTTCCCCATCAAAACTAAAACCCAAAGAAAATGCCTCACTAGCTCTGTATTATTCTGTATTGTTATGTTAATGACTGAGCTTCAAGCTACAGACAAAAGAGAAACAGGCAGCAGCTCTAGATGTTTCAGGAGATTCTACCACAGGTAATAGTAATAGCATTAAGGGGAGATTCAGATAAACAATATTAAGGGAAGTGTCCACTTCTTGTTCCATGGCACATTTCCTGAATTTCAGGAGCAAAAGTGTATATGAATAATGCTACTGAACATGCACTGTTGCCAAAATACAGGGGGTTTTGTGTTGGTACCTGTTTTGAGTAGATGAGACAATGACTCTACTGCTTTTTCCAGAACTAAAATAGTAGTTTGGGAGAAGACCTGAACTTTTCTGACTCATGCTGCAAATTTACGTAAAAAGTATTTTTCCATCCATTTTGGAAGTGGTTGGGATTGCCATGTGTGCTTACTACATGGATTATTGCTAACACTGGTAGATGCTTTTCCTTTTGTATTTGTATTAAACTTATGCTGGATTCTATTGTGTTATTTTCGGGACATGTGTGTATTTGTATTTCTTCACTTAACAGTGTCTTCTCCTGCCTTACAGACTGCACTGTTTCCTCCTTTTGTTTTAGGTAAGTAATTTTTTTTGGTCTCAACAATACTTTGCTGATAAGAGGTTAAACACAAATATTTATAACACTGAACAATGTGTGGAGTTTCTGGCATAGACAGTTCTGCCTTCTGGGTTAAAAGCATGTGACAAAGGTGGCAGGGGGAAAATCCCCAAACAGAAGAGTTTAAGATTGTTCTTATTTTCAGCTTGCTGCGTCATAACCTTACTAAGAGAATCATAGAATGGTTTGGGTTGGAAGATCATCTAGTTCTGATCCCACTGCCATGATTAGGAACACATTTCACTAGACCAGGTTGCTCAAAGTTCCATCCAAACTGGCCTTGAACACTTCGAGGGATGGGGCATCCACATCTTCTCTGGGCAACCTGTTCCAGTGCTTCACTACTTTCACAGTAAAGAATTTCTTCCTAATATCTAATCTAAACCTACTCTCTTTGAGTTTAAAACCATTCCCTCTTGTTCTATCACTACATACCCTTTTAAAAATAACAGTAATAAAAAGTTGGAGATAAGAAAGTAGTGAATTTGCCCCCAAGACTATGAAATGAATCTGTGCTTTTAGTTCAGTAGAGTCAAATAAGATAAAATAAAGCAGTTTTTAAAAGGTGACTGTGGAAATGACTGGCTTAAGTATTAAACAGCAATACTTAACATGACCATTTTAGATGGGACTTGGATTTTATTTTCTCTAACACATCATTTCTTGTAGATCCTCAAATTAATCTGCTGCACAGTGTTCTTTGAGAATTCAAATACCCTGGATGTAGCTTGAAACTTTGGATCATGTTTTTTTTTTTTCCCCCTCATAATTGCTGAGTAGAGAGATGGCAAGTAGGGTAGTGTGCTGTGAGATGTGACTCTCTCGGCAGAAGGTGGCAGAAGGGTAAAGTGATCTCTGTGTCTTTGACCCTGGGCTGTCACAGGGGACAAGGTGGCCTCTCTCCAGGTTGTGAAAGCTACAAGGGTGGCAGTGAGGATCTGGCAGAAGTAGATGCATAAGGTCCTCCGTGTCCTTTCCCTGTGGGAGCTTCATCATTAGCAGCGTGCACCCAGAAGCACTTAGTGTGGTACATGAGCCCCTGCACCCTCCTTCACCCTCCAGCACCGCTGAGTCCCAGGTGGTAAACTGGCTGTGCAGTGACCTGCTTGCTCTTTGTTGAGAGTCAGTAACAAGTTGTGTCTCAATCCCATTCTGATGTTTGCATTCCATGTTTGTTCCATGCTTCACATACATTTTTACCCTGAGTGAAATGTTTCATACCAAAATATATACAACAAAGGAGTGTGTGATGAAGTGTTTGCTCCTTCCCATTTGAGGGAGGTAGGAAAGTATTCAAGTAAGCACAGAGATGTTCCGCTATGCAAAAGAAAAAGTGGCTTTTGTATCTCCACAGAACCAAAGTAATGCTTATTTTAATTAAGAGGAACGACTAGACCTATCTCCTGGATAAAAGGAAATTAGTTTAGGGATAAAGATTAAATCTTTGTGGATTCCTAGAAGGACTTCAGACGGGGCATTGGCTAATGCCTTGAGAAGAGGTTCTTTTGTTCTTTAATGCATACAAACAGGTGTGTGGGGGCATGCAGCTAGATGAAATATTGGGTATCAGGAAAACCTGTGGGAAGTCTGTTAAAATAGAAAAGATGATTTTGATTTGGCTTTCCTTCAGACCTTTTCCCCCCACATATCATTCTACTCATTTTTGACATGTTCTTAATTTTCAGATGTTGTGGGAAAAACACCCAAATACAGCACTTTTTGTTTGTATTTGATCTTACCTTTAAATAACTCTTGAACCAGATTTCCTAGAAAGTGTAGTCTTTCTGCCTCAAAAAAATTTTACAAATTTGAGCTGAGTTAGTTATTTGGGTGTTCTCCAGGGTACACAAAGAAGGGTAAGCACACAGCATAAATCTCAGCTCTGTCACCCTGCTCTTGCTCACATTGCAAGAGTTGGAAGATGCTCCTATGAACAGGCACTATGAAGACTCTTCAGGAAGATACCAAGAGTACTTGAAACCTCAGAGTTCCCAGGGAAGTCTCCCATATCTTCTGCCAGGCTAGCCAAGGTGGATACAAGAGATTAAAATTTAATTGTGTTCAGTATGTACAATTACAGCATTTTCCTCCACTATGATTCTCAAGGGAAGTAGCTCTTCTTACTTCATAAAAATGCCAGAAGGACCACTGTTGTCTTCTGATACAGGGTGGTCAACAGAAAGAGGAGCTGCAGTCGTTTGAACCTTGGGCACTGTCACTGCACACCATTCCAGTAGCAGTTGCTCTGGTCTATTCAGATACCAGAGCCTCATTATTCTCTGTTGCAGGTGGGAGTGGAAGGCTTAGACAAAATTATTAAAAAACAAAGCCTTGACAGTGAGTCTCAAGGTACAGAAAGGACTCCTTTGCTTTCTAAATTCCTTCTTAGAGAGGAGTCTAGGTGAGGCTGAATCCTATCTTAGCCTCAGATTAACAGTTTAAATTTAAAGGAATTACAGAGGTATGATTAAACAACTTTGTCCTGCAGGTTTTAATGATGGCAAAACACATATATTTATATAAATGAATTTATTATGACAAATTAACAAACAGGTGAACAGACAAAAGATCTTAATCAGAATTATTTACTACACAACATAAACGCTAAAAATCTACTAGTAGAGTATAATATAGCATGAAGTAGTATAGTGCATTGTAACAAAGCAATTATTGAAGCAGTTATATTAAAGCTAGTGAAAAGAAATAATTATTAAGTAGAGATCTGAGGTAACACCCACACCAACACTTGTGGGGAGATCTCTTTCTCTCAACCTTGAGGAGTAACCTTGGGGGGCATCCCCAGCCCAGGGGAGGAATCTCCACACATACACCCCAAGAAGGGTTATGCCAGAAGAACCTGATTGTATGAGAGGGGACTGGACATTTATCGTATAAAGTAATTGACTGCTAGTCACACATTTGCAGGCCAGCTATCAGCTTTTCTCTCAAATCAGACTTCAAAAAGCAGGGAGTGTATTCAAATTTTGATGAACGAGGATTGTTTTAGCATAATTAACACCAAGTCAGCACCTTGGCTGCAGCAGTTGATGCTGCATGATAGCTTGCATGATAGTTTGATTGGATTTTAGGTCTTATCAGGGTGGGTCTTTCCTGCCACATTCTCACTGGACATTTTCCTAGGTATAGGCACATGGATGCATTTTTTCCTTTTGGCAAGATTGTGGCTTTGAATATTCACATACAGTTGGGTATCCACCTCCTCTTTTTGCAGTCTCTATTTCCTAGGACAGTGACTGCATCATTCCTTACAAACACTGAGACATTAGGTACCTATGTCACTTAACATCGGTGACCCTCCTCTAATTCTTCAGTAACTTCCCATTTGCTGTTCTGCATATTTTTTTGTAACCTAGAAGCTTTAACAGTAATTTTAGTAACTTTCTGTGTACTAAATGGTAATCTCAACTGTTTGTTTTGCTTGAATAAATAGGAAATGGAGCATTATCAGAAGGGCTTCAGCAGAATGAAAAACAATAAAACAGTGTTCTCTTTCCACCTGACAGGATATATTTAAGATCCAAACCCAGAGAGCCTTTTTGGATTTTTACCTTGCTGATGACAGCAATAGTTGACTTGATATCCAGACACTGGACATTGCAGAAGGAATATTGGAGGTAGTGGCTATCTAGAATTGTGTTGGAAGTTTTTATTTGTGGAAGTGGACAAAAATGAATATAACTTCAATTAAGAAAGGATAAGGCTCTCTATCTGAAGACACACAAAAGTATCTTCATTGGGTTTTGAGGGGCATAATGTACCAGAGGGCTGGGAGGTATTGCTGATTTTGCAGATGAGCTTTTTTGGTTCTTATGTTTGTGTATAACTAACTTCTTCCTAATGTTACATGGCCTCTACTTCTATAGCATTTAGATGTCAAATTCAGGTTTCCGTCGCATATTATAGAATCAGAAAATATATGAGGACCCATTCTTAAATAAGCCCACTTTGGTTTGGCACAGTGAGGATGAAAGTACTCAAACACTGAAGTCAGAAACGATGGTCTGGTGTTCACTCATGTCTCAGCTGGCACGCTGCTGTTAAAACTGAATGCACAACTGATGCGTCTTGTTTTTCTGCTTCTCCTTTACTTGTGTTGTGTCCCTTGGTGCTTGCTGTGAAACTGTGGGACTTCCTTTGCAGTGTTGGTGCAGTTCTAGTGCTGGCTCTGGGATGTCCATAACAGCTGTTGCAACACACACAGTAAACAATCACTAGTTACACTTGGAAACCAGTAGCAACCGAATATTGTTTAAACAACTGTCTGGCTCATGTTTGAAACTTTCAGCTGGAGTTCTCTTCTTGTGCCAGGAGAGGAGGAGCAGCAGTGGCTCTGCATATTTTGTGTATTTACATGTGTATGTGTGCATGAGCACATATTTCCTAATCTTAACAGCAATAGCAGAGCGTACGCCTGCCAGGTGAATGCTGCTCTTTGTCATGGGATTCTGAAACTTCCTCACATCGTACATAAAATTTTGTACTGTGTTTCTGTTGTGCCTTTGAACAAATCTGAGTTTGTGAAGGTAGTTCTCAACTGGCCATACATACAAGTGAGCTGAACATGTATTTGCTGTCCTCTGTCAAGCAAATGTGCGTTAGTCTGGCCACAGAAGATACACTCTGTACAGTGCCCATAAGCTGGGTAAAACAAGGTGACCCCTTGCTGGCTTTGTTCTGCCATGGGGTTTGCACCACCTGAGACAATGTTGGGGCTGGTTCTTCCAGGAGGAGCAAAGTGTCAGAATTGACCTTAGACCCCTTAACAGGAGACTTGTAAGGTGGGAGATGCTGAAGGCAAAAAGTATTAGGGATGGCAGGGAGATAGGAATTCTGATTTGGGGAGAGAGAAGTAGGTGCTAATAGGATGGAAGAAGTAAGGAGACATTTTTAGATAGGAGACTTGCGTAGGTACACTGAGTAAGGAAAGGATTTTCTAGTATACTTAAAAAATACCAATGGTTTGAGCTTGATAAACTTGTTAGTTTGCAGTGGGTCAAGGTAATTTCCAAGCCAGACAGTGGTGTTTTAAGTTACTTTTATATGTGTTTAATGTTTGTGTGACATTGTAAAGAAACAATAGCTGCAGACACCATTTCTTCTCTTATGGCCTTAAATATGATATAGGAATTTTGGGAATTATTTAGCTCCTGTAAATTGCTACTATATTCACTGCTCTTTTGTGGTGGAGTTAGTTTTGCAACCATCATTCCCTAGTATCCTGCTGCTCAGGTAGCATATACCAACTTTTGCTTTGATCCAAAAAAGAAAACAAATCAAAATCATACTAAATCTGAGATGTGTGACCGCCATTCCTTGGAAATGCCATCTCACATGCTTAGTATTACGCTACCGAGGGATAACACATCAAAGGTCTGTGGCTAATTTCTTCAAGTAATTTGTGGGGACTGCACAGTGGCAGAAAGAATAAAAAGTGTTGCTGCTAATATTCAGATTTTTGTCTTTTGTGTTTGGACTTATGAAACTTTCTTCCCATTATATCTAGTTTCTGAGTGGACTGTGAGGCAAGGGATTTTTATGCTTTGCTGCCCTCTCCGGTAACAGGCCTGATATTAACAAGGATAAGGAAAACCTCATGAATGTGGTTTTTCAATTTTAACTTGGAACAGTCCTTTCCAACCTATATTTAGCTTGATGTCTACTTTTTCCCATGCACAAAAACATGTCTGCATTTTAAAACACCTGATATGGCTGAAGAAAACCCTTCTGAACTGTGGAGATGAGTGAATTTACAATGGTGTTGCTGTGACACAGAGTTTGAAGTTTTGGGATTGGCACCCTCTGGAAGAAGACTGAAAACCAGTACTTCCACCTTAGACAAAGAAAATCCAGCCTCTCTGACCAAAGCATGAATCCTCTAGCAGGTTGCACAATCTGTCAGATGAGCTATGGCAGGAGTATTCTCAGGGCTAGGGAGTTTTCTTATAATTGCCACACCACTTTTCTGAGCAAACTCAGGAGATTACAGCCACTGCAAGATTTAGGAATGCTCTGATGGTACTGTGCTCTTTCAGGCTATGGAGCCTTAACTTATGCTTTGATTTTTCCGAACATGAATCAGAATAAGACAATTTCCCCAATCTGATTCAGCAGTTTCTGCACTCTCTTCTGCCTGATTTTTCTATTCCCACTATCCCATTGTGCAGCTGGTCCTGCAAATGATTTCTGCATTTTTGGTTGATGCTACTTCTGCCCTCTTTCAGAGAAGTTGTAGAGGAGCCACAGCAAACTAAAACAACCTATATGTCAAGTCAGATAGGATTTTTTTCTCCTTCTGCAGTATCAATAATGAAAGCTCAACAGAGCTCAAGTCTGCTCTTGTTAGAAGTCTTCACACAGAAAGTTATAAGACTGGTGCTTTCAGTAAAGGGGCAGGACTTGTAGATATTTCCTAGAAAAACAAGAGGACTCTAACAGCTTGGAAAAGACACAAATCCTGTAAAAATACATATTTGTGATGCTCATGAGCAATGCTGTTAGCTGAGAGCACACAGTGTTCACTGTACAATAGGATTTGAGGATTTAGTAGTAATGACCTGGAATGACATGACAGATGCCCTGCATTAGAGGATACGTGGCATGGCAGTAGCATACATATTCTATTCTATTACATTTTTATGTTCCTTTGAAACTTATGAAACTTGTCACAAATTCAAATGATGGAATATGGGAGTGGTTATATTTGCATTTAAATAAGCAGTTAAATGGGTCATAAGGGAAAATTTAAAAACAATTAACTTATGTTAATAGGTATTGAACATTTCTTCCTTATTCATTCTAATGGATAGCTAAGATTCTGACCTTCTCTGTTTTCAAAGGTAACACTGTGCAAGATGTCAAGTGAATTAATAAAGTATTTTAGCTTATTTTTTTTTCAGGATCATGATGACAGTGTTCTCCCTGTTAAGTTTTACAAGGTGCTTAACAGCCCTCCCTTGGATTATTTTGGTTTGCTTGTTTGTTTGTTTGTTTGTTTGTTTGTTTGTTTGTTTGTTTGTTTCTTATTGGCTGCAGTGACTGAAGCTGGAATCTGAACAGATCCTGCTCAGGCTAAAAGACTCATTTGATCTGATAAATTTCCTCAAACCCTCTCCTGATATGCCTTGGAAAGAGTGGTAGTGGGGAACTACATATGGTAATAGATAGTGTGGTACAGGCGTGAGATTTTCTCATATGAATATCATCCCTTTGAGTTTACAACTCAAGTAGCAACTTTTCCACATGGGAACTATTGGGTGTATATTTTGGGTAGGCATTTAATCAGACAGCCATACCTACATAGTTCCTAATTTACAGATCACATGCTGAGTTTAACAATGGGACAGGAAACCCTTTTGTTATATTTATAAACAATGTTTGTAGCTTACTTTCCTTCATATCATGACATGTTTCTTTTGTTAACTGACAGAAACTTCAGTTTAACCGTGATGTTACTAAACAAGCTGTAAGTCAGGGTTGTGAGTCTCTTTATGGTTATAAAACGTGAAGAGGCTTTTGCATCCTCATTGGTCTGCTGATGTCCTGTTTCCCGTGGGGGGGGCACGTGGGTTAGGCTGGATCCAGGCCTGTGACTGGGACAGGCTCAGGCCACATCAGGGCAGTGAACAGTCTTTGCTGTTGACTGGAGTAAAGTTAGGCATTGCAGTCATTTAGCATATTTCAGTCTTTTCACTGGCATGGAAATATTAATGCTCTTCTGAGCGTTTTAAGATGAAGGTCCAGACATAAATTCAGGCTTACTTAGTGAGGTAGGAACTTTACAGTCTGTGTCTATTTTATTCATCATTCCTCTGCCCCCTTCATTCTGGCTGTGAAAGATATCTCTGAGCACACAGAATCCCTGGCAGTTGCTGTGTCCCAAATGTATCTTATACTGCAGCTGCAGATGGATTTATTTTTGCCTTGTATGCGATATAACCAGATACGCAGGAGAACAGAAAAGTTTTCAATTGATTACATTTCCATGGAACTTCAATATTCCTTGGAAATACATTGAGTCCACCTATTACCCACAGTCTGCTGCCAAAAAACTGGTTAGATGCTCACATGCTTAAAAAGGCATGTTTAAGTGTTCTGAATCATCATATTGGCTTAAAAATAAATGTTTATAAGCTTAGGCCTTTACACTTAGATTTTTTGAAAAACTGTGAGCAGGAAAGCAGAGATCTTCAAAGGGTGTCGTGCTTTTCTAGCTGTACATTTGTTATACTGCTCTTGTCTTGTGTTCTGTTCAAGAAAAGCAAAAGCACCAGTCCTGAAAGCTTGCATCCACACGTCCTTTAAAATCTATCCTGCTTAGCAGTGTATTGAGTGAAAGATGCTCTATAAGAGCATAGTCTAAGGAGTAGAGATGTTCTGTAAGCAATAGAGCTATGTAGGTTAGACTTGGAGAAGTGAGGAAGATAACTAGCTTGTACCTTACTTTACCCCAGGTGCTTTCTTTACCATTTCTTGTTTTTCTTCTCTAAAAGCATGTTGCTAACCAGTACTAACTAATACATGAAAGGAGCTGGGCTATTTCAATAGATTTCACCAAATATCTCTGTGTTTTTTCTTCTTTTCACAGTGGTGAAAAAAGTGGAATACTTCGATCTTCCTTATGTGAGTCTTCAGAGCATGAAGGACTTGCACTGCAAGCTTGAGATCAGAAAGCAGTGAGCAAGAAGCTTAAGAGAAACTACTAAAATGCATGACAACTACTGTAAGCAGAGAAATAAATCCCTTGAATAACTTAGTTACAAAATCTTCAGGCTTCAGCAGCTTGACTGTTCTTTTTCTGAGGCCAATTGTTAATTGGAATTGACTGTTTTCTGTGGCCCTGCATGTTTTAGATTTTATCACTGTAGTATTCCTGAAGGGTTCTTTACTGTAGCTAGCTATTTCCTCCCTCTCTCTTTCAGAATCTATAGAAAGGTGTTTTGAGCTGCTTGCCTCCCAGTTTTTATACCTGCATAATTCAGTGACCACAAATAGGAATACACCTGTAAACAACATAGAAGAGAACTTTGAGTTCTGAGTTGCAAGCTGACCCTCTGGGCAGAGATGGATTACTTTTTATCTGAAGTGCTCATTTCTATACACTAATACACATAATACCTGAGGCCATAGCTTGAGCATTTATTTTGGTAAGTGGCCTGGCTTAAACAGTAGAGCACTCTTGCCCTTTCATTCATGCCTTGGGCTACTCCTCAGTTATGTTGGTGGAACTGTGTGGGCAGAGAGTGGTGAACTGGACTGGCAAGCTAACCTGGCCTAAAAGTAAGTTGCTGGCTGTTTATTTTTTATTTGATTTTGATGGCCTATTTTTGGCCCTAGTCAGCACCCCAGTCCTGTTTGCTGTGCAGCAAATGATGGTGCTGAGTTGTGGGTGAGGATAAATCCTGGGGATTGGTATTCTCGTGCCAAAGTCCCATTTGTCAGAGTGCCCTGAGGGTACAGTTAGGCAGAACAGCAGGGCCAGCCTAATGGCTCACTGCTGCAGTTGTGCTCTGTTCTACTTCTCCCTACAGTGAAAAAAGTAAAAAAACTATGGACTTTTGCTTGCTCAGTGAGTTGTATTGGTTGCATCAGATGAATGAATGGAGCAGAAGAGGAAGAAAATACCATGTCTTTTTGGTGGCAGCAAGCAAGATTACTTGGCTTGGAGGTAAACAGAAACCTGTTGTCTGATGTTGGTAACTTGTCTGGTTTAAATCTACTGCGTCAGAGCTTGGCCTCTACAAAGCTTTCTCTGTTTTCCTGTATGTGCCCTTATAAACTGCAGAATCCAGCAGTCCAATGAAAGAACTGCATGGTTCTAAGCTGTGGCAAAGTGGCTATGTCTGAGTAGGTAATTCTCCATCTAGCAGTGCTTCAAGCCCAGAGGTGTGCTACAGGACATGTGACCCCTGTGCAGGGTGATAAATCCATGGAGTGATACTGGCCTTGGAGCCTTCACTTCTTTGGTCACACTGTCCTGGAGACTTGCCTAAGCTGCTTCAAATCAAATGGCTCAAGCTGCAGTATGGTAACTGGATAACTGAATATTTAACTTGCTATGTTGCTGCACTGATCTCAACCTGCAGCAATTCCACAGCAGCTGGTACTGCAGCTAGCAAGCTTGAGGCTAGATCTTGCACGGCAAGATCCACTGCAGCACATGGCAGTGGATGCTCTGAGAGCCTACCAACTACTCTGTCCAGAATCACAGAGCTGTTTGAGAAAAGGAAGAGGAAAGTTTTAGTTCTGAGTTGTAACTTTCATGTTTGGTACCACCAAAATCAAAGCGTAGAGACTGAGTAACCTGACTCCACTTTATTTCCTTTCTGCTACAATGTATAAAGAATGAATACAGTACATACTTCAAGAGCATAATTGTTTTTTGATTTGTTGTGGAGTTTTTTAATCTGCTAAGTAATGGGACCTTTCTGGATTATGTTCCCATTTTATTTAGCTGAAAAAAATCAAACCACCATGTTCAGAAGCATTTCTTCATGTTTTATTACTTTTTTCCCTTGCTTGAAAAAAGTATGTAGATCCTTCTCTTGATATACTGCTTATGGACTGTAGAGCTTCACTGAACTTACTATATATGCAGGTAAAACTGAAAGGACTTTATCATTTTAAAGGTTACCTTTCCCACACTGAATTAATCTTTTATACAAATTCTTGACATATCTGTAAATGGTTCCTGCTGTTGGCACTGCTTTGTGACACTTCTCCAAGTGCTGGATATAGCAGTTGTTGGTTGTGGGTTTGTTGGTAGTTTTTTTCCTCCTTCAAACTCTTGTGCCAGAGACTCATCTATGTTTTGTGCATGGAAAAAATATTGCACTAAAAGGACATACTTAGGTATCTATCTACTTTATTTACAAGGGGATATATGTATATGTATGTTCTTAACATGTAGGCACTCTGCCATGATATGAGAGCAGTTGGTTTCTGAATTGTAGTTGTGTTGAGTTATACTGGCTTTGGAAACTATTAATTCCTGAGGAAAGAACTGTGCAGAATGAACTTGCCCTAAAATCAAAGCTTTGTTTAAAAAACCAAAACAAACCACAAGCTTTCCATTTCTATGTGCATGTGTTTTTGAATGCTTCTGTGAAAGAAAATAAATTTTTGCTGACTTTCTTTGCTATTTTTAAAAATTCTTTTAAGGCAATCCAGGAAGTTGAGAGGAATTGGGTTAAACCCACAGAAGAGCAGATGTAGGAACTTGAATTTCCACAAAAAAATGCAAACAAAGCAAAGGTGTTTTTAAAAACAGTTCAAACAGATCAAAGGAGTGTTTTGGGTTTTTGGGTTTTTTTAAGAAATTATATTAAGGGCTCTGACTTCAAAAACTTTTGTGGAGTGGTTTGAGTTAGAAACCCAGGTGTCCCATCTCCTGGCCAGAAACCGAACCACCAAATAGAAAAGAAGGTTCCCACCTCTATTAGTGTTTTTTAAAAAATACCAAGAGGATGAATTTGATCACAAGGGCTGGCAAGAAGTTTTGGACTGAGCGCTATTTTTCTCTATTTGCAAAACTTAGTAAAGTTTGTCATCCAGTTTAGGCAATCAGATGAGAATTCAGACTGCTGGGACTGCTGTTCACAGTATTACTTACTTGTTAATTTTATCTCTTCCTATCATCATATCTGATAAGCATCCAAAAGACCCAGCTCATCCTATCCTGTCAAAAAAAAAATAAAATCCAATTTCTAATTCTTGCCTATGAATACTATTCTCTGAATCAAGCACTGACATATTGTGGTGAATCTGTCTTTCCAGAAGAAAGAGTATTAGGAATTTCAAAGATTTGACTTACAGCCCTTTTTATTTTCTTTGTTTGTTGGAAGTATTTTTCTTTTTTTCCAAATTTCTAGACTTACTTGCCTTTACAGCAAATTACATTAGTTCTGTATTTTTGGTGCAATTCCTGGAGCAGATTTGAGAAATGCAGTTCTATGGATACATACAGCTTGATCCTTGTATTTGTGACTATCCAGAAGAAGGCTGCTCAGGTGACATCCATGTCGGCAATGATAAGATTAACTGCTGCATAACACTGCCCACTAACCAAATCAGAGGTCAGCTTTAAAATCAAGAAGTTGGTAGGTTACTTTTTGTGTAAGTACTTTACTGACTTTTTATCTGAATTCCCTTCATCAAAACTAAGGTTGAAAGGGAAGGTCTGGGGAGAAAAGGGTGATCTGCTTTAAATCCCTTCCACTTGTCTATATCCCCCTCCCAGCCTATTCTGAAACATATTCCCTTGGCAGCCTCTACAGCAGCAAAACATCCAGCCTTACTCTTCTGTTTTCTCCCTTCCCTAGGATTCCACGTCATACTTTACCTGCCCCTTTCCTTTCTTGTTGGAAGTAGAGTTGACAGAGTTTTGTGAGGGAGCAAAAGAACTGCTTTAGCCAACTTTATGCTTGCAAAGACTCCCCCTGCCTACCTCCCACTTGTTTCCTCCCATAGAGGAAGTGCTCTGCTACAGACTTTCAGCTGTTTCATATATATACAGTATAAAATGAACCTAATCGACTAATTATGATTTAAGGCTGAACACCTCAATGCTGTTTTTAGCTGCTTTTTCTGTTCATTGACTGGGGTTTTTTTGTTTGGTTTTCCTGTTTGTTTGCTTTTCCAGGGTGCTACAAAGGATGGTGAAGAAGACACACTGAAGCCTAGATTTGAGTACAATGACTCAGGCACATGGCAGTGGATAATTTTGTACACAAAACAGGTTAGTTCTCAATCCTCTTAGGAAAGCATCAGAGTAAAATGTAATCTCAGCAAGGCCCAGTCATGCTGAGGCTGGGCCATAAGAAACTGCAACTCGTTTGGTGCATTGTCAAGCACAGAGTAAAATTAACTGTGTCAGAGAAGTGATAGTTCAGTAGCTAGGAACTGTAATTTTCTGCTGGAGAAGGAATGGAAAAGTCAACTATATCTTTTAATAGAAGAAATCAGAATGTTCTCTGGTTTATCCTCTTCAGCCCTTTGCATTCAGTAGCTGCTTGAAGAAAATGGTATCAGAACAGATGATGAAGGCAGCCAAAGGCCAAGAAATGGTAAGCATGTGTGTATGTTGGTATAGGAATCTGTATTTAAAAAGAAATAAGCCTGATACTCTATCACTCTTATAACTGTGTTAGGGAAGATCCACTGAGGAAAAGTATCTTGCATGTTCCAAAATTTCAGTACAGAATTAATTGACTAAAAAGCAGATATTTTCTCAGTTTTACTGAAATAATGTTCTGATTGTTAAAGACAGTTTCTCATCACAGTTTCAATAATATGTCTTACATTCTCTCGCCTTGACTTTAATTTTTATTGAAGATGATGAAGGATGTTGATGGCACAATTTTTTGTGTGTTCTGCACTACCTTGTTGTTTCCATTTCTGTCTTTCACTTTTCCCCCACTTCACCTACTTGCTCCATCTGTTGCAATGTTAGACCACACTGAAATCTGTGACGTTCACACAGGGAAACTGTTTGAAATAGAAGTGTTAATAAAGTGAAAATCTGATTTGTAGCTAAGATACTTCTGCCTTTTTTGTGGGTCTTTCAGGATGGAAATATATGTTTAGCTACTTGTTATTTTTTAAAATAATTCCCAGTATTAGTAATGTCTTTATTTAATCTTGTGATATCTAGAGATTTTATCTGCCAACTGAAAACTTCTGAAGAGAAAAAAAGGAAAGGAAAATGTGTGATCTTCTAGGCCCAGTTCATTTCCTGCACTGTTGCTTCTGGGTGTGACTGAATGCTGATTTGCTCAGCATATTTTGTGGCAGTACTTGGGGTAGCACTTCAGCTTATTCTAAGTTTACATTTGTCAATCTGTTCAGCAGATCAAGATGCCCGAATCAACGAAAAATAGAAATAGGAAATTCAGCATCCAACAAAAGCAGGTTAGAGAGTGAGAAATTGTCTCCAAAATGTAAATACGGTGTGTTCTTGCTTGCTACTCTTGTTTAGGCAAACATCTGTTTTTCTGGTTAGGGAAACTGCTAAAAAACTTAATGAGAACCTCCTCGAGTGGAAAAAGGAGCTAAATTTGAATTTTGGAAGGAAAAAGAGAGCAAGAAACATGTCTAAATAAAACTTTTATTTTAGCTTGATGGGTTTAACAACAACTTGTTTAATTTTATTTCTTATTCCAAGTGTTTCTGAATGACATATTTGAAATTTGCAGAAAGACAGAATATATACAGAGATCAGGTGTGTATATCCACATGCAGCTGCTGGTGTGTTTTACAGACTTGTACTTATATTATACACTAGAACTTTTTATGCGTTTATTTTCCCCTCTAGTTGGGAATTGCAGCCATTTGCAAAATTTAACATGTTACATATCCATACATAGACATTCCTATCACATAAAAGATGCAATTCCAAGTTCATTTGCTGGTATCTGTATTCCTTGCTAATAGTTCTTGAATAGCTAAGTGACTAGAAGCTGCTGCTTTTTCAAGCCATTTGCTGAATGAAAGGCAATAATGTAAAGTGAATTAAAATAAATACTTCTATTACAGTGTGTGATTGGCCAAAGGAGAAATATTTCTAAAAGGGAACCCCCAAATTTAATCTGAATTCAGAAAAAAAGTGATGTTGCTGTACACTCAGAAACCATAAAACCAGTCACTAACTTCTCTTCAATAAGCAAAGGAATTAACACTTGGGCTGGGTTCTCCTGCCCCTTTCTTTGAAGTGCTCTGCACTTGTTGCTGCTGGAGGTTCTGTGTGGCCTTCAGCATCCACAAATGACTTGCAAATGTCTTAAGGGAGACAACATTTTCTGACTAGACTTGCATCTGGGATGGAGACTGAAGGATGCGTTTTTCGCTAAGGTGAAACTTTAGCAAGGACTAAGTTGCACAATACGCTGGTCTTGAGGCAATTGCTCTGACCTGAACATACTTGAAATATTTTTTTGTGAGAAAAACAGCCTTGGCAGGGCAACATACAGCCACTGATCTTATCAGCCATGTCTGGCTGCTGGTACAAAACTCAGTGAACTAAGAAAATTACAGTTGAGAATTAAGAAGGAGGTGTTAAAGTAAGTCAAGGTGTGCTGTTGTGTTAAACAGTGATAGTATGGAATGCTATCCCTCATTTTATACAGCAAATTTGAAGTGGTTTAGGTCTTTGTGCACCAAGCTGTGTTATTAGAGAATTAATATAAAATCTTAAACCAGGCTTAACTAAATTCTAAATGCTGTGATTGCAGTATTAGGGTTCATAAGGTTTTGCTTTGCTATTCCTCTATTTTTCTTTGCAAGATGCTTGAAAAATGTATTAAGTTTCTTTTGTACATTCTCATTTTAAAAAGTGTTTTTGAGTTGAGTTGTTATAATTTTGCCATTAGCATCTACAAGAGTCTTATAAGCCTTTGCTCTGAGTTGGCAGAAAGTTTAACTGATGCTGTCCAAAGACTCTGAAAACTTATACCAAATATTTTCTGCTGACTCATGAGAAGAAAAGCTTAACTTTTATTTTCTTTGTGATCCTACAGGAGTACACTGATACTACTGGATCAGCATAACAATCTGAAAATTCTTGTCTGAATAGACAACCTAGTGCAGCAGTAAGATTTAGTGGGAAAATGAAGAAGCAGAAGGTGGAGTTCGCAGATAGTGAGGCTGTGATGCAGAATGTGCCCACATCTAGGCAATTCTCCTGTTGTGTCTTTTAGAAATCTTGAAAAAGGCATGAAATAACTCATACAGAGATAATGCATGCAAAACTTGGTTTCAGTTTTCTTGATGTTGATTATTGCAGCACTGTTGCCATAGCTTCACCATAGACACTTTCAGTAGGGTTTTTCAGGACATTTACTTTGCAAACATGAAGAAAAACCTGTGCTACTGATTTTCCCTATAAAACAGAAAACTGCAGATACATGCAATGGAACGGTGTAGTTTGTCTGCTGGGTGATATGGTATTAGGAAGATTCAGACAGTACATGGTAACTTTTAGGAAAAGTAGAATTGAAAGGAAACACTGATGCAGTTGTTATGCTTAAAGTTAAGAATGTGTGACTAACAGTACGCAATCTAATTCAGAAGGCCTAGTAGGCAACTAAGGTTCCTATACATATGTCCTTGTGGCCACCACAATGCCAAATAACATGGATGTTGGCATATTTGGAACTGCTGCTCCATCTGCACCCTATCTAGTACATTGCAATAAGCCTTAGAGTAGCAACAACTGCTCTTGTGTCCTGTCCCAGTAGAAGGAAAAGATTAGTTGTCTCTGAAATATCTCAAAGAGATCAACCTGAAATATCTCAGAGGTCACCTGAACAGTGAGATTTTCTAGCTTATGTTTGTATCTACCCATAATTATTGACATGCATATGCTCTTCTAACTGTTTATTTGTTTCACTGTAGGTAGTTCATTCGGGTTTTATATCAAGGAAAAGATTTTTGGTTAGGCCAAATGAAGGAGACTGTGTATTTGGGAAAATAAGAGAAGAAGACCTGTGATAATTTATTTTAGATACTGTCTTTCAAAATGAGTTGTCTGGAAATAATAAACCCATTGCTGAAGAATTGAATTAAAAGGCAACCCCCCCAAAAAAAACCCTTCAGTGTAATTCCTCACCTGTGCACTGTTCTTTAGAGTACTTACAACTCTGGTGAGCCAGTTTGAATGGGTGCTGAGAATCTGGAGGTGTCTTGCATACGTGGTTTTTTGGATTTTTTCCCCCAGACACTGTTGGGGCAGAAAGGGGAGTGCTATCTATAAAAGGTGCTATGATTTTAGCAGAGGGAAAATTTATAGTATGTAGGATATACTATAAACATATCAGTTTATAATGTTTCTGTAACTGTGTAATTAGCGTGGTGACTGAGCAGGCTATTTCCACCTAGGCATCGTCTGGGAAAGGCATTTCCTCTGATCCTTCCAAACTGAACAGACTGTTGTGGTGCCCTTATTGAGAGAATAAAGGTGTGAACATGTTCTCTGTCACAGCAGTGAGGAGAGCATGTAAGTAACCGCAACAGAAAGTGAGCTGATTCATCCTGATGGCCCTGGGCAAGCAGATACCCAACACGGTGGCTAAAGGCAGGCACACCATTAACCACAGCAGTAACCTGCTTGCTACTGCAAGAAGACTAAAGCGCCTAAATCATGACACTCCAGACCAGGCTTTAAGGATCTTTGATTCCTCTTACTGTCCTCGTTATGAAAGGCAAGATCGTGTGTGAGAACAGGGGCAGGGAAGTCAAATAACTTCAACCCCCTCACCCCCCCATTTACTTATACTCACGGAGTATAAGTGCTGAAATGATGTGGGGGCAGAGGAACTGCACTTTTACCTGAATTTTTATCTTGCTGATTTTTGTGGTGTTATGGGGATAGCATATACAGAAGCATCAAAATTACAGAGTCAATCAGGTTGGAAAAGACCTCCGAGATCGAGTCCCACCTGTGACCGAACACCACCATGTCAAATAAACTACAGCACAAAGTGCCACGTCCAGTCTTTCCTTAAACACCTTCAGGGACAGTAACTCCATCACGTCCCTGGGCAGCTCATTCCAATGTCTAATCACCGGTTCTGTTAAGAAATTCCCCCTAATGCCCAACCTATACCTCCCCTGGCACAGGGTGAGGTCACGTCCTCTGATGCTGTTGCGTGTTATCTGGGAGAAGATGCCGATGCTCACCTACGACCTCCTTTCAGGGAGTTGTAGAGAGCAATAAGGTCACCCCTGAGCCTCCTCCTCTCCAGGCTGAACACCCCCAGCTCCCTAAGCCGCTCCTCAGAAGACTAGTGCTCCAGACCCTTCACCAGCTCCCTTGCCCTTCTCTGGATCCACTCCGGCACCTCAGTGTCCTTCCTGCTGTGAGGGGCCCAGAACTGGACACGGGACTCGAGGTGCGGCCTCGCCGGTGCCGAGTACATGAGGATG
>NW_021939396.1:20291093-20370655 GCF_001715985.3 Manacus vitellinus
TGCCAGCCTTCAGAACGGGAAGGGAGGGGAACGGGCACGGGAACGCGTCCGCCCTCCTGACAGGACGTTGGTAAGTGTGCGGCTTTGGAACGCGCTTTCTAGGTGAAAACAACGAGGGTAAGTGAAACTAAAATACGTATTTCAATCTGTCCTCAAAACTGTCTTTGATAAAGCAGTTACTGTTTTTAAGGGAAATGGAGTAGTTCCCGTTTTTTTTCCTGACGACACTAAGGCCATTGCACATTGTTACTGTGCTGAAAAGGTAGGGCTAACACCCGAGTTGTAAACAGGATAGGGAAGTAACTGGAGACAAACTACGGTGAGTAATGTTGAATGGAAAATCCATCAAATCTGAATATCAAAGAGTATAAAATTAGTTCTTTGAAGATCTGTCTTGAGACCAATCTTATTAAATATTTCATAGAGATCTGGAGGTAGCAATTAAAACTTTACTGTCTTCATTTGGCAGTGATGAAGAATTGGGAAGCACTGGCAATATAGAAGAGAGTTATGGGACTACACAGAAAGAATGGGGTGATCCTGAGAACTAGAATATGAAATAAGTACTGTAGCAATTTAAAGAACGAGGGTTTACAGTTGTAACCTTGTAAGGAAACAATATACGGAAGAAATTCTTACCGGTTGAAAGCAACACAAAACCGAAGTATGTGTTAGGTAGTTACAAGACATGTGGAAAAAGTAGATGGTGACTACAGTGATCCAGTAAAAGAAGTAATTATTGTCCTTGAACAGAACTCTAGAATACTTTGCATAATGTTAATCATTCTCAGGTAAAAAAGTAAAGTGGAACAGGTGCAGGAAGATGTGCCTTGGACAGGTAGGGAAATTAAGAGTCTGTTGGAAGAAGCATTTGGCTTTTTTAATTTTGTTGAATAAAGGCCTTTTTTGCTCTCTATCAAACCCATCAAGGTAAACACTGAGAAGGGAATAAATTGAGCTAAAGAATTATGTTGATACATGAATAATTTAACACAGATTTTAAGATTAATAACATATGAAAAATTTCTACCTATCAGAAAGCACTGATGTTCAAGAGCAGCCTTCCAAAAGGTCAAGGAAGAGCGAAAGCCCAACACTTTTTAGATAGAATGTGGCTGATATATTCAAATAATGATTTTTGTTTGCTGCAGCAGAGTTCTAAGCTTAATGTTACCTGTAGACTATAGATCAGTTTTCCTTTTTTGTTCATTTGTGAAATAGATTATTGGCAAGAACTTGTTAAATATGTTTTTTAGAAGAAAAATATTTTAATAGGGTTTCCAGTCTAAATAGTAGGGTTGGTGACAGTCAGAAAATTATACTGCCTAATTGCTCTCTTTTTGAGTTGAAGAGAAGATGTGAAGAGTAAGCTGAGGGGTGAAGTGTAGTATGTACATCTGTCTTCTTACCAGAGCAATGTGAGTTTGCCTCTGCAAGAGGGCACTATAAAAATCTGTTCTGATCTGTAATCAGTGACAGATTTCCTCTCAGCAGATTTATATCCTTTAGTTAGAGTTGTCTCATCTGGAAGAGCAGGGATTTGAAGCAGTGCTTTAAGTTGACTGTATTATCCCACCTCATATTCTCGTGCACTTAATGTCAGAACACGTGTGACCTTGAAGTCCTCATCTGCAGCCCAGGACCCAAGATACCTGCTCATCCAAGGAGTGAACTACTAGTGACTATTCTAGGGATTTGGGTGTGCTGGATATGGGTATTTTGGGGCTCTTGGTGCTCTTGTCTTTTGAGCAGTCTGTCAGTTGATTGCCTCCCACATGATTGCAGCTGTGGATGTCCTGCTTCCAGGTAGGTCAATTAATAAGCAGATAAAATATTTTAGAAGGCATTGGTTTATACACGTTATGTGAAATACATGGTTCCCGATGCATTCAGCTTTCTGCAGAGACCATCCACAGAATGCTCTTGGAGTAGACGACAGGCATGTCTTGAGTGCATGGGCTTGTTCCACTAAAGTTCAATTGTCAGTATTTATTGTGATTCTGTCTTCATCTAAGTCAAGAGCACAAATACTGAAATGGTCAGTTTTGTTGAGGTTTGCTTTGCTATTTAAAGTGATACTTAATAAATATGTGGAAAGAAGTTTTACCTTGCTCAGCACCTCACTGAAGCCGAACTTAGCTTCTGGCTTTGATTCATGTGTCAACACCACTTTTCCAAGTGTCATGTCTTTCTTTTACTCCTCAGTAAAATTTCAATTGGCTGAGTGGAACAGAGCTGCTTAAACACCAGTTTTGTCACTCAGCAGATTTCTCACATCCAAGTAGTGCAGCTACATCAGCTGACTTTTATGACATAAAGTCAAAGACATAAATCCTGCAACGTTTGTTGATGGGGTTATATTCTTCATTGTGCTCAAGACCTCCTATTGGTGTCTGACCAGCAATAATGGATGGTAGCAGAAAAAGGGCAGCAGCACATTTCAGGGAAGGCCTCTGGTGTATGGGTTTCCCATGGATTGTGTAGAATGCTTGTCTGTCTTCTTCATCTCAACTTTTTTTGTTCAGAGAAGTGTTTGCCTATCTGTGCTGTGTGTTAGTATGTTAGGGACTGGTTCTGCCTGAGTTTGAGTACATCTTCAGAGGATTGCTGCACAGGATTGTAGATACAGCTGATGTGGATTTTCAGGAAGCATCAGAAAAAAGTACTCTGAGGAGACTTGATGCTTATAGCACCTAGGAGATTTCTTAGTTGCAGAAATAGTTGGATTGAAAACTTAAAAAGAAGACAAAAAGAAATTTCCAAAAAAGGGAAGGGGGCAGAAAGGTGGCACAGTGAGCTTCAGTGTGCACAAAGTAGGATGGTATCTTGGGTAGAATAATCTAAACTGTGCTCACATGGTGCTGAACTCAGAACTGACAGCCACCACTCGAGAGAAAGCACTTGGAGTCACCACCGAGTGTTCCCTGGAAACCTAAGCTCAGTGTGCCATGGCAGCCAAAGAGCCAGGAAAATAGTGACTGTCCTCAGAGAGGTAGTGAGAAGAAGACAGATGACACCATTTTGCTGTCACCTGGCACCATTTTGCTGCTCCAGCTTGGTGCACCGACATCTGGGATAGTGTGCATGGTTCTGGTCTCTGCATCGGAAGAAGGATACAGTGAGTTAGAGAAAGGCAACTGAAAGGGACAAGGAGATCAGCTTCCCTAAGAGGAGAGACTGTAAAGTCAGTGTTGTTTACAGAGGAGATGTCTGGGGCATGACCAAGACTTATGAAATGAAGACAATGGATAAAGTGAGAATTATTCATCCAGTCTTGCAGCCCTGGAATTGGAGTTGCTTGCTGAGGCAGGTGGGAGGGTGGTTTCAGATGGATATAGGGAAAGATGACATGGGTGGCTGTGGAGGTGGAATGTGGGCAGGCTCAGGAAGGGATTAGAAGGTGGACAATGAGACTGTTGAGGGGCTGTGGTGGCTACTGGGGTGTGTTTGGGGAATGAACTGCAGGAAGCAGACAGGCTCATGTGCTCTCCCAAAGGATCTCTGATGGCCACTGTTGAAAGCAAAGTGCTGGGCAAGAGGGATTGTTCTGATCCAGGACAGCAGTTTTAGTGAACTTATGATCAGTCTTTTTCGTGGAATAATTTTAGTTCTATGGGGTTCAGTTCTGGATTCTGAACTATTAGAATTTCCATGAACAGCCTAGAAAAGGCAGTGAGCAACAAGGTGATAGTATTTGCCAATGACATGGGTCAGCTATGAAAAGCTGCAGAAGGACCCTGTAAGACTGAGTAGCTGGGTAATATAACATAATGGCACATGACTTCAGTGTAGGTAGAGTGATTCAGATAGCATAAAAAGAATCCTAACTTCCTATATGAAACACTGAGCTCTCAATAATGAGCAGTATTTTGTAGTTATGATGAATGGTTCCATGAAAATGTAACAGCAGCACTAAGCAGCAGTGAAAAAGGTAAACCAGATAGTGAATACTATTGGGAAACAAGTAAAGAACAAACCAAGGAATCTTGTCATGCCACTGGGTTACTCCATGGTTCACCTCAAACACTCTGCGAGTCATCCCTGGTCTGACTCGCAGCTCAGACAACATGTAGTAGAAATGAGTGATATTCTGAGAATCAAAGCAAGAATGGTCATAGACCATTCCAAATGAGGAATGACCAAGGAAGCTGGGACTTGAAAATTCATCCTAGAAAGGGATGTCTGAGGAGGATAAGATGAAGGCCTGTAGAATCATGAGTGGCATGAAAAGAATGGGTAGGGTCCACTGTCCCTTTTTCCTGCAGGAGATCTGGTGGTCCACAGGTGAAGTTAACAAGGCCCTGATTCAGAAAGATCAAAAGCTGTTGTTTTTTACAGGTAACTGAGTTGGAGAACTTACCAGAGTATGTTGTGGATATTAGAAGTATTTATGTTGATTAAGAAGAAAGGGCAGATTCAGAGTTGGAGAGGGAGTCAAATACATAAAAACCCTACCCATTTTGAATAGAAAAAGCAGTATTATATATGCTTGCTCTATTCTATGTGTTTTCCTGGCCTTTGCTTTTGGCCACCATTTGAAAAATTATATTAGGCTCAAATGGACCTTTGCTGTGATCTGCTTTGGCTACTTTTATGTTAGCTTCCTATTCACAGGAGTAATAATTGACATGGACTTTTCTTTTGCACAATTTCACAATTTCTCTTCATCCTTTCTCAAACAGAACTTGTAAAACCTTTTTAAAGAAACATGAGTATTTCCATTTATTGACTAGATATCGGGTTTCTGTAATGGTCCAATAAAGCTAACACGATCCCATATATGGGGGTAAAAACTGGAATACCTTTATTGAAAACACGAACCACTATTTAAGGATCTCAGGGGCTTAACATGCTAATAAGGAGGCAAGGTTATGCCACATAGGGGATTCCACAGTCTATTAGCATTTCCAGTAGCAGGAGTGACATACTGGGGAAAAAAGGGATTAACATTTCTCAGATCCAGTATTTACATTTGGGAGAAAAAGGATTTGTTATTTCCAGTAAGCAAGATGATACTGGGGAAGGGTGATCAGAGAGGGAGAAAACAATGGGATATCTGATAGCATTATGCAAAGTCTCTCTACATCCTGCTGGGGGAGGCAGGTCAATGGATCTTGTCTGGTCTTTTAGATGGTAGGTTTTTCCCCAGCCCCTGTGGCCCAAGGTTTTCTGGATCCCTTTCCCCACCCACGACGTGGGGGAGCCCAGTTCTAGTTCCATCTCCATCTGATGAACCATTCCGACGTCTTGAGGGATGGGGAAAGGGAACTCCAGGGGTTTCCTCAGGGGTTTCTGGCCCTGAGCCTGGAGGGGAGAGGTGCCCTCCCGTCCCCCCAGCACCCACGTGGTCCCATGGCAGGCACGGAGACAGCACACCGGGTGTGGAGAGGAGGCAAGAGAGAGTTTATTGCTGGGGATGTTACATTTTTAGGGTTTAGGAGGATTCACAAAGTAACCAATTAGAAGTCTCAGGGGGCTTACAGGAACACCCAATCACAGGAAGGGGTTAACAAGGTCCAATGAAACACCTTAGGACATCTTCCCAGGACATTCCTGAGATAACACTGCCGTGGGGGGTCTTGGGAAGAAGAAACACGTGTTTGCAAAGAGGCCACCAAAACCCATTTTAAGACATGTTTAAACAAGTTTCTCATCAGATTCACTGCTACAAGGTTTCCTGTTTAATCCTAGCAGTTTCTTTTCTGTTGGTATCCGCAATAGGTTTCATGTTGAATATTGAGTCTTTTATAGATAAGTTAGTGGCTTTTGCTAAGTTATCTGAAGGTGGAAGTTTTCCCTGTACAAGTGATGTCTTTTTTGTTTCCAGGCTCAGTAGGATCCATTGATGCAATTGGTAAACATCAGTTGAGCTACTTTACTCTCAGTTTCTTTTCCATCATATTCCGTTACATTTTTGGTCAATTCCAGCCTCTCTGCAGATCAGGAGCTTGAGGGTGGGCTCCCTGATTCTCCTCAGACTTACCTGTTGTCCTGGAAACCCATAGGCTGCTGGCCCCTTCAGTCCATTAAGGTACTGTGTTGGACAGACACTACTACTACAGATTTGCCTACCTGGAGAAATTTTTGAGCCTAAGCATGGTGAAATATGAAGCATATGAAAAATAGCATCAATATGTGTGTATTAATTAGAAATACAACCTTAAAAATATTACCATTTCATCTTGCTATGTCACATAACATGATCCAGTATGATACGGTTAAGTGTTGATAAAGATTTAGAAAGATTATTTGAAACAGCAAATATATCAGCTAACTATTTGTCTTTGACTAACTGGTTTAATGACTGGTTTCATGTGTGAACATGAAAATTCTGAGCAGAAATATCTGTAGCAGCAGTCATAGTAAGAGTTGGTATCTGACAGCATTAATTGTCTTGTCATTGGTATTATTTGTTGATATAAATCAATGCATTTTAATAAACAATAACAAATAAATAATAAACAAATAAATAAGTTGTTTAATAAACAATATATTGTTTTAAAGGTAAAGTCAACATACAGCTATCTATAAATTTAGGAGACATCTGCTTTTTAAAGTGACCTGCTTCTGTTCACTAGCCACTAAGCTGGATTTGATGTTGCACACCAAGGCTGTGTCATCAAGGTTATATATGACAAAGAGCATATAAGCAATTATACACATTGTAAGAAAAATATTAAGATGGTACAAACTGTATAGTAATAAGTCATTTGGTGACAGGTTCTTAATTTACTTTATTGCTCTTATTAAGTTCGGACTTCTGATGATTCCAGCTGGACACAGAAAGTTTTTCCCATGTTAATAGGCTTGTCATCTCAGACTTACTATTTTCCTGGGTAAGGACTGGGCCTTTTGTGTGTGGGTAGGGGAACAGGTGTTTTGGATTTAGTTTTGGATGTTTTTTAAGAATGTGCATAAATGCATAGTTTTAAAAATTAAATACCTTTGTCTTCAGAACTCATATACCAAAGTTCTCATTTCACTAATTCAGAACTGGAGCTTGAATGAGATTGGGAATAGCACTTTGGATTGCAGAATGATTTTTAATCAAATTTTATAAAATCTTATTTTCATGCTTTTCATCATTTCCTTCTCAGGAAAATAGAAACCACCACAAATGTAGAAAAGGTGCTCCGTGTGCCTCCAGGCTTATGCACCACACCGGTACCTAAAGGGAGCCTGCGAGAAGGCTGGAGAGGGGCATTTCACAAGGGCATGAGACAAGGGGCAATGGCTTTAAACTGAAAGAGAGCAGGTTTAGATGGACATAAGGATTAAATTCTTTCCTGTGAGGGTGGTGAAAAACTGGAACAAGTAGCCCAGAGAATCAGTGGGTGTCCCATCCCTGGCAGTGTTCAAGGCAAGGCCAGGTTGGGTGGGACTTTGAGTAACCTGGTCTGGTGGAAGGTGTCCCTGCCCGTGGCAGGGGTGTTGGACCAGGTGACCTTTAAGGTCCCTTGCAACTCAAACCATTTTATGATTCGATGATTCACTCCAGTGGGACAGAAATGTGTCAGTCCACGTGGTGGCAGTGTCCATCCAGACAGGAGTGCTGTACCTCCCTCGGCAGCCTATGAGCACCGCCAGGAGGGAGCGATCCTTCATTGCTCAGTTACTGTTGTCTTCTTTTCCAGAGGACTGCTTCGACTCTGCAGCAAATTTAAACACAAACACTTAATTAGGAGTGGAACAAATTCTCTCTAGTCTGTTAAAACCCAAACAAATAAACCAATAACAAAACAATATTCAAAGACCTGTAATATTTTCTTGATCAACATATACCCCACATGTTTCCAGCAGACACAGACTAGGAATTTGAATGAAGGTTTGTGAAAAGGTTGATAATTATGACCAATGTGATTCAATAACTTTCTATAAAAACAGATGTATTCAAGCTGAGCACAATAATCAGAGAAGTACTGCAGTTATTTACTGATTTACCTGAGCCAGTTGTGGAGAATTTAAGTTACAGATGATTTGAAGAAATCTGTAAATTACCTTTCTTCTTAAATAGTTCTTGTGCAGAAGATGAAAAATGAGGAATGTTAAAAAATACTGAGATATATATTTGATAGAAGTTAAGTGCACTGGAAGATGTAATGCAACTGAATTACCAGTTAAGTATAGGATAAGCAAGGATAAAATATTTGGAATCTACTTGTCGATAAAAGTGTTTTAAAAGATAATTTCTTTCCTATTGTTCCCGTATTTTGCGTACATAAATACACAAAGCTTGTACTGTTTATCTGGGAAAGCATTCTGCAACTCTGGATTGGCATTTGAAATCTTGTATATTTTTTATCTTGTACTGTTGACATACTGTACAATGATGAGCAAAGATCCCTATTTCCCAATGCTATTGTTTGCTGATCCATAAAAGAGCAGCAATAGTTGTTGAAACCTTTTCATAAAGCACTTTGTAGACCATATGTGTAAAGCCCTTTGTATATGCAGTGCACCAAAGTTTCTACTTACAGGATGGCCCTGGCAATCAAGAGAATATACCTGTATGTCTCATGTCTGTATAAGGGCATGGGAATGACTCAAAAGACAAATGACATAAAAAATGTTCTTCTATTACCACATACCCATGTGTCTGACTAGAGACATGAGAGGGGATGTGGGTGTTACAAGCCTACTGTGATCCTTAAATCCAGGAACTGTTGGAAAAAAATCCTGAAGTTAGAAAGGGAAAATACTGCAAAACATAGATGTATGTAAAGCAGACATCATGCTGTATTGAATCTGAGCTCCTGCTTTTAGCAGCAGATCCATATTAGTGGAGTCATAAAACTTTGTTCCAATTGGACTGAATAGATATAGGTTTCTAATAGAAGATACAGAAATCTCAGTGGAACTTGATTTAGGTAATGGGGTTCTTTCTTAAACAGAAGTGAGCTAATCACATAATTTTTTACTAAATCTAACATTTATTCAGTTAAATGACTTCTCAGTGACTTACACATAAATACATGTGTGCATGAAAACAGCAGTATTGGAATGTTTTTCATTCATTGAAATACTGAAAAGGAAGAGCTCTGCAGGCCACTGAAGTGCTCTCCAAGTTCATTACAGAAAGAGGAAGCTGTCTGCCACCAGGGAGATGACAAATGCAAATGTTGCAAGTAACACATTGGGTTTTTTTGGTGGCACAGGGTGGGAGATGGTACTTTTTACTGGTTTTGGTTTAGTTTCCATTTTTGGTGGTGGCAACTTCTGTAGTCGTAGTCTTACTGATGCTTAGGTTCTACATGTTAAAGTGTGTATTAATATTGAGAAGTCTCAAGGATTGAGCAATCTGGTATTGTCCTGTTGTCCTGATGTGTTGTTTTGAAATAGGGACAATTACTTCAGTTTCTCTGAATGTTCTGGAAAATACTGTAGTTTTGCAGAACTGGTATATGCTACGTAGCAGTGACTGGGTGATTAATCACAACTTGGCAGGTTTATTAATGTTTTTGTAGTGGAGGGATGGGTCCCATTAGTGATTCTGTCTCACAGTCAAGCTGTTCTCTCCTGTTTCTGGAGCTGTTTGGTAGCTGTTGAACTTAATGAGAAGGCAGAGACAGCAGCATGTATTTACTGTAAAATAAAACTGTCCATGGTTAGTACAAATTACAACCTAGTTTAAGAAGTGACAGAATTTGCATTTCGCAGGCGTGAACGTGTCCTACAACAGATCACTGTGTGACAGTGAATTACCATTGTACACAGCCTAGTGAGAGACAATTGACTCCTAGTGAATAAAAGTCAATTATTCTTACAGAATCACTTAATATAAGCATTCCTTTTGAAAACAAACCAGTTTGGTTAAGTTTTCTTATCCTGTACTAGCCCAAAATGTGTCATTGAAGAAGTGGCTTACAGCATAATTTCTAAAATTATTACTTAAAAAGTACATTGTGTTGAGGCCATATAAATGTTGTATAAATCTAGGGAAAATGTATTCTCATAGTATGCCTTTCTGATGGGAATCTTTCTAGCTTGGGGGAATGTATTTGAATTTACTTTTTTTTTTCACAAAATAATTTTCTATCAAAGTACCAAGTTATTAACAACAAAACTTTTTTTTTTAAACAAAATTATTATTTAACAGATACATTTTCAGATAGTGGTGCATTTTTAGAAGCAGTAATTTATTTTAGTCTTTAGAAACTAGATTTATTTAACTCTTAGTAGTACTAGTTTTTAGAGATGTTCAGAATGCTCATTTTGCAATATTTTTTTTCTTGTTACTAATAGAAGTCCATTTATCCTAATTTGTGCCTGTAAAATCAGTGCTTAATGGTAGATGTACCAGCTTTGAGACAGGTTCGGAGTTGTTAACTGATTCACTTTCAGAAGCGATTTAAAGAGAATGGCTAATGCCACTGTGTTTCTAAATTTTGTTTCTCAATCTGCAGCATTAGATACTTATTGAAGCAGTAAGCTTTTCGATACATAATGTGGTCAGAAATGTAACCACCTCTTGTTTATTCAGAAATATCTAATGAAGTTGACTATCGCAATTTTTTTAAGAGTTTTATTAGACAGGAAATTTTACTAAGTTGGGTTAAATTTGAGGCAAGAACATGTCATTTGGGGGCTGACATTTTAAAGATGCTGCATAGTTCAGCTTTGTATGCAGCTTATATCTGGCATAGGTTATGTAGCCGTATGTGAAACAGAATTGTGTTTGTAGAAAAAAATCTTTTTAATCACAAAGCTAAATCAAACCAGATGATCCAGATTGTCTTATTTTCCCCTCCACCTTTTTTTTTTTTTTCTGGTGAATGCATGCTTAGTCCACAATCTTCAAGTGTTGGGAAGAAAGATTTGGATTTGCTGGGATTTTTTGTCTTTCTTACTGTGAAATACTAAGGTTTTACTTTAGTCTTCTACACATCAGTGATTGATTCTAGAAGATTCTAGTGATAATAAATTCTAAATCAGAATTACTTCCAGTTATACATCCTGTTAACTGCTAATCTTTGGGCTTCCTTTTCTGAGAAGATAAGGAGGTGACTTTTCCCCTGGTATTATTAGCTAATGTTTCGTCACAGTTGGGGAATTCTGTAAGGCTTTACCGGACATACACGTCTGGTATGAAAATGTAAACATTAGCTTACATATAACAGAGCATACCATGCCATTTCTCAAATAGCCTGAGTCTCTTCCAGTATAATATTCTCATGTTGCTTTATGTTAGGCCTTGTTTTATTAAACAGGTTTAAACACTCAAGTATTTTTTTACAAGCAAATCACAATCTTTTTGTCAAGTGCAAATAGGGGTTTGTGCTGCTGATATGCTGTTACTATGGCTGATAATTGGAGGTTTTAAAATGATTTATGATCTTGCTTTATAGAAGATTTAGTGCAGAGGTCACAATCACATCGTACAGAAAGTGGTCCCACTATTTTTCTCAGCGAAGATTGGAGTAGCAGAGTGGAAGAAGGATTCTCGTATTTATGATTTGGGCGGGAAATGGTCAAGAAAATTGAAATTGCTGTCAGCTGGGAATCCTAGCTTTGCAACATCCAGGGGGGTGTAACATATTCATTGAAATGCAAGTAATTGCATTGTCCTTTCTTGTTGTATTGAGTCATAAGGAAGCTGTTAGTGCCCTAAATTACACCAGTCTTGCACAAAGTTTTACTGTGTATCAGTGAACTGGCCTTTTGCTATTGGAAATGGTTATGGAAAAGGGCTCTTGAGCCAATGATTTACCATCACGTGCTTAAAAACATACTTGCAGTGGGGGGGGGGGCCCTGGTGGTACGTCCTGAGGACCTCGCTGCCACCGTCCGAGCTCGCTCGGCCCCGGCAGATGAACCTCAGGATTAAAGGGTGGGCTCAGCTCAGCGCACACTGTGTCTCACCTAAAAAATCCACTGCGCAGGCTCGAAGGGTAATGACCTTTCCCAAATCTTCATTTGCGAAGACTGGCCATGATGATGATGCTGATGCAGTGTAGGGGAATGTACTCTGCTTAAAATCATTCCTTATACAGATACCAGGATGTAGAATTTATTCCTATCTCTTTCTCTTCAGTGTCCAAGAAAGAAAAAAAAAAAGTTGTGCATTCCTGCACTGGGAAACAGTGTTGATACATGTAGCAGAATTTGTCCAGATAGGAAATACAACCCAGTGAAGTTTAAGTATGATTTATTAACCTCAACAACCCCAAGTGTTACAGCTCTTTATCAGACCAGTGCATAAACATTTTGAAATTACTTACATAGGTACTTTGATCTTGAATTTGATCTAAAACATGGGGGAAGAGCTATAAAATATAGACATTATGAACTCTCAAAAAAGGAGACGTTTTAAATTGAGTTCTTTGGCTACTGGCCATGTTTCCATTCTCCTGGCTGAATGGATGCACTAGTGTAGAAGGATACCTTATATAGATGAGAAAATTTAAATCTGGTTATAGCAGTTTTAATAAGAGGTTCAAATATTAATTAGAACCTTGTTACACCATGAGCCCAAAATAGAAACCCTGGGCAAGTGAAAAATACTGTTTCAAATGAGGTTTCAGTTTACTTTATGTTCAAAGCTTATCTAGTAAAATTACTTTTCCCTCCTGTCACTTGAATTGTGTCATGTCTTTATTGAGATTTCTTGTAAGGAACTGTATTGGTTTATATTATTTTTTCTTTTCTACCTCTTCTCTGAGGCAGTGCAAAGAGAGGGCTGTTGTCCAGTCTCCTAGATGTTATCATTGCTTCTTAGCATTGCCTCATACACATTTTACCATTCTCTTGCTCAGTCATTCTCTTTTTCCCTTACTGTTTTCAAGTAATCTTTTCTGTATCCGATAAGCACATAGTGTCATCATACCCTTATTATTTGACTCATCCATGAATATTCTTCTGCAAAACTTAAATCATAGTTCATGAAATATTCTATATCAAGTAATCTATGGTGAAACATTTATTTTCCTCTTTTAGGTCCTGATACAGAAAAGGACTTAATCCTTTGTTTAATATTAAGCCAGAGAAACTTCAATTGTGCTTTTCCATATTGAGATTCCAGTCAAATCCACAGCAGCTCTGTACTTAATTTTACCATTTTCTTCCTTGTACCCACTTCCAGTTTTCACTTTCAGGTGGGCAGTTTCACCTAGTGCATTCAGGTTTTTGTGGTCTGTATTGCTATTCTTGTTTGTTCAGTAGTTTGTATATCTGTGGCACTGTAAAAATAATGTTCTGCAAAGAGTATGGAAAAATGTATTTCTTGCAGAATGAAGGAATTAGTGTTTACATTAATCTAGCATTTGTGTATTGAAGTTCAAATTCAGATGATACAAATCCCACTGGAGTAGTTTTGCTTATAAGCTGGTAAAAATTGCAGTTAACATCACTGTACACATGAACTGAATTGTTTATAGTTTCCCCATTTGTGACAGGTTCTTCCTTTCTGTCCTGATCTGCAGTGTTTTGCACTTTAATATCAATACCACTACATGTGATTCCTTAGTAGGTGAATGCTAATCACCTGTCTTGCATTTGTGACAGTGATCTTACCAGTTTTCTATAATAACAAAAGCTTTGCTGCTGTTTCCAGAGGTGTGAGTAAGACTAAATGGGGCTTTTTCCCTATTACTAGAAGGGAATGCAGCACACAAAGTTAGTGTGTATGACAGGAAGATTTCAGAGTTGGCTTGTAAGCTAGTTTGCATTCTTGTTTTGGAACCTGAATATTTGCATTGTGTTTATTTGCTTGGTTTCACCATCGTTTCTTCCTGCTTAAACTTGCAGGTGGGTCACCTCCTCTGGAGATTCAGAACAATGTCCTACGTTTTTGTAAATGACTCCTCCCAGACAAATGTGCCACTGCTGCAGGCTTGTATTGATGGAGACTTTAACTATTCCAAACGACTACTAGAGAGTGGTTTCGACCCAAATATTCGTGACAGCCGAGGCCGAACTGGCCTTCACCTTGCTGCAGCCAGAGGAAATGTAGACATCTGTCAGCTCTTGCACAAATTTGGTGCTGACCTACTAGCCACTGATTACCAAGGTAACACAGCTCTTCACCTGTGTGGGCATGTTGATACCATCCAGTTCCTAGTTTCTAATGGACTTAAAATTGATATTTGGTAAGTAATTTTTTACAGCACATATATTTATAATATATTAGTCTTCTGTCACCCTAGCCTTGCATATAAATTTGCTGTTGCTGAAATGCTGTATTTGGTGCAATTCCACTTTTTAAAGATACCACTTAATAAAAACACAAACTAAGAAGACAGGAAAACAATGAGGGCACTTTTGCTGGTCTGTGCAACAGGCAGAGCAAATAACCATCAGCTACTGGTGTGGACTCCTATGTCTAATCTTGCCCCATTGATGGATTGCTGCCTTAGTTTGGCCAGACAGCCAGGTGTGGGTGGTTGGCACCAATGGAAAAAATCACATTGACCACTCTAAAAGAATTTTCTCCACTACAGTTCTATTGTTGTACTGGATAAGACAAAGAAAATACAGTATATGTGTGTCAGTTCATTCCCATACTCCTCTGGTAACAATGCTTCCTTTCAGTGTTTTCGCCCTCCCTCAAAGTCTATGACTCAGTCCTTCTTTCAAATATTGTATATTCTTTCCTTCTGGCTCCCAGCAGCTGTCAGATGCCAGTACTCAGATGTAAGCTCTCAAGCTGCAAAATAACTAGCTGTTTCATTCCTGTACTGAATTACTTTGTTTGTGGAACTTTCTGCATATTCACGTGTGCAGAAACCAGGAGTAATGTGAAAAAACCTTTGAGTTTTTTTAATCTGTCCCTTTTCCACCTGTACCTCATTAATGTTTTCAACTCAGCAAAACTAGTTATTGGTTGACCAGATTATTTATGGGTTGTGGGTTGGGTTTTATTCCCCTTATTTCAAACTACTCTGGTGGAAATTCCTGGTCTAAAGGCAGCTCTGGTCCTATTCAGTATTATTTTAATAGCAGCAGAGGGACCATCTGTATTTTATTTCATTTTTGCCTGATGTCCTAATACCCTAATGGAAAAGGAACTGAGGAGCCAGATTGCACAATTCTTTCTTGAAATTAGGCTTGAACTTGAACATTGCTGTAAATCTCCTGTTTATTTTTTGCTATAACACCCAGAGATTCCAATTAGAGTCCAACGAATTTTGATTTTACTTAGAGGGAGAAAAGAGTTGTACAATTTCAAACCTGAATATACTGATTTTCTTCTATAGCCGATTATGCTGTAACTTGTATAGAGAGGATTCTTGTACTGTCTGATACAACAGAAAATAGTTCTAAATAGTTACTATTCTATTCTACTATACTACTGAAATAGTTCCAATAGTTACTAAATTGTAATATGTTATGCTGAGTTGACTTGTTACAAAAATTCTATATTAAAATTTTCTTTCCTTATGTCTTTTTGTGGGCTTGTTTTAGCAACCATCAAGGTGCAACACCACTTGTTCTTGCCAAACGAAGGGGTGTGAATAAAGATGTGATTAGACTGCTGGAATCCCTGGAGGAGCAAGAGGTGAAAGGATTTAACAGAGGAGCTCATTCAAAGCTGGAAACAATGCAGACTGCTGAAAGTGAAAGGTATTTACCAAACAAAAATAATTACTAGGAGAAATGGCATTTATGGATTTTAGACTTTTATGATTGACTTGATTGTTTATTCCTCAAAACAGATAATATGAAGTTTGGCCTGATATTATCAGACCAAATCAAAATCAAATGTTAAATTTTGGAAAAATCTATTTAAACAGATCAAATGTAAGGAAAAAAAGAACTTCTTCTATTGGGATTTTAATTTTATGGTAGAAATTTTAAAAAATAATTACTCATTTTCCATTACAGAGTCTCAAAAATAAATATTCACAAAGCCAAAGAGAAAATAGCATGAAATGCAAAATGCCAATATCACAGGCTAACCTGACATACTTTTCATAAGAGGGAATGTCTGCAAAGAAGGGGTAGCAGACTTTTCATCTATCTGAATTTGAATAAAGTATTTTATGTAGTGCCATATATGAAATTTTTATCAGCAGTAGTCCTGGAAAAGATGGAGAATAAGAATGTCATGGTGGCTAAAGAGATAGTTAATGGAGAACTGAAGAGCTCAGGAAAATTGCTGGCCATTTCAGGGAAATTATTGCATTAGGGGGAAGTTACTAATGAATTCTTAAAGGTCTGGTTCTAGGACTGTGTTTACTTAGAATTTTCTTAAATAAAAAAGTAGAAGCATTTTAGTGATACCAAGACGTGAGATACAGACAACCCAAATTGGGATGACGCAGACAAAAACTTGGGGTTACAAGGGAGAGGAAATTAGCAGGAACAAATTGTCATTCAGTAGCACAAAATGCACTTTACCAAAAACTGGATGCCATAAAATAAAAGTTGGAAAGTAGAAAACAAAGGTATAGGAGAAAAGGCTTGATGTACTAGTCAGTTCCAGGAGTTGATGCTTCCCTGAAAAATGCAGTGAAGTCCTACAGAGCACAAAATGAGATATTTTCACTACATGAAGAAAACTGTCAGTCCTGTTGTTTAAAGCAACACTGACTGTTTACTCTCATTCGAAAAGTTTAATTTATCCTTTCAAGAAGCATTGAGAGACATGACTTGAAGCACTCAGGGAACTGAGCATCTCCTTATGAAAGAAGGCAACTAGAGCTTGTTTTAGCTTGGCGGAGTGAAAGCTGAGAGGTGTATGTGGTTGCTGACAAGAAATACTGGTTTTGAACAAAATAACTGTTTAAGACAAAAGATGATGATAGCATAAGAGCCAAAGGATACAGATAAACCACATATACTTTTGTGATTGAAAATTGGGAGTGTTTTTTTACAATCAGCTTCCAAGACAGTCTTCTTGTAGATTTGAATGAGGCAAGAAGCCTTGCAGGTTTCAAAGGGTGATAATTCTCTTGCAGAAATCATTGAATTGCCAATAAACATGACAGAACATGGAACTGAGGTTAATAATGCAAGAAATCTTTTCAATACTGTTTTAGTTTTAATTCATATTGAAAACAGGCTATCAATGTTGTTTGGAATACTTGCTCTTACACTGTAGTTATTCAAATTTGGAGGTTTTTTTATGTTGTCAAATAATGATCATGAACTATGACTACTGAAACATTATATCACAAAAGACAGGGAGTGTTGTCATGTAACTGTTGATCAGTTTATGTCAAAATGTACACAGCCTGTACTGTAAATGAAAATGAAGCTGTGCAGATGGAGTTATCTGACTAAAGAGAAACAGTGAAGCCAACAAAATTACAGAAATAATGCCAAACACTCCTAGTGAACAGATTTGAAGCTCTTTCTTACGCATCGGGTGACCACATCTATCAGAGAGACCGTTTTAAGCCCTGAAATAGAAAATTTAATTTTATTCTCAAAATTACATGGTTATAACTTATAAGAATTTGTGCATAATACCTTTCTGAGTTCACTAAATTTTATTGAAAGTTGCTCATCCCACAGAAATGCATTTATGCTGGTTTTGTTTAAACATGTGGACCAACAGCTCAGCCCCATTTCCATTCCAGTTTTTGATTGGATAGTGTCCCTTTAATGAACATAGCTTCCTTTCTGTTATTTGACCTTCATAAATGTTATATTGTTTGCTTTGGCAAGGAAGTCAGCAACTCTCCTTGGGGAGAGACACAGAGACATAAACAGTGCAGTACCCAGCTTGTTTGGGAATGTGTTTAAAATGTCTGAAATACATTATTTTAAAAATAACAAATAGCAGATGCCTACGGCAGCCAGAGCAAGTGAGCTCGTGTGCTGTTTGCTTTGTAAATAAATAATGCCTTTGTAACAGTTGGCTTTTCAGACCTCCACAGTTTCACTCCTCCCTCTTAGTATTATTTTCACATTTTAGAGACGTTTGGACTAATGTCTTCTGTCCTGCCCGTTCCCCAAATGTTTTACATTATGTATGAACCTGTGGAGAAATAATGCTCTTCCTAAAAACAATCTCTGACTTTAGTTTTCTGCTCCTTGTTACATGCAGCAGTTGCTGCTGCTCTGGAAGCAGAGGCCAAAGTTCTGTTCCCGAGTCAGACGTGTTTTCACTGGCTTTGCCCTGCCCCCAGAGGGGAGCAGCGCCGTGCTGTCAGGAGGCAGAGCTTGCTCTGTCTGTCTCGCAGCGCAGACGGTCTGTCCATCTGCACAGCCCAGCAGGACCTGTGGCTGTGCCCACAAGCGCGTCCAAATGTGAGCTTCCATGTCCTGTTGGAAAAAGAAGAGAACATCTGTCTGGGCTGTGTGGCACAAACTCTTCTGGGGGCACATTGCTGCATTACCTGTTCTTACGCAGCTGCAATTCATCATAAGAAAAAATATCTTGAATAGCATAGATTTTAATTGGGTCGTAATATAAAATAGAAAAAATGTTTTCTATGCACCCTTTTCCTTTTAATGAGAAGCATGTGATCTTTTCACTTAAATTGCATGGCACCTTTATTTAACCTCTCTGTAGTTATGTATTAACTAGTTAGTACTTAATGAGTAAGTTGTTCTGTTCTCTTCTACACCAATGGCTGTCTTTTATTAAACCCCTTGCTTTGCTTGGGAAATCATAATAAGCAAGGACGATGACTAAATCCTGCAGCTATGGGCAAGCAAAAATAGCTTTACAGGATTGTAAATATTTAAAAAACAAAAATACAAGCTGTTTAACAGGCAATTTCTGAAGTCTGCACATGATGCTGCAATACTACAGCAAACTGTGGGAGTTTAGGCTAATTGTTCTTCAGTGGCTGTACTTCCTGAGAAAAAATACCATATGAATAGTGTGAAGTTTTCTTGTGGTGTAATCTTAGAAGAGAGATTTTTTTTCTGATGACGATCATTTGTCAATTCATTACTGTCACCAAGAAGAGCAGCATTTCTATAATTAGTTTTGACTTGGAAATTATTTTCCCCTGAATTTTTTTTAATTTTTTATTATTAGTACTAGAAGATGTACTTAGGAATATGGTAACTGAAAGCAGTTAGAACCAAGGAAAAAAAATTTTTTTTCCCTGCTTACGTTCTTCTATTGACATCATTGAGTAATTGATTCCACCATTTCCTTTCCGTGCTTGTCAGAGCCCAATCCTGTAAACACCCATGTATGTAATTTCACTCAAGTGAAAAGTGGTAGGACTGTGCAGATGGTCAAAATTTTAAGTGCAATCAAGCAATGAGAAAGTTTTGCTATTCTTCATGAGGTTTTTCAGACAGCAACAGAGAAAGTTTCCTGTTATAAACTAATTGTGAAACCAGCAAAATTGGCAGAATTATGCAAGAAGCCATACAGTATTGGGGACAACTTACATATTTTCTAAAGGTGATTCATTGTCAAAATGAGTGCCTCGTTCCCATTTTATATTTGTTTCTCATTTAAAAGTGTAAGTTTTAGTCCCTAATTTATAATCTGACAATTTAAGGAGGCCCGATGGATTGCTAGTGCAATGTTAAAACATCAAGGCAGTTGCTGAAAGCCATATGGCAGAAAACACAGCAATGCCAACTTGTTCAGAATGTTTCTGAACTTCTTGTTACCCAAATTTATTGGTTTATGTGATTTTTTTTTTTATGCTAGAGAGGAGGCCTCTAACTAAGACATGCAGGAGAGTAGTAAAGATCACTACAGAATTCTGCATCTAAATTAATAGTGGTTAAAGTTTCCATTTTATTCATCAGAGTTTATTTTTAGTCATAATTTGTTTTGTTAACAAGAGCTGGGCCCCTTGAGGTTTTAGCTTATGCTTCATTATATTTTACTAAGCTATATTTAGTAGGAATTATGAGGACTGACTTTTGAAGGCTTCTAGGAGGCAAGCCTGCAAATTCAGGGCAGTTGTTTATATACAGATATCAGTCTCTTTGCACAGGTTAATAAAACATCCATGCAACTACATTAAGTTTAGAGTTAAGAGTGTTTTCCTGGCCTGCTTTGTCTTGATTTAGCAGAGGCAATGCTATAAATCTGTAGGTGGGTTTAGTTTTTAATTTAGAATGTTTCAGTTGCCCTTAGTAGGATTACTGTCATATTTAAAGGTGCATTCTTTTGCTCTGATGTATTTTTAACTTTAATCCTTCATAGTGCAATGGAAAGCCATTCCCTCCTTAATCCAAACCTGCAGCAAGGTGAAGGAGTTCTTTCCAGTTTCCGCACAACATGGCAAGAGTTTGTGGAAGACCTTGGCTTCTGGAGAGTGCTTCTCCTCATCATTGTCATTGCTCTTCTGTCGCTTGGAATAGCCTACTATGTTAGTGGGGTGCTTCCTTTTGTAGAGAACCAGCCTGAACTGGTGCACTGAAGCAAATGCAAAAAAGTGCACTGTGCTTTCCCCCGTTCTAATCTTATTTTGAGCTTCTTGGAATTATTCTTCTGGTGCAGACAGTGGCAGCTGTATATACTGTTTGCCTTTTGTACTTAATATTAACCCCTTTGAAATAGGGATTAATTAATTTGAAATAAAACACTAAATTCTAAAGCATTCCTAAGCTACCTCTGACTTACTTTGATTTGCAAGCAAGATGTGAAGATAACCCTCTCTGATAAAATATTATGTTTAGAAAAGGCCTTTCATAATGAATGTTAAATTCCTGGGTATCAAAAATATATCCTAGTACAGAACAAAATTTGTTCTATTTTCCCTATAAAGAGAGGTAAATCTATTGTCAGATTTTTTTTGTGTGTGCTTCAGTTGAAGCACATAGAAAGAAGATACTCTTAGGAGAAATTTTTCTTAGAAGAGAAATACTCTTTTAAAAGTCCTCCTCAAGAAATCTCAATAATGTAATAACACATTCTGATATATTGATAATAATAAGCTGCAACTCCATAGTTATTTTAATGCCTCTCCATAGTTTTGTATCTGCTAGTTTATAAAAAGAATGAGAAATAGTTCAAGTTTTACTATGTCTTTAATGTATAGATCACTCCTTTATTTATTAGATCAATGTAGTGCATCTTCCCCAGATGAATTTAATGTTGTTAGTACCTGCCTGAAATAATGCTGTAGAACAAAGATGTTTGTTGTGCTTTGGAAGTAAAGTTATTTCAGCTGTGGGCTCAAAATTTTGCGGTTTTGTTAAAATGTTACTAAGCAAACCTTTCTTTGTAAGGGTGATTAAAAAGTAATTTGGGTGTTCTGCTGTGTTTGTAATAATTCTGTAAGGTCACTGTGAAGTATGTCGTGAAGGATAACTTTTTCTTCCTCCCACAAGGACCAGGCTGAACTGTATCACTTTGTTGTTTTCATGTTTGTGGAGAGAACTTAATTGAATAGAATTCCTTTCTGGAATTGTTTTCCATTTCAGTTGTTTTCAGACAGCACTTACAGGCTTATGAATTATTTTCTGAATATGCAGAATAAAAGTATTTAAAATATTAATATTTAAGAGCACTGTATGAAATGAAATCTTGACCCATTCTGTACTTTGCTGTGAAATCCTTTGTTGTAAATAACCTAGGGATATGAATCTTCCATGACTCCTAAATTGTTGCTGAATAACATCAAACATTTCTTATACAGTTGATAAGTATTGATAGAAGTAACCTACATCTTTCTGTTCTGGTACCATCTGTATTTTTCTTTCTGGTTTATTCGTTTGAGTTAAGAGGGTTGTTGTCTTTGTTTTGATGTGTGACATGGGTTTCACTGAGCTGGGCCCCTTTCTAAATTGCATCTGAATAAATCTTAGTCTGAATTCTTAAGTTAGAGTTTAATGAAATGATACTTTTTTATTTAAAACCAAATGAGAGCATACTCCTCTTCTGAATATTTCAGTTATTGTACCATTGTTCAGCAACAGATAAATATAAAATTGTATACCTGAATTACATTTACTTGTCTAAATAACTACATTTCTGTAAATAATACTCTGTATCTTGAATAATCATGTTGTCTTTCAGTATGTATTATCTGCATAATTTGTAATTGTATTCTCAGTATGGGTGAATGCCACAAATAAATATATGTAGGAAATATGTTTTGGTGTATTATTACATTAGTGCAGCGGTAACAATGCTACCCCATTTTACTGAGTTCATTTGTTATGCATTGATAATGAGCATTTCAGAAGCTGGGAGGTTCCCTCCATGAGAAAAGGCAACCACTCAGTTGCTTTAAATGAGGTTTTAGAGCATGGTTTCTTGAGATTTGCCTGATGTATTTTCAGTATTGTTACAGTATTGGAGTTGCTGTCTGGCTGTCTCTCTTATCTGAGATTTCAGGTATTGAACATGTGATCTAGAGGCCTTTCAAAATTTAAGATTACCTATGAGGAGGTACAGAACATAACCAAGAATACCAAGCTTGAGCCTTAAGTAGCCTTTCCTACTTCACTATTCATAAGCATACATACAGGAGCTGCAAATTGAGAAGTTTGAAAAACTGTGTGTTTCAAATTAAGATATGTCCCTTTTTAAACCAAGAAGAAATCCGAAGTGCCATTTGAGCTTCACTGTGTAATGGCTGCTGCTCTTTGAAATAAGGACATGATAAACGTCTGAGTAGAAGGGGTTTGTTCTGTGTATACATCTGTTATTGAAAAAGGTCAGCTGGGCCTTTCAATATATCTACACTAATGTCTTCCTTTTCCAAGGTTGATTCCAAGAAATGAATTTACCTCCTGTACCCTAGAGATCAATAAGTACAATCTGTCTTTCTTATAGGAACAGAAAGACAACTTCAGCTTACTTTGTCTTGAGACTGTTGTCATAGGGAGTTTCATGGTTTCAGCAGAATGACACAGATCACAGCCTGTCTTTAGGTAAATCAGATTTCTTTTCTTTACTATTGTAGTGGTGTCTCGATACCTTAATCCAGGGACTCACTTTTGTGCCAGGCAACACAAAATTCAGCTGAAGTACTTAAACATGATTGAGATCACAGGTGCATCACACTACCCTGCAAGGGCAGGTTCAGAATTATCTTGCTTTCCCCAGAAATTAATTTCATGATGCTAATTATGAGATTAGGCACATTTCAAATTGAAGACAGATTGTTGTCTCAAGCTGTTCTTAGGCAAATGAGCCAAAATGGAATAAGGAATTGAGAGAGAAAACAATCATGGAGGTATGAAGTGATTTTTTTTTCCAGTGACATGAAACAACTTGGTGGGCAAGACAGTGCAAGGTAAACTGGAGTGTAAAAAGGATGCACATAGACTGCTCTGCAGTGGGCTGTCCTTGTGCTCACATTTATTCCATGGCAAGATCACACCTGTCTTACTCATAGTAACTTGTTCGGGTACCATATCTCTACCTTCCAGTATGTGTTTTCACTCATATTGGTAATTTGCTTTGTAGAAGGGGATGATCTGTTGGGTGATTGCAATGGGTAGATATTGCTTCTGGTATTTCATTTTATACAACAGGTATTTCATTACAGGACATGATCTGGCACTGTGAGGTGTGTGGGTATGAAAAGCTCCTGTGAGAGAAAGAACAGAGTTTCTCCTTGAAATATTTAAACAGAAGACCTAGGAAGTTTCTGGGTCTGCAGCTGATTGAGAGTTTGATTTTGCCATGAGTTGACTAATCTCTATGTTTTTAATAACTTAAGTAAGTAAAAATTATCAACTCCAGCTAGTTAGCTGAGTAGCTCTTTTTCTAGTCAAATATATTTGGTCATAATTACTTAGAAAAATGCAAACTAAGTAACTAATTCAGAAGTACAAATTACAAGTGAAAGCTTCCCTGAATACTCAAAAAAAAAAGGTAATATTGCCTGCTGTCATATTCAGAATTTTCAAAAGTCTAGCATATATTTAAATGTTGCCCAAAGTTGACTTCTAATAGAGTTCTAATAAAGTTCTAATAGAACTGATTGCTTTCTCAGCTGACACACAAATTAACTTGTTTCTGAAGTTGTTTCTGCTTCTGAAGCCAGATCTTTGTTAAATTAATATTTGAATTGACAGTTAAAATAAGTCTTCGAGTTGTGAGAATTAGGTCAGAATGCTTTTCCTTCATTCACTATTCTTTTTTTGCATTGCAGTATTAATCCCTGTAGACTGGTTACTTGCAATACACTTTGTAAAATGTCCTCAGTGATCCGAAATGTTACAAAAAATGTTGTTGCCAGTTGTTCCTACATTTCTCATCTGTGGCATTGGGGCTTTCTAGAAGAATTCAAATGTCATTGCACAGTTTCATAGCCTGCAGTTCTCTGTGAACTCTCTAAGTGCTAAGTACTGTCGAATCATGAATCTCAGATCTGTGTTAATATTATGAAATTAATTTCTGGTAGAAGCAGAGAGAATTCTGTACCTGTACTTGCAGGGTAGTATGATGCACCTGTTATCTTAATCATCTTTAAGTACTTCAGCTGAATTTTGTGTTGCCTGGCATCTTTTGTACTGCTCTTACAAATGCTTCAAAGGGAGAATGCCTTGAAAACTTACAGTATTAGGAAATAAATGCAACTAATTGGTAGTTCTTTGCTATTTATTGCAGGAAAGTGAAGTGTTCCCAGGGTCACACTATCAGATAAATCTGAGATGAAAACTAGAGTCTCCTACTGACAGTGATCTGGTGTGTCTGTGCTTTTACACAGAGCAGAACGGACATTCTGATGTTGCAGCTGAAGCAGTCTGCATGTGCAGGACCCTGAAAAATGCATCTCTGCTCTAGGCATTTATGGTTTGTAAATCATTGCTGTAACTAAGCATTGAGAAACCAATATTTCCCAATGACTATGATGAGACAAAACTGTTCTTCATTAATGCCAAGGGAATGGGGAATCTACTGGAAATTGCCATAGCTAAAAAGCAACACTGAAATTTTCTTCTGAAGTCAAAGCGTGAACAAGTCACAACCATGGCTTCAAGTGACACATTCTTTCCATTTGTGATTTTAAACTACCTTCTGGGTAAGATAAAAAGGAGACATTTGGAACAGAATTTGTTGTGTGCTATGTATGGTTTGCAGAAAATAGGAGGGAAATGAATGCAGTGAGCCAAGACAGCAGCACGGCAGGCAGAGCAGTGTGATACCTTCATGAATCACTGCTCAAAGGCCAATCCCAGTGCTTGTAAGAAGTGCAAGGGTTGACCAGTAATAGCTTCCTAGGAGGAGAAGGATTTCACTGGCTTGTGATTACACCATCTCACAGGGGTGGCCATGCAGACCTGCAACCTGAGCTGGCCCTTCTTGACTTTCAGTGTCTAGAGCGCTGCTATTTCAGACAACTGCATGTTTGAATGTGTACCTACATTTACAGCTGCTCGTGGGGAACTGGTTCCTCTTACACAAGAATCCTGCTGCACATAGGTTAGCAAAAGAAGTTTTACCAAATGTGAACAGAAGCTCTTTGTAAAACATTAAATATTTCTGGTCTATTAAGTTATGTTTATCTAAATATCAGAAGACAGGAATCCAGAGGAAGGATCAGGTATATGCAATAATATCTCATTTTCCTTTGCCAAAGAAAAAAGAACAGATAACATTCTCTAAATGCAAAGCAAAAGAAAATCTTAGTAAATTTGTTTTGCACTGTAGCATATGAATTCCTTAATGAGCCAAATTCCTTAGTATGAGGGCTTTTTCAAATAATATACTTTCTGGTAGGTAAGTCTTCTAAAATAAAGGCTGGCATAGGTTGCAGTGGTGTGAAGGTTGTAATGTTTAAAGGTTGTTCTGTGTTAATGAAGTGTGCATACTGAAACAAAACTAGTTAATGGAGTGGATTTCAGCTAGGACATAAGAATTGAAATGCCATATGCTCATCCTCATATTGTTGTCTCATTGCAGGCTGAACATCTGACTTGGTTTGTTTTGGTACAGATATTTTCAGACAAAAATGAAGTATGTAGATATCAGTACGTGTAAGCTGGCAAGCACAGTTACTGTAGCAGATGTAAAGAATAATGGAGTATCCCACTGAAAGTCATGGCAGCTTGTATGTGAACTGTGCAATCCTGCCAGACATTTTCCTTACGGAACTGTTGGTTTTCCCATTTATTGTACTGGTTTGAATCCTTGAGTCAGTCAAGGAACAGCAGTGGTGAAAATGGGGCTTGAACTGAAGGCTCTTCTCAAAAATTTTAATTATAACAGAAGGCAAAGCTTTATTCTTTATTTCAAAGTTTAAGGACCTTTTTTTTGATCTAATGTTTACTAGAATTACAGCCTGCAAATACGCACAGACAATGAGCATGTGTGTGTCCTTACTCTGTACACTCCTATGCCAAAAGGAGGTTCAGGAATAGCAAAGAAAGCCTCCAATGAGATCAGTTTGAAGTAAGTTTGATTTAAGGAATTATGATGTTTGTCATTTGTCATCAGATTGGTATTTATATACCTCCAACTCTGTTTTTAGTTGTTGCACTGACTTACTGACATATTTTCTTTGTCTCAGGGATACAGTTTGGGAAGGGTAGATCATATTATGTACCTCACAGAGGTGTGCATCCCCCACTGAGCACCATTACTTTGATAGTATATGAATTCTTCAATTTCAAAATGTTGTCAGTTCTCTTTGGTTTTTAGAGTTATGCAGTCTGTTGCAAAGTGAGAAACTCCTTTGCTAGTGTGATACAGTTTGTTTAGTTAAAGACTTGGTCATTTTGTCCCATTTTTCATGTGAAATGCAACAATGGTTAGAGGAACTGTTGGCCTTGGCTTAATTTGGTCCTCTAGAAAGCTTCTGGAGATGGAGCAAACACCTGGAGGATTAAAAGATGATCTGGCAATAAAGCTGTAAGGGCATCTATTCCTGCATTTTCAGGCTTTCCAGGACCCTGGGGATTTTGTATTGGGCATTCAGAGTCACTCTACCTGAAGGACAATAGTTTTGTAGAAACTTTAGGCCATTATATATGTTCTGAAATTCAGAGGTGTACAGTTTTGAAAGCTCGTGTCTTCCTCCAAGAAACAAGCTATGCTCCAATAGAGCAATTGGAAATACTTTATGTGTATTTTTAAGCTACGAAAGCAATCTGAATTGCAAGTCACTTTTTAAATCATAACTACCATAAGGGTACAAGACATAGACTTCATTTCCTACTGGCACCTGCTACTTTATTCCCAGTGTGCTTCCCTGTCCCTGCCCTGGCACTAGTGCTAGCATGCATCTGACCCCAAGGACCTGAACTGGGAAGCTATGTCAGGTAGCCCTACCAGAAATTTACTCTCACTGCCTTCTTCCTAAATCTGGTCCTCATTTTTTCTTATCCTGCCCTCCACTCCATACCTCTATTATGCTTCACCTGGGCATGAGATTTACCCCATTTCATATGCACCAAGGATTCTGTTCATAAAACATATTTCCTCCCTGTAACTTTTTTCAATTTTTTCATCTTCATTGCTTTCAGCACACTATCCCCCATCTTATCTGAGCCATTTTCCTCTCCCAGGTGTTTTTATTTTCCTAGCCCAGTCTGGGCTGAAATCCCTTTATGGGATGGAGGACACCATATTTTGAAGAGAGAGTTATCAGCTGGCTCCGGTTCACTAGTTCACTGCTAGCTGTAGTAGTCATCTTTTTAATTTAGACTTTCCTGTAAAAGATACAAGAAGCTAACTTTGTTGTGTGAACCTTATTTTCAGTTTTACTTCCTTTCTCTAGTGCTGTAGTTGATTCTTTCGGTACTTTCATTAAATCAGACTAAGTCATGTATGGATTACTTCAGCTTTCAGTAGAAAATGTCCCAAATCTAAAGCTGAACTTGTTTTAGGTCAGAGTGGATATGAGAAGTCTGTGCAGTACTTGTGAGACTGGATAGTGGGACTGGATGGAGAGCACTCCATGGAACAGGGGGTTGTAGCCTCTGGACATTTGTAGTGTACAGCAGCAGCACAGATCACAAGAACAGCATACAGGGATGGCCCAGCTTTACCACCCTTCTTTTGGCTATGGCTCCACAGTAGACTTGCCCAGGGCATATGGAGGATGCTGAAATAGCCTCTAGAGTGGGCATACACCACTGCAAATACTCCTCCTGCAAGACTTGACATAGGACACTGTTGAGGCCAGAACGATGTTAAGAGATGAGACCAGTGTGTTCCCAGTTACCACCCAGTGCCAGTGAGCTGACAGAACCAGCTGCACATCTACCATGGTTTGTGAACATACCATGGCTTTTCTGGCACAGCTGAAATAAGGATGAAACCCAGTGCAATGGTGGGGAGAGAGGAAATGGAGTCAGTGCTGTGTAGTCTGCTCTCTCTGCATGGCCAGTTAGCAAGCAGTTTGGAGCCACAACGCATATGTGAGAGCCCCTGGTGCACAGGACAGATCATATTTTCTTCATAAAAAATATTTCATGCGAGTAACTTCCCCTGGTTTGGGCTTTTTGGGGGCTTTTTGTAGACAAGTATTAGGATCTGAGTTTCAGTGTGATCTTTTGTTGCATGAAGGAAGAATGCTTAAAAGCAATGGATCAAAAAGAGTAAGGAGAAAGATTCAGAGAGAGATTAGCAACTTCCTTAGAAACTGCAGATGTTTCTGAGGAAGACTGGGCAGACACAGACATAGTCCTGGCAAAAAGAAGAGTTTGGGGAAAATCTTTTAATTTTCATGCTTCCAGTTACAGATATCTAAGTGTAATTTTACCAGAGCTCTCAAAGTGAGCAAAACATTCCTAGTTTTGTAACAAGAAACATAAGCAGGATTGGAATTGTTCCTTTTGACTAAAACTAATAAGATTCTTATTGTGAATTTTATTTGTAACATCGTTTAAGATGTTTCTGAACATCTTAAATGTTCAGAAGGCTGTGTTTCTGAAACAGTACTGCATAGTAGAAGTAGTGTCTGGTTCTGACTTAACTCTGTGCAGAGTAAGTTTAGAATGTCAGGTTCTAAATTAAGTATCAGAATATGTGATTTCCCCATCTATTTTTTACATGTGAGTATAGGATCAGGAGCTCTTTCAGCTGCTTGACTTTAACCAAAGCCAAGTTCAAACAGGACCATTCAATTCTTTAATCTCTGTTTCCTGAGGGGTTTTTGTTGATATTTCATCACTTGACCCTCAGTCCCTACCTCTCTTTTAGTCCATGAGAAAGATTATTGCAAGTACTTAAATTTTAATCTGCCAGCAATAGGTTGGGATTTGTCCCATGTCATAAGGTGCATAAGCGTAAATGTGATGCAGTCGGAAAAGGGTACACGGAGCAGGCACTTTGCAGCTTTACAAGTCCTGTCTGGTTATTCAGGGACTATGTCAGGTTGGGCACCTCCCTTTAGTTTACCTGTAAAACCTTTTATGGATGAAGACTCTTAATGGAATGGAAATGAATTCTTTGTTACTGCTCCAGAGTCAGATTCCAGGTGGTCTGGTTATAGTATTGTCACGTAGTCAGCGCTTCCTTTCACGCTTGTCTTGGTTAATGTCTGACAAAAAGTCTTTGAAATTGCAGGGTCGGTTCCATTTGATTTGCTTAGATTTTGAAAATACTTCATCTTTAAAAGGAGTAAATTAATACTTAAATTCTTAACTTGCTTAAAACAGGTTTGTTTTCTATAAATGTTCCAGTATGTATGGATAGGTCCAGCTCTGAGGAGACTTATATAATTTAGAGCAGTAGCACAGAAATAGTCTTCAAGGAGCTGAAATAACAGTATCACTGCTGGTTTCTTACAGTCTCGTGGCTGCCAAGATCTCTGTGGAAGGGAATTCTGGTTTCTCTGAACTTTAAAGCTACCTTGGGATAAATCTCCATAAACTTCATTTGAAATCTCAGACACATAACTAGATTTTCTTTGTATTGGATATCTCATGACATAAAGCTGTTGTGTCTACTTTCAGTTTTGTTAAAAATGCTGTCAGAAAACTTTTCCTAGTGTTATTCTAGTGCTCCTATTCCTGGCTAATGCACTGGTGAGGTATGACAACCTAAACAGAAGTTGACTTGTGTTTTTTGAATAGCAGAAAACATTTATTTTTTAGAATTAATGCTTACTTTATCCGTACCTTTTGTTCCTTTGATTCCTCTTGTCCTTTAAGAGTTTGTTGGAAATATGCATTCCACAGTTAGTCAGCATGACCTGCTGGACTAAGCAGAAGGCATATTTGGGAGTTATAAATCCAAGGACCTACTAGCTGTGTGGCCTTAAAAAACTTACTTAACTTCTGCTTCCCTGCCAGTAAAATCAGTATAACTTACCAATCTTTGAGCGATGTTGTCATTAATATGCATAAAAAGACTTTAACTACTGCTACTGATAGCCTGTAGAGTTTTTTACTCAAAGTAGTTGTATTCACTTTACCTGATATATTCATGAAAAAGGAATGTACATTCCTTGATATGTCAATTAATAATCATGTTGTTAACTATTATTTCTTGAGCACTTCTAGGCATACATGAGCTGCAGACAATAGCTCTGATCTTACATAATAACTCTCCAGGTGAGACTCTGCACCAGTGTGTGAAGTCTCATTGATTTCAGCAGCTGTGGGCAAAACCAGTTGTGTCCAGAGATGATTTACATCCAGAATCATGACCAAGTATGGAAGACTTGCCTGTTTTTAGCTAGACATAATGGAAATGGAAGAAGACTAAAACAGAGAAGCTGAGCTAGGTGTTTGCCATTTCCTAAAGTTTTTAAGAAACCCATTCCCTGTGTCACTGCCTCTGGCTGAGGTTCACTGTAGGCAGAGTAGGAAGGATTGTGAACAAGGCACTTCCCTTTCTTCTTTCTTGTGCATGTTGGGGCTCTCACATTTCTCTCTTGAGCAGGGGATCAGTTTTCATTCTGGAACAAGTTTGGCAGTAAGAGGATGTATGAGCTATGGAATCAGAGCTTTGGAAGGTCTTCAGTGACATTTCTCCATTCTTAGCACATCATTTAATGGCAGCACTTGATGGTCGGGCCCTAAATCTAGCACCCAGTCTCAGAAGTCAGGCCAGACATCGCATGTTTGTGTGCAGGAAGCTGGGGGAGTGCTCTCCAGCCATGTCTTGGACTAGCTGTGGAGCTACTTTGCTCAGATTTCTCCAGTTCCACAGTTGCACTAACTTTCACAGGGTTAAGATGAGTTTTTTTAAAAGGAGCTTTCTATTTTCCCATAGCATTTCCAAGTTTCCTCTGTTTTGCTCACTGAGTTGCTGGTCCAGGCACGGACACAGGATCATATCTTAAAGGTCCTATTCAGCCCTTGTACAGACCTTGCCAGCTCCTGGTCCTGTGCAGTAGAGGTCAGGGACAAAACTCCTCACAGTATTAGAGGAGGCAAGTCATCTGTTCTCAGTGTGACACCCTGTCTTCTGGTATCTAGAAGGAAGAAGTTTGGGAAATTTGAAGGGGGAAAAAAAAAAGTAAAAGCAAGAATCCACTGAGAGACAGGAGGGAGGAGTAGTAAAGGGAACTCAGAGTACTGATAGCAGACTTTATGAGGCTTTATTTTGACAGCAGAACTCAATTGCTTTCACCACCACTGTGCAGTGTTGGACTATGGGAACAAAACCCTAGTGTTCAGACTGCTGCATTGTGAAAAGCTGCCTAGAAATGTCACCCTAATTTTGGAGGGGCTCTTGATGCAACATAGCTAACTTGTGTCAGAGACACCTGTCTGGTATGGAAACAGCCAGACTTAAAAGCATTCTTAGGGCTACAAGAGGTATAAATTAAGCAGTGATAGAGCTGCTATGTAAGCTGTGTTCTTTCTATTTTCTGTTGTGTTGTGATTTATAAAATGTCCTTTACCACATATTTTATTGGACTAGGCTGAGGCAAGATCAAGTGTGAACCTCTCTCATTAGATGTTCACATCTAAGCCTGCGCTGGCCACATTGACCACTAAGAGATCTGTCACTTACATTGATTGTTAAATTTAAAAAGAATAGTAATTCTGATTGTTCCTCTGCAATCAAAGGTCCTGCATTCCTTTAGAGAAGTTGAATCCTTTGCATTCCCTTACTTGACTGCTTGCTCATCTGTCATGAGGATAAACACAGTTTAAGGGAATTTCCCAGGTGGAAACTCCCCGTTCTTTATGAGAACACTGGGTGCAGCATTAGCTGTGTGCAACAGCCGCTTCGCTTTGTTTTTGGTCCGGTTTCATTTGCATTAGTTGCACTATCTTTCTTGGGGAGGAAAAGAGGGGAAAGGTGAGAAAAGGATTTACTGACCCTTTATTAGTTGTCCAGATTCCAATCTCACTTTCCCCACTGTAAACTCAGAGTAAATTCACTGAAGCAATTCTATTACTCCAGCTTTCAACTGTGGAACTGCCCATCTTATTGTCTTGAGGTTCATTGTACATAGAGATATCCAGTAGAGATTGACAAAATTGTCTAATAAACCAAAATGTCTCTTTCCAGCTGTGTGAATTGCAGGCAACTTTCCAACCATTCAAAGCCTGCAAAAGTTTTTTCAGATGTGGGCAGGTCATCTGTTCATCAGAGATACTGCTGTGCCTCAGCAGGGTAGCTAACTTAGGGCAAGTAGCTTATGCAGTGGACTTTGTCTTAGCAGTTCAGTGAATGTAAATATCTGACTATAATTTGTGATAGAAACACAAAAGGGTGGGAATATCAATTGACAGTTACTCTGGGAATGGGGAAAGAGATGGGTAAGCCAAGTTACATTGCTTGACTGCTCTGACTGACAGACTCCAAGCATCATTAAAACCCTGTGCAAATTGTAGATTCCTCTTTTAAAGACAAGATTAACTATTGCCAAATACTCTTCAGGGAGTGGCTACAATTTATAAACAAACAAATTTCTTTGCTGTTACAAACCACCAGGTCAGGCAGATTTTAGTCTTTGTGTCCCCTTGTCATGCTGCTGAACTATCCAGGTTGGAGACACACTGCTTTTCTTCTGCCAAAGCTGGGTTGTTTTGTTGGTTTTTTAAATGAACTAGCTCTAAGATGCTTGCCTGCTTTTGTGAATCTACATGATGGAGTCAATCCTTTGGTTGAACTGTACTGATGAGCAGGCTGAGGCTTTTCGAAAGTTCACTCACTTTGGGTCCATCCTTCTCTCTGCGACACCAAAATAAGCTTAAGGTTTAGAGGATGTATTTTTACATCCAAGTTATCTTAGGCCTTTCCTAAGCAATATTAAGATAAATAGCTATAATAAGTGCAAAGTGCAAGCCTCTAGCCTGTTCTCTCAGTCCCTGCAGATGCAACAATGCTTGTATTGGTAAAAACTGCTTGTAAAACCAAGAGGTGCAATTCTTAATGCATGCAACTTGACTACTCAGTATTAAGTAGTGAATTTAGCTAAATTAAATACTGATTAAAATGCTTAGGCTCTGCTTGCATCATCTTTATACTCTGAATGCATTTTCTTTGTAGTGGGAAAAATTAAAAAAAAAAGATAACTTGGAGTTTTAATACTGAGGTGCTTTGAAGACCAAGTCCTGAAAGCAGGAAAATTATTCTGAACAGCATATTGGAGAGCAAATGAAGGTATAGCCAGCTCTCTGAAGGAAAGGGAGAGTTGGTTAGACATTTCAGCCAAGTAGAAAACAGAAAGTCTAAATGAACTAGACTAGATTTGTCTTTCTCTATAGAGAGTGACTTAGACTGAATAAAAACCTATGCAATTCAGGCAAGGAAAACTACTCTCTCACTGAGAATAATGAGGTATCATTCTTTTAAAAATAAAATTAGAATTCAGTTCTGTAGTTCACTCACTGCATTTTAATGGCACTCTGCCTCATGAGTTTTCAGTGGCTTTGTCTTTATTTTCCATGTTTATTCATTATTTGTATTACACTGAAGGCCTTTTTGTGAGAAAGCAGTATTATCTTGCCATGATTACTTCCTGGGTATTAAAAATGGAAATCATAAATTCTATGCTGTTTCTTAATTTAGGTACCCAGTATCTTTTTTCCACTGTGCTAACAGTGAAGGACAGAATCCAGCACAGCACAGCACACTTTATAACTCATAGGCAGTGTAGTTCCAAAAAGGCTGATGTGCGTAAGATTATCATCACGAAAGACTTCCAGAGACCTTGCAGGTACTGGATCCTTGAGAGGAACTGGCACTCATTCCACCAATGGCAATACAGTCTTTATGGACATACCCCAAATTCCTCTGTCAGTGGATGCATGCAATGTTCTTCTAGAGCTGTGCAGCATAATTGTTATGGGTCAAAGCAATTCTCTTTGAGCTTTGGATTCTAAAATAAAGAATAGTAAAATTCCTGTAGCCCCATTGAAATCCACCTCCTGAAATCAGGAACAGCAGAACTGGGTTCTGCTGATGGCAGGGAGCACTGTCAGCCTCAGCAAGATCTGCCGCTTGGTTCCTGAGCTGCTTGGAGAGCTGGACTCACCTGAAAACTTTAAGTTGTTCTGATATCTGAATGCAAGACTGCCCATTGGTGATTGTCCTCATATAACTAACCTGATATTCTTCATTCCATTTTCATCCCTAATACTGTCCAGCCATCGGTACATGGCCTTGCTATGAGGATAGTCTTCACAGAGCAAGAAGATGGTAAGCCATGGCTCTCTTGAGTCTCTGCATCCCAATGTACGCTGAAAACTCAATGACGAAAGGAAGAAACTATTTTCCTTCCTCAGATACACCCATTTGAACTTACAGCAAAGCCAAATTTTACAAAGCTTTCATTCTACATGGGCTCTTATGACTAGCCACATCCCCATCATCTTTCAGTGCATTCCGGTAATGCCGTAAGAACTGTGCCCAACATGTGTCTAGTGGGGTTTGTTCTCTCACTGTTGCCTTGTGTCTGTGCTTTCCAACTGAACTTTTCAACAAAAAAGCGTCAGTCTCTAGTTCTGCTTCCTACTATTTTTGGTCAAACTTCCCTTCCTCAGATAATGCCCATCTTCATCCAGATATCCAAAACAACATAGCAGGCTACTGAGCGGCTTCAGCCTTTGCAATTGCTGTGTGGAAAGATAGAGACTTTTTCCCTCGAAATAACTCTTCTATGAACTTGTGTTATTTCCTTTTCCTGCCTTCCAAGACCTTTAATAGTTCCCTAATTTTGGCTGTTGGAAAGCTGTTGCCAAGCTCATTGCCTAAGCAGAAGCAAACCAGAAATTTGAGTATGCGTGACCATCTCACAACCAGTGCCTGCTGTAAGCACACAGTTCTGGGATGGCTCTTCCAACAGTGAGGCTTGGTCCTGACAGGCTGTGATAATGGTCAGGTTGCATCCACTCCACTGTGTTGACCCATTTAGCAAGTGAGCTTTTTAATGTGTGTCTGTTGTGACGTGCAGGGCTTTCCACCATCCAAACCTGCCTCAAATGCCCACAGCTAGTCCTCTTGCACAAAAGCCTCTACTTCAGAAATGGATGTTTTATCTGTGGAAGAAAACTAACAGTGTTACCAAAAGGCCTGCCTCCCTTTTTGGCAAAGTAAAGAGTCTTGAGCTTTCTCAGTAAGTTTTCTTCATTTGCTTTGCAAAAAACCTTCCCTTTTCAAGTGAAATCTTTCCATTCCCCCCGCTGTCCCATTCAATGTTAAGAATGAATCGTGGTTATGAAGTAAATTCATCATCTATTCAAATGGAGTTCCAAGTTTCTCAGCACTGTAATTAAAATTAATTTTTTGCTGTTGCAAGGATGGCCTGGCCTAATGTGAGAAGGGAAGAGACAGATTGGGGTGGTCCTGAAGTCAGATGTACTCCTTTCATTGCCAGTTCCACGGTAAGAGGGGAAGGTACTGACTGCTGCAGCTGGGTGGGCTGTCTTCGTGAACCACAAGTAGCAAAGAGAGAAACAACAGCCAAATGGAGAGAAACCTGAATAACCACGCAATCCACTACAGTAGGCAAAAGTTTTGTGGAAAACTAGTGCATTAAGAGTATTGGTCACCATAGTTGCAGTTAGTGAGATTCATTAGGAACAATCACTCACAGCTATTCCTGCAGCATCTTTTAACAACAGGATTTCCAAGCATACTATTAGGAAAACAAACAAACACCACCACCCCCAAAAAACCAAAAACGTACCACTAACACCCCCCACACACACTATATTTAAAAGCTTTTAAGCCCCAAGCAACACTTCCCACTTGGTATAAATGTAAATAAAATTGTATAAACAAAACCTCAGTTAATCTGCAAATTCAAGCACTCACAAAATGTAACAAATATATTTCTGTCCAAATTTATTGTGGTGGTTTTTTTTCACACAGGGGCTGCAACTCTCAAACATCTTACAAACACCCAAAATTTTCACTAGGTCTCTGTGAAAAGGTCAGATATGGACTGGGGAAGTGGCAATACAATGGATGGAAAATTGTCTGGACTGCCTGATTCAAAAGGTTGGAATCAGAATCAGCACTACAAAATCCATCTGGTGGCAGGTGTCCCCCTGGGACCGGTACTGGAGCCAACACTTTTTAGTGTGTGTACTAACAACTAGAACTTGTGGATAATATCAAATTGCAGGGATGTGTTTGATATGCTGGAGGGCAGGGCTGCTGTTTACAGGGACCCTGACAGTGGGAGGAACGGACTGACAGGAGCTTCATGACATTCAATAAAGGCAAATGCCAAGTCCTGAACATGGGATGGAATAGGCTTATGCAACATCTCAGAACAATTGTCTAAGAAGCAACTTTATAGAAAAGGACCCAGGTTCCCTGGTGTGCCTCAAGCTGGATGTGTGGCAGCAATATGCCACTGTGGCAAAGACCAACCATGTGTTGGGCTGTGCTAGCAAGAGTATAGCCAACAGGTCAAGAGCAGTCATTCCTCTCTGGTGTTCTGCACTTGTGAAACCCCAGCTGGAGTACTGTGTTCGTTCTGGGGTTCCCCAGTTGAAGAAGTTCACTGACAAACTGGAGCAAGACCAGCAGAGGGTCACCCAGATGGTGATGTTTGAAAAGAGGCAGCCAGAGCTGGGTTGGTCCAGTCCCATGATGAGAAGGCCAAGGGAGATGTTTTTGCCCTTCACTACTCAGTAACTGGAGTCAGACTCTTCTATGTGGTTCACCCTGACAGGATAAAAGGCAATGGGCACAAACTGCAGCACAGGAAATTCATTCCAATGTTAGGAAAATAATTTTCACCATGAAGGTAGTTCACCACCAGAACAGGCTGCCCAGAGAAGCTGTCTCACTTCCATCCCAGCAGACATTCAGAACTTGACTTACAAGGTACTGAGCCATCTGATCTTGCTGGACTAACCTTTAATGGAAGGAGGGACAACATGACTTCCCACGATGTCTTCCAATCTAAATGACCCCAATTCTAAGAGGAAGGGCTGCTGAGGGAAAGTTCAGTCCCACTGAACTTATTGCTTTTGATATGAAACTTACTGGTTGAGAGGGAGGTGAAATGAAAAGCTCATGCCACCCCACAAAAACGGTTTAGATTTTAGAATTTTTTAAATTGTTTTAGTAAGTCAACACCAAGGCCTTTCTAAGTTTTGGGGTTTTTTTCTCTAAAAGGACATGAGAAAAGATTAGCTGTCTGTCAGGTAATCAAATAGTAACCTGAAGCTCTTTTATCCAGAAAAAGTGCCCTGAACTTCAGGCCAGAAAATGTTAGCCTTCCTCTGCTTTCCCTGACTCAGCATGCTCTATCCTGGAATAGAGCTCTACCCCTGCAAAGGGTAAGTGTGGAGGGGGAGGATGTCCCTGCTAGACTCCTGACAAACTTTTTCTCAATAAACGCTTCACCACATCCAAGACAGGATGTATCTCCAGAGAAAAATATCACTTTCCTGAACGGGGCCACTGTGTTCAAATCAGGCAAAGAAAGTTTTTAAATAGCTTTACCAAAGCCTGTTTACCAAGCCTGTGAACTCTCAGGCCATGAGAGGGAGCTTTTAAAATGCTCTTCATGTACAGGAAAGCCTTTTGTCTTCAAGAGTTCAATACAGGTCCCTGTCCCAGCCTCACAGTCCCCCTTACCAGCGGGCTCCCATCCTTTGCCCTTCTGCTCTCCTCTGCCTGCTGGAAGTGAAGGATGCCAGCAGCAGGCAGTGACGCAGCCGGCCGGGTTTGGAGCCGTTCTTATCTTGTGTTTATACACTCAGCATACAGTGCACGGCCACAAAAGGGGCCTGCCCAGATCTGCCTGCTATGGCTGGTGACAGAAAATGTGCTGCCTGACGCATTCAGAGGGGTGACTGAGTTAAAGGGGTTTCAGTTTCTTTCCATCACCCTGATATTTTCAGTTCTTCTTCTCTTTTAATAAATCTTCAGGTTTAGAAAGACATTGTATGTGAGAGGTTATGCACAGTTTGCCAGAGGGGTGTTAGTTGTTAAACTATTAGCCTTAAAAAATAGTTTTATCATATAGTAATAAGACCAGTATTTCTGACAAACTTGTGGCAATAGACCTAAGAAGTCTGATCCCCACAGTTAAGCACGTGAGCTTTTTACAGCTTGAAGACAGGGTCAGGCACCCAGCTGCCATGGAACCTTACATTTCCACAGTCAGCTCTGCCAATGTGATAATTGTCATCAGGGGCTGATGTTCCACACAGTTGTTCTCTCCTGTGGCCTCCTTTCACGTTTCTGTTATCTCGGTGTCTTCACCAGAGAAAAAAAATCGATGTGATGCAGTCAGGAGCAAGGCAGAGTTCAAGATATTTGAGTTTCTTAATTGTATTTCTAGATTATCCAGTGTTCAGCATTGGAGAAGGTGGTCTTATTGAAGATGTTTAACTTTTGAAGTTTCAGAATTTCTCATTTGCAAAACAACCCTCTCATGTTCTTATACATTTTGTACCTTTAAGTAGATATACCTATGTAACTATTTGAGGCCCAGATGGATGGTTTATTCTTCTCAAGCTTTTGGATGGAAATTATCTTGAGCTTTTTAAAATATGCTTGAGTGGATTATAATATTTTGGTATGTGGTCTTGTTTTTGGAAGATGAGTTAGACTGCTTTTATCTTTAAGTTTGTAATTTTCTTCACTGTAAAATCTCCCTAGAGGAGATCACAGAATCACAGAATATTCTGAGTTGGAAGGGACCCACAATAATCATCAAGTCCAGCTCTTACAAAAATAGCCCATACTGGGATTGAACCTGCAACTTTGCATTATTAGCACCATGCTGTAACCAACTTTAGGAGGAACTCTCAGGCTTGTATCCACCACAGGCTGTATCCTCTCTTTAACAATGTCTTGGAACCTTTATCTACAAAGTTATCAAAGCTCAAATATCTGATCAGTTTCAATACAGACAGTCTGTGCTCAGGAGCTCCAGTATCCATCCAATGCAACATGCTTGTCCTTCCTCCGGATCAATAATGGCTAATAAGGATGAAGGTAACATATCAAACTCCTTCACTATTGATGCTTTCCGACAAGCTGTTGACTGAAAGAAGGGGCCCTGCAGGCACTTTCTGTTAAGAAGAAAAAAAATAACAACAAACATTTTTTTTAGTGCAATCCCTTTCATTTACAAAGCATGTGTAGTAGTCTGTTTCTTTTAGAGCAGAAGAAATCAAATAGTAGTGACAGCATCTTGGAGCTGAGAACAAAGACATTATCTTTCAGCCAAAAGTCTGTACTAGGGTGGGGGATTTTTCCTGCTGTGATGACTTCTATGTTTGTCTGCATTTAGTAGCTAACTTTTTTTCTCTACTGTGTCTGCATATCTTTAACATTCACACAAACCACCAGAGATAACAAAGGAGCCACTCTGCCTTTGTTGTGAGACAAAACCTTTGTTGTGAGACAAAATCTTTGTTGTTTGAGTAATTTGGTTCCAGAAGGGAGCCTAAGCCTTCCTGTGACAATGGGAAGTGGCTATGTTCAGCCCCTAGCATTACGTGTCATCGTAATAGCTCTGAAAGTCTAAGGACACAGACAAGGAAAGGACTGTAGGTTTAATTTTTCGTGCAACAAATCTATGTACTCCAAAACTATACATAAGTCTTTGGGTAATTGAGCTTGTATTACAGGTCTGAGACAGAAGCTGCAATTTTCATGGTACTGGTTGGGAACAATCACCTTGAGATCAGTTTATTTTTAATGAAATAATTGTAGTAGACTAAGGTAATGACACCCATGGACCACAGCGGGTGTTAGCAAGAGGAGAGGTGATATACGGCTTCCTGAGGACTGAGAGGGATTAACAGGTGAAGGATGTGTGAAACATTGCAGGATGACATGAACCAAACATCTCTGCTGATCTGCTGATTTTTAGAACCTAGTAGAGGTGAATGCTATTTCCTAGGCTTATTTTTGGTTGGTCTTTCTTGAGATCTGGCAAGTAGAAAATGGGATAGTTGTTTTATGAAAAATGTTCTCTCCTGGGAAGCTGGCTTAAAGTTTTTCTTGGAGAGATCATGCTGCTGAGCATTGGTCCTGGGCTTGCTTCCTCAGAGATTGCACATCACAGCTAGTCTTCCTCCTTCAGATTCTGCACCGGGGAAAGTAGTAATTAAAAATCCCAAATACAGTCATGTGAATTTTCTTGTGATTTTAATACTTTTTCCTTGTCATCTTGTCTTGCCTGATAAACTTGTCGAGCCATCCCCAAGTCATTTTGAGTATCTTTTCTGACACGGGACAAAACACACAACCAATTCCCTTCAGATTAGTTCAGCTGTGAGAGGGCGTGCATGTGGTTATGGAGGGTGTGGTGCATGTGTATGATTATTAAAATCAGATAACTCGGGGAAACTAATTACAATTTTTAACTGTTGTTGCAATCTCTTCCGTGGAAGAGAAGTTTTCACATGAATATTTCTTGCATTAGAGGTGAAATCAGATCCCCATCCCGCACTTGCTGTGTTTGGAGTGTTGCCAAAAAGCTCTTTTAAAAAGGCATTCCTACTGGAATATGTCATGGACTATTCTTGCTCCCAGCTCAAATGGGGAACTGGAATGTAGACCTCCCAGTCACACACAAGAATGGTGGCATTCGGGAGGCTCACGTTGCAATCTAGAGAAAATGAGCATCAGGGCAGAGGCAACACTACATGAAAATGACAGGGAGAAATAAGCAGCCCTACAAACCTGCATTTAACACTGGCCAGAGCTTAAGTCAATGTAACAATTAGCTGGGATTTACACATACATACTTCTACTAAAAAGTTGGTTTATTGCTTTTAAAGGCAGTATCTCCACAACAGAATGAGCTGCCTAAAGAGTTCAGTGAAAAGCGAGAGGAGAAGGAAACAACTGAAAAAGGTGAGAATCAGATCATGGAAAATTCTTTAAGGCAGAGCGCTAGATGCAGAGTCTTCTTCATAAATATATATATTCTGAGCTAGAGGTAATTTCATTTTAAGTTCTTTGTTTCCAGGTTTATTTTAAACAAGTAGACCCACCTCTCCAGAAAACTTTTCCTACTTCCCATGGTGTTACATCAGATTAAACCTGGAATATCTTTTAGAGATCCCATGAAAATGGTTCTATTTTTGCCAGGTTACTATCATAAATATCAATATGCCAAGTAGAACAGACTGTGACAATAAAAATGTTGATCTCTTTGGCTGCTGAGTGACATTAAGTGAATCTCACTGATATTTAATTTGCAAACTGAATTGCACCTATTGAAGGAGGGGAAAAACAGCAATGCTTGTGTTGATGAGAAATTCTGCATTTGAAAACACTCCTTATTAATGATTCAAAACATACAGTTCCTAGGAGCTGTAAACAAGTTCAGTATTCTGCACACTAATCCATAACCATTATCATATGTAGGGAACATGAAGTTACTCATAAACAGATGTTCCCTCTGCCAAATCCATTCATTTAATGCACATTTTACTTTCCAAGTCCTAGTTAGCAACTTTCTGTGGTGGGTGGATTACATGAAAGGATGGAAAGGCAGGGATTAATTTGCCTGCAAAGGAGCAATGTCTTCATGACTGTTCTGGAGTCTTTTCCATCTTGCCTTGCAGTGGAAGAGTTGTTCGTCTTGGACTTGCTCTCACTGCCCTGGAGGGCAATCAGCTTTATGTTTTCAGGCACTGTGAGGCACCAGGAGATGCCAAACTTGTTCTGTTACCAGAGAGCTGCGTCATTAAATGTGCTCTCTGCACTGACTGGGAATGAAGCCTGGCATTCACAAATGCTTATGCCCAGAGAAGGCAATTATCTTGCCATAAGTTATAGGTAAGCTTTCAGGAAAAGGTATGCCAAAAGCAAAGGGTGGAGGAAGAATTACTGCTCAAAGCATAACTCATTTCTAAGTGACTTCATGTTTCTCAGTGTCTAGTTCAGCCAGGTGTTGAGTACTTTTAAGTACAGACGTCCCACCATCTTTCAGGGCAACCTGTTCCCCTGGTTAAGTACTGGGGTGAAATTTTTTCCATATATCCAGCTGGAATTTCTCTCCTTTTTCTGTAGACATCCAAGAAGCACGTAATTCAGTCTTTGCTGTAACTCCCTATAAGGAAGATGTACGCAGCATAAAGACCTCCCTCAGCCTTCTCTTCTCCAGGTTAAACATATCCAGTTCTCTCAGTCCCTCCTGCTGCAGTGAGTGCTGCAGCACTGTGACCATCTTGGTGACGCTCCATTGGACTCTCTCCAATTTGTCAATGTTTTACTAGGAGCCCCAGACTGGACACAGTAGTCCAAATGTAGTCTCATGAGTACTAAACAGAGGGGATCCTTACAAGGATCCTTACAAGGAAAAGGACTGTCATGAATTAAAAACCTGGCCAGGCTCTGCTGAGCTTTCTCAGAACTCCATCATTGCAATTATGTAAGGGGAGCTTCTCAAGGATATTTAAGGAAAGGACAAGAGACAATGAGCCCAAACCACCACACTGAAATACAGGAAATTCCATTTAAATGAAAGAAAAAAATGTCTCACTGTGTAGGTGGTGATCTAATGCTGGAACAGTTTGCTAGAGAGGTTGTGAAGCCTCCATCCTTGGAGGTACTCAAAACACAACTGAACACAGCCCTGAGCAACTTGTGCCTCAGCTTCCTTTGAGAAGGGGTGGGTTGATGAGGTGTCATCCAACCTTGACTATTCTGTGATTCTGTGAACTGCTAAGTGAGATTAAAGAAGCTATATGTCTAAGGCAGGTTATAGGATGATCCACATTTGGATCAACAACATTTGAATCTGTCAACGTGAGATGCAGGGACACAAATAAAAGATTGTTAAAAAAAATAGCCATAGAACCCACAAAAAGATGTTATTCTGGAGTTGGTGTTGGGTGGCACACAGAACCTACTTCAGATGTTAATGGGAGAGCAGTTCTGTGTAATCAAAGTACAGTGTTGCAATGGGAGAGAACAACCCAAGCATATTCAGCACATGGATGTTCATTTTCAAGAGATGTTTATAAAAATGAGATTAAAAAAAAAAACAGGAAAAAAAGAAGCAAGAGCAGTCTGAAAGCAAGAGCAGTCTAAAAGCAAGAAGGGAACAGGCAGCCTGGGTGCTGTTGAAAAATACTATATTAAAATCCCAGGTAAAAGTTTTGACACAATTTGAAAAGAAAACAATATGATCCAAAAAGGCCATTTCACAGCTCAATAGGTACATTAAGAATGCTACCACAAGCAATAAGTTAATGTTTAAAAACTGGGAGCTTACCCAAATTGGGAGAACAGGAAAGACTATAAAATATGGCAAGTCAACCATATACCAAAAATTAAAAGGGCTAAGAAAGAATATGAGGTGATCCTTGCAAAGACTGATAGTAAATAGTTCTTTATATAGCAAAGGCAGGAAGCCAGCTGGTTTGATGACAACTATATAGAAGGGCACTTGGGGAGGACAAGGAAACAGTAAAAATGCTCAGTGGGTTTTATGTTCCAGTCTTTCCTGATGAACACATAAGGAAGAGCTCCAAACCCAGCATATTCTCCATAGAAATTCAGCAGAAGAGCTAGAACAACAGGAAACATCAGACCAAACAGATAAGCCGCAGGTCAGTAAGCCAGCAGGACCAGGCACCATTTACAGGATAGCTCACATGTGAAGCTGCAGAACTGCTGGCCAAGGTGTGTAAACGGCCATTACAACTGGCTTCTGTGCTGGAAGAGCAGTGCAGAGTTGCCAGTGTAGCTCCCCAGCTGGAGGGGTCTTGTGAAACAGCAGGCCAGTGAGTCTGACTTCCATCCCTGCCACAACAGCAGAGCCAAAAGATCACTGTACACATGAGGAAATGTGATGTCAAGGGAAGCAGTCAACACGATTTCTGTAAGGGACAACCTTGCCTCACAAGTCTGCTGGAAGTCCATGGAGGTGGTAACAAGTATGTAGAGAAACTGGACATATTTAGATTTTCAGGTAGCTTTATACAATTTCTCATCAAAGGCTATGAAGATGCTAAGCCACCATGGATTGAATAAAAGGTCCTTTTGTGATTTGAAAATGGAAAGGAAAAGTTAGGGCTCAACTGTGACTTCTTCCAGATGGAGAAGCAGCAGCAACAGAACTCCTAGGAGTCACTCTGGTATCATTCGATATCTTCACCAGAAGCCTGGAGCAAGGATGTGTGTCTGGGATGCCCAGGTTTGCAGTCAATGGCAAGCTCACTTGTCTGGTGAAATGCTGAGCTGCAGGTGAAGAACTCCAGGAGGACGCAAGGAAGGGGGCAGAAGGGTGATCCATGAGCTTCAGTGTTCACAAAGATGAGGTCTTGGGTAAAATAATCTGTAGGATAATCAAAATCATGTTTACATGGTTCTGAACTCACTACTGGCAGCCACCACTCAAGAAAATGCTCTTGGAGTCACCATGGATTATTCTCTTAAAAACCCAGCTTGATTGTGCCATGGTAGCCAGAAAGCCAGGAAAATGGTGAGCATCCTCAGGGACGCAAGTCCAGCTTGGTGCACCCACACCCGTAGTAGCGCGTGTGAAAGAAGGATATGGTGGGTTAGAGAAAGGCAACCAAAAGAGCCAAGGGAAACAGCTTCCTCAAGAGGAAAGACTGGAAAGCCAGGATTGTTCACATTAGAGAGGAGATGTCTGGGACACGACCAAGACCTTTTAATGAACTTATCATTCAAAGAATAGAGGTGAGTGAGAAGTCTGGTCACCAGGCAATTTAGGAGTAACTTGCTGAACAGAAAAACATTTGTTTCCAGAAAACCAAAGGTTTGGTTGATGGTGTTGGTAGTCCCCCAAAGGAACTTGTCACAAACACCAGGATTGTTCCTCTGATCTCATCACACCCTGTGCCCAGGAGGCTCAGTAGATGCTTATGCAATGTCCTATGTTCTGCAGGAAGTAAAATTTTTGCTCTGTCACTCTTGAGCCAAGGGCTGATCCAAGCCGTGGGTGTGCAGTGCTGCTGGAGCTTTTACTTGAGAAGAAGCAGAGGTCCTGGGATCAGCAGGGCTGAGGCATTTCCATTAGAGCCAGGCATTTGCTCCATTCTTCTGGCCAACTTGTTTTGAGTGTCTTTTTCCATTATATGGTTTGCAGTTGTGTCCCAAAGGAAAAGAAATTATGTGTGTGCCCTTTATGCTCTTTATAGTATATTTAAAAAGGGGGAAACCCCTTTTGTTTTGAATTTCCTTCCAAACAGGATTTTTTTGCCTTATTTTGTTTGACTGGTTAATGTCATCATTCATCTTTCCTGTTTTTGCTGTAGGACTTCTTAGATGGTTCGCAGATGTCCACTGGAAATGAAAAGGTAACATGCTGAATCTTGAACACAAATAATCTTCATTTGTAACTTGAGCTGTTATTGCTCACAAAAAGAAGACAGAAAAGATATTCCACTTGATCTTGCTGCTTTGGTTTCTCTTTTCCCTGGAAATTTTAAAAACTGCCTCCCAAGACATGCACAAGCCCCAAAATAATTTTTTTTACAATAACATCACAGCTCAGTTGGCAACCTTCCCCAAAACAAGACTTTCCTCACCCCATAATTCCTTCAGGACTTTGCTAAATGCAGTGTAACTTTCTAATCAACAAAGATGTCTTTTTTCTTTTCCTTCATCTCCTCCCACTTAAAACAGCTTGTTGTCCTGTTCAAGGATTTATTTATGCTGTTCACCGCAAGAAGCTGGGTTGATTTCTCTGGTTCTCCCTGTCAGCTCTTATTCTCAGGATCCCCTTCATATCTGTTTTTCCACTCAAACTTGTACTTGAGCTCCTAGGTGTGACCCTCTCTCAGCTTTCCAGGTCTAAACAGTGGAGTTTCTGCCTCATCTGCTCCACACACTGATCATCTTTGGAGATCAACCTTTCCTAATTTTGCATTTTTCTGTTTCAGACAGGACATCCTCTTCTTAGAGGAAAACCATGATTCTTAAGGCCAATGGTGACAGCCCTATAGCCTCTGTCCCTGTAAAACACTATTCCCAACTTTTTCTAGTGTGTGTATCATGTCATATTTTCATCATAATATGGTAAAAAATACTTGGTTGGAATGTAAGCTATTCACTGGAGATGAGGGCAAACATCCCCATGCCTGCTGTCCCAATGAGTGTTAGAGTTGATCGTGTTCCTGCAGAGGAGCAGCATGACAATTCAGCAGAGAAAGGCAGCTGAGCATCAAGCACACCAACCATCTCTGGAAATCATATCATGTTGTTTTCATTAGTTTCCAATCTTGGTAAGCTGGGATTGGCTGAATGCTCTGAGGGAGTTCAAAATGAGAACAGCTGAATCACAGCAGACTCATTGGAGTGATCGAAGGCAACTGCAAGCAGAAATCTGCATGAGTCATCCTAAAGAAAGAGGCCAGAGAAAAGGGTGGGTGTGATCTGTATTAAAGTACATAGCTCTTCTGGGAACGTGAACATCTTAGGAGCTTCTGCTTTCCTATTCTGGTATAAATCTAAAGGGAGTCTACTATTTTCTATTAATTGCACTAGATATGGATGGGTTCTGCTGGGAACAAGAGGTACAGCCCAAGCTCTCACACCCATTCTGTCCTTAGATCTACCTGGTTTTCACCTGCTGTAGATCCATATAGGTGGGACAGCATCACTCCAAAACAAAGGCCCAGGGCTGAGCAGGGATAAAACTGTACCCAGAGACAGTACAGGACCATTGCCTCAGCCTCTTCCACTGTGGTATTCCAAAAGGGTAAAGAAAAGGAGCTACTTATCTTGGGCAGAGGCCAAGAGCATAGTAGGGCCATGCTTTGCCCCTATTCCCCACCCTATCTGACCAGTCATGGTTCACCTTTCTACACCTCCCATGCTTGCTAGTGCTGGCAGGAAAGGGGACTAATAAGAGCTATTTGGCTTGATAGATGGATGCACTGATTTTTTTTTGGTATATTTTTGTGTGGATTGAGGGACTGGCAATGCTACAAAGGGTGTTGGTCTGAATCCCACACAGCACCCTCACATTTTGACCATAGTCCCATGGCCTTTGTAAAACTGTGTCATCTAGTTCACAGTAAACATCTGCTTGGTAAATACAGCCACCAACAAGCCTTTGCTTGAAATCCCTGAAGGAAAATAGCTGCCCCATCATCTACATATCCCATGATTGTTTCTGGAAGAGTGCGTGGTACCCTGCTGTCCTCAAACCAAATAATAGTATCCCCTACTCATCTCTGGTGGAGATGACTGTGCTGGTGAGACTGCTCCCAAATATCCTTCTGTTGGAATCAGCTGGGTGAGACCACACAGTTTAAATCATCTTCAGCTTGATTACTGGGGTCCTTTTGACCAGGTGAATAACCCAGGTGAATACCTGCCCTAGCAGTCTGCCAGTGCACAGGTGCTGAGGAGCTGAGTGCTCACTCACATGCTCCCTGCTGCTGAGCACCAGGCAACATGTTTGAAGGACTCCTTCACAGTGACCCCAAAGGCTTCCTCTGGCCAGGCTCCTGCTGAATTTTCCACTCAAAGTATTGTTATTTACAAGGTGTCACGCTTCCACAACATGGTCCAAGCAAGGATCTCAAAGCTCTGTATAGATGAAAATCAGTGCCATCTCACAGTGACCTTCCCAGCCTCAGCGTGGAGCCATAGTACCTCCAGCTACTCCCATAGCTCACCTCCTCTCTGCCTGGTTTCATCTTCCGGGGTTTGTTGCTTCTGCTGCTTGCTCTTTCTGTTTGCCAGAGGAAGAATGCCAGTGTGACCATAAACTCTGTGTTCCCCTCTGGTGAGGCACCTCCACATTCAATGGAACTAAGTCAGGCTAATGTTTACAAGTAATATTCTAATTCCAGTGTGTAAAACCATCCTCTTGACAAAGTCTTTCTGTGGCTAAGCATTAAAATATTTATTCAGACTGGACCAAGGTCTATTTCAAGTCAAAAAACCATAGTCAGACATTCCTGCATCCTACAACAGGGGTCCCTCAAGCTGAGTGTGACAGGGCAAAGCTGGCTGTTGCTATCTGGTGGATGGAAAGATTCTCTCCTGCTCATGCATCGTCTCCTCGTTTCTGAAAAGAGCTGCACAGTCACAGTCAGTGGTGGCTCACTAGCTAAGAAGCATTGCTGCTCTGCATGTGAATGAGTGCCCAGCACTTTCAGGGAACTATGAGATGGGCAATTCCCCTTTTAATACTCTGATGTCAAATAAAAATACATATGACCAAATATATGCACCAACTGCCTTCCTCTAAGCATTGGATTTACCTGCATGTTCCCACCAATCTTTAACAGCAGGAAATTGTATCTTGAAAGTTTTCTTCATTTCTAGTTTCCCTGTATCTTAATGTGAAAATCTAGTGTCTGTGACATACGAGCTGTTTTTTTCAGGGTTTGGTGGGGTTTTTTGTTTTTTAACCACATTATCAGATGTCTCCCAGAAAGTTTCTCCTCGTGATCTTACGGTATGAATAATCTTTGGGGTATTATGGCATGTATCTTCCCAGATGAGTCCAGGAAATGTAATCAGGTGAACAAACAGAAGTATAACCACATATTCCTGCACCTTCTATATATGTAAGTGTTTGATAGATATGTAAAAATACAAGGCTTGCATTGATAAATGTAATTCTCTGCAGAGAGACACTGCAGCAACAGATGAAGTGACAGGCATGTGTGTATGTCTACCTGCATATATTGGGCCTTCCTGTTCCAGAGTTTGGTATTACTAACTTGGAAAACTGAAAAATAAGATGAAACAATCACACTTCCTCAAAAACAATGAAATTTTAAAAAGTCAATTTATAGTGAATTCTTTGTCTTCCAATCTTCAATCTTCATGTTCTACTCTGGGAGATACTTTCAAGCTTAAAAAAAAAAAGCATTGTTGAGATTCCTGTATAATCAAAACAGGTCTTTAAAAGACCCCATTTGACATGAGCCACACACTGAAGCTGTGAGAGCTGGCAGCAGTGACAGTATTACAATTAAGAATAACATTTTTTCCAGATAGGATAAACACCATTTGTCACACCATAAGCTTTGGGATGCGAAAATGGAACTACAACTATTTCCTTTTCTCCTCCAGATGTAGATGATGTTGCTTCATCGTCTGACATTGCAAATATTAGTAGATATCATTAAATGAAATTTAAAGTCTCCTCTCTTCCATCTCCCCTCCTCATTCCCCAATTTTGACAGTTTTGTTGAGTACTGATATAGCAGCATTGCTAGTGTTTTATTTCTCATTGGCTGTATTACTGCATATTCAAAATGTGCTATACCAGAAAAGGAAAATCCAAAGAGGATGACAAAGAACTGTGGGAATATGTGCATTTGTTAATATCCATACTGGAAAAATCCAGTATTAGTTGTGGCAGCACAGTTCAGAATTGCAGGTCCAGGCTCTGTAGGACAGAAGTAAACTTGCAGCTAAATTGGACACATGGGTATCTTTTTGTTATGACAGTTGCACCCTTTACAGAAATGTCAATAAAGCTGCTAGCTATTCATTCCATATGTCAGCAAACAGAAGAGGGATGTGTGTGACCACGTCCACAGGTGCAGCTGGAAATGCTCACTATAGCTCTGCAGAGCAGAGGAAACACAGAGAGGATCCCAGCCGGGATTTTCAAATATTCAGAATGCAATATTCTGGTGCATATCATCTAGGAAGTCTGTGTGAGTGCTGGATGTGTAACAATTTTGAACACCTCTGAAAACCCTTCAGCCAAAAGAAGGATACCACTAAATGAAGCACAACCACAGGGTACTGGATGGATCACTGTTTTTCTCAGCAAAGTCAAAAAGGGATTTTTAATGACAAAAGATAATTAGCAGCCAGGTAATGTCTCTTGCTGCCAAGATGGCATAACAAGGCATCCCTTAAGGGACTCAGAGGAAAATAAGCCCCAAAATGGCCAGTAGCACTTTGAAATCTTTCTTCTGCTCTCCTCTGCCTGGCTCTGAGCCACAGAAGGATCTCCCTGGGGAATTTCACCTCTGGGAGTGCCTGTCAGAACTGTGCTTGCTGGTGTGCTCTGCTCCTGCCTGAGCTTTAGGCACTGACAATTCATAATCTTTCCAACTGTTTTTCTTCCATTAGTTCAGAATTTGACTTTTTTTTCCCCAGACAGTGCCCTCTAAAGCAATGAGAGGCAGCCTGCATGTGGATGGCCAAGCTGGAAGCCTCTCCCCCTCTCAAAACTAAAGAAAACACACATTCCTTTGCAGTCTCATCACAAAAGATGCACAGGCACCTTCTGCCCACCCCTGTCCCCACCCTGGAAAACAGTGGTGCCCATGTTTGCGGAGCGAAGCACTGCTGGGCTGTCTCCCCTCTTCCCTCCCTCATGGAGACGGTCCTTCCCTGGGACCCGAGTTGATGCCTATGTTAGTCTGCAGTGAAGTGAGTACCAACTACTCAGTCCACCCAAAGGAAGGTTAACCTAAAGGAAGACACTGTATTTAGTTACAGCTCTTGAGAAAACATCACCCTACAGCTACCACTAGGAACAAAGCAATGACTTAGTGGGGGACAAAATCATATGTTACATACAAGAAGATGAGATGAAAACTTGTTAGAAACTGCAAAGTGACATAACCCAAAAAACTAAAGTAAGTGCTGAAGTGTTGCAATAGTCTTTTCCCACATCATTGCACATGATACCTCCATCAAGACTCCCCCACACTGTTATGGGACACGAATGACAGAAGTGCTATGTCCAAGTTTCACCCCATGGTTCAAGGTCTTGTTCCCTTCCACACAGGCAGCCCCAGCATTGTCCTCTGCTCCCACATGAGAAACAGTGTCCTGAGGTAAGGACCCCTGCTTTGTCCCCCATATGGCATCTCAATTCTGGGGAAAATGAGGACCAGCCAGAAGGATGGGCCTTTCATCCTCCTCTGTTCCTAAAATACTTTATTTATAACCTTAAACAGCCTGGGAACTTGGCATCTCCCCTATTTTTTTATCCTCTGACATCTGCTCTGGCTGCCTGCAGTTTCCAACCTGGAAAGGATGGAAATTTCATTACAGTCCCCCTCCATTTAAGCACACACCTGCCTTGGGGTTGAGTCAACCCTGGTGACATGATTTGCAAAGCAAAGCCTTCCTGACCTGAGCTCATTGTGCTCTGGCTGTGCTGCCTTGCATACTGCCTGTCCTCCCTGTGCTGTGAAAAGAACACTCACAGGCATAAGGCAGTCCACAATGCACAAGCTCAGAAACATCAGAAAAAGCGTTTGACCTTCATGTGTCAGGCATGCTAGAAATGGATTGGCATGTGGCAGCAAGAGGCACCTGTGCCTTTTGCACAGGAGAAAAAGGGAATATTGCAAGCCTTTTGATGTGTCTCAGTGAGCAAACAGAGACATCAACGAAGACAGCGGAATATTTAAAAAAGCATGCTTGTAATAGCTGAACACAAAACCATCCAAAAGTGACAATTTTGATAGCTTCAGAGACAATTTGCTTTGTGTTGTGCCTGATTTACTGTCATTTCACATAATATAAAACTTGAAAATAAGACACCATCAAAATGTTCTGGAGAGGTAATGGCTGCTTCGTTTCCCCAGGTCTAACATCCTGCCTCAAGTGAACTTTGTCCATTTTACAGTCGAAGGAAGGAGGTATCCATAGGCCTCAAGATGGGAATGGTTTAGGCTGTATTATTTAGGGCTCCTCTGAGTGAGGGGTGAGACAAGGAGATGGAAACAATCCTCCCCTTTTTCCTGAAACACTTCTGCTTGCCCTGCTACAGTGAAAAGTCTCTGCCTCCAGTTGGCTTTGCTATGACTCTGGTCCAGGGAGACCTCAGCTGTTTAACCAACAAAGTCAAGCAAAACCAAAACTGAAATGAAGGACTGTGACTAATTAAGATGTTATCTTGTGAGCACATTGAGATGAAAGTTCCTGGGAAGAGAATATAAAAATCCTAAGTAGCTGTAAAATGGTTCTTTTCACCAATCTTAGAGCAGAGTACCACATAATAACTCGCAGCTGTGCATATTTGATCCCCATCTAGCATCAGCTCATGCAGTATTTACATCCTTATTACTGGCAGTGAAGTTGGGCAGAAATGATGGGAATATCTGCTACATCTGATGGGAGACAAACATTTTGCATAACTCACACTTGTTGCTGAGCATGGCCCAGAAAGGTAGGGGTGGAGGAGGTGGGAAAGCAACTGAGCTTGGAGAACCTGGAACCCTTTAGAAATCAGATAAAAGGGAAGAAGAAGCATGTTTTGGAGTGTGAGCAGGCACTCAATGGATGGGAGAAAGAAAAGAAACTTGCTCGCTTTGCCTCTAACAAGAGCTACAGGAAAGAGCAGTTGAAGTGAGAAGAGGCACAACTGGCAAGAATTAGCAGTGCGTGAGGCAACAGCATGTTCTCAGAGAGTGAGGTGAAGTCCTCGTTAGTAATGTCCTTTGACTGATACTTGATGGCCTATGGCAAAAGTAGGGGGGTCAGGTGGGTTTCTTAACCACTGACCCAGGCAGGGAACTGCTCCCTGGCTCGAGGATGTCTCACAGGCACAAAAGGCCTTGGCATGTCCCTAAAAGAGAGGGTGAGGTACACCACACCCTGGGATGATCAGGCAGCCTCCTGCCATCAGGAGTTCTGGGACTGCTGTCACGTAGTTGTGGAGGAGACTGGCGACAGCTTTCGCGTGAATGACTGCCCATGGGGAAATGGATGGATACCACCAATTACGCTTCTGCAGAGCACTGGACAGCTGTTGGCAGCTGAAATCTTTGCTTCCTTTTTAATGAGGTCAAGAACAAACCCATGGAAAGCTATGTTTTCTGTATCTGAAAACCATTTTGGCACTTTCAGTGCTGTCCCATGGGCACCCTGGAACAGATTACTTCTGTCTTTAAACAACCACTCCAAAGTCATTGCTGAACAGCAGGGACAACCTTCCCAGACAGTCTGCTGGGCAGAATGGTTTGGCTCTTCTAGGGCCTCATGCTTATCAGCAGAAGTATATTCCAGGATCATATCCAGCTGCAGGCAGAAACAGGCAGCAAGCTAGCACACAACCTCCCATATGCCATCTGCTCCAAGAACTGGAATCCAATCCCAAAGCAGCAGCCGTTCAGTCAGTAAGGTGTCTAAACCCAGGTCAGCTGAAGCCAGACTCTCTATTTGAATGAACAGATCTCCAAGTACAACTTCTCTGTTGCATGCAGTAGCACCAGGCTGGATCATCACATACAAGATGAAATTAGCCTTTTTCCTGCCCTGAACCCCAAGTCAGAGCCAACTTTTCAATTGTCTGATCGATGTGGGTCATAAAACAGAAGTACTACGTTGCAAAATCTCTGTGTGCTGGCCCAGCTGCAGAGAAGGAACGTGAGGAAGGAGTCAGCAGCACAAGGCTCACATCAGGTCAAGTTCATGTATACATGGGAGGTTTAAATTCAAGCACACTACCAGCTGTGGCTGCCCAAGGCAGCCAAGGCTCAAGGACAAGTGAAACCTCAGTGGATGAAGGTCACAGAAAAAAACAGGTCCAGAGCTGTATGAAAGGACCCGGCCCATTTGAAGGATCTCTGAGCAGTGGCCCCCAGGGGACACATAGCTGCCAGTGTGCATAATTGCCAAGAGTTTAAAAGGGAAATCCACAGCAGACCATGACTTTTGATGTTGTCCAGACCAAAGCAGCTTTGTGGTTTAGTGAATGTATCATCATAGGGAGGGAAAAAAATTAATGGGAGCCTCTTCCAGGACAGCTTAGTAGTAGGTAAGTGATAACCTGCTTGGTACAGACAACTTGTGTATAAGCCTCACAAACATCCTGGAAAATTGCCATTGGGCTTGAGAAAAGAGGGTACAGCATGCCCCAGACCAAAGACAAGCTCATGTGCATGGGCTAGGTTTGTAGGCTATACAACATCACAGCCATTTCAGCCTCCTTCCCCCCTTCCAAGTACCTGAACAATTTTGCCTGATCTTGCTTCTTCTCTAGTGTCTTGTGGTGATTTAGGAAAATGTAAGGAGACATAGCCTCAGCTTCCAGAAGCTTCTCTTACACAGGACTGCTAAAGAGAAACTTCTTATATTCCAGCCCTCCCTCCCTCTCCAAGTTTTTCTGTGCGGGGGGGAAGTACAGATATACCTCAGTATTTGCTGCTTGGAGACAATCCTACACTTGAGACCTTTATCTGACTCACCTGATTTGCCCTGACTGGCATATGACTGATGTAAGCAGTAGGACAAGCCTGATGTGGGGGAATGTTTGTTAGCACATTCCATCCATCCAGTTGTCCACAGATGCCTAATGTGACCCAGGAAGGCAGACACGAGACCGGGCAGCTCAGGCCTCACCTGTAATTGCTTCCTGTGCAACAAGTTGCAGTCATATGAGAGCTACAGACATTAAGACTATTTCTCCAGCAGGAAGACAAGCAGGAGAAGAGACATCCATGACACAATTTTAGATCAAATCATTCCAGGAACCACATGTGCTATGAGAATCACAATTCATGGACTGAATCCTGAAGGCCTTGCTCAATATTTTTTCTGGAATTGTAAAGTGTTTGAAGAAGCAATGCAGAAGCCTTACCTAGCTAAACACTTTGAGACCAGGAGTTCTGCTTTCACTCAGAAGGTATCTAGCACCACAAAAGCCTGAAAGTCTGTCTTGCTTTACAAAGCACAGAAAAGGGATTCTCTGCCCTGAGGAACTGACAGTATAGGAGATGTCAATATGAGGATGGGCAATCACTTAGTCTTGTAGTGGATTAGACTCCATTAACCTTTGAGTCTTTCAGATTTTGCAATATTTGAAACAAACAAAAGAAAATAATGGCAGTGTTTAGTGAATCCATTTAAAACCTAAGGTAGTAGACCACTGTTGCATGTTTACTGGTGAGGCTTACCTGGAGCAATGACTGGGCAGCTTCAGAGGAGTTCATGCTCTGGAGTTCGTAACATGATGGCAGGTGCTGACCGAGAGTACATTTCTCAGTATTACCAGGAAGATGGAGAGAGAGCTGGAAAAGAACAGGCATCTGATTCCTTGCATTAAAACAGGTGATTAAGCACTCCACAGTGTAGTACTCTGTATGTTCTGGTAATGTGTGCTGAACCCAGTGAAGGCAAGGGGTCCTCTGGCATTTGGTGCACTCAGCCTATGATAGGTTCCCCCATTGTTTCTTACAGAACATGGGAAAAGGTCACGAAGAAAGATTCCTCTCCTGTTCAGTATTTATCATTGAGCTGAGGCTCTTTCAAGGATTCCCTGTCCTCCCATCCCTGACAGACTGAGGTCAAATGAGTACAAAAATCTCACTGATAAGGTTGTCAAAATATACCAATTGAACGTCAGATATGATTAATAAGGAAGATAATAGTGATATGATAGCTCATGGGGAGGAGACTGCTGAACCAGTTGTAAAAATGGAGAGTACGTTAAAGCAGGCAGCAGAGCCAAAGTCAAACGAAAAAATCAGTTCTTTAATACTGTCTGTGCAGCAGACCAGGAGTATAGAAAGGAGAGGAAATCCCCACACATATACCATTAGCAGGATCACAAGAACAACTACAAGAGCCACAGCTTCCCTTTATTAGCACCAGCTGCTGTGGCATACATGCTCCAGGTGACCCAGGAATGACCATACAATCCCTTTCCACTCAGATTACAGTTGTTTCCAACCCCACACATTTGCACAAGACAAGGCTGGAGGCTGAGGCGGAGGAGGAAGGGAAAGGCAGAGTACTTCACTGCTCTAGCAATGAGAGTCAGTGAAAGCCAGGACAGGTTTTACAATGCCCTCTCAGCCACCCCAAAGCACCTCTCAGCAGAACCGAGAGGTGATGTAGTCAGGATGAAGAGCACATCTCCTGTACCTCAGAAGAAAGCAAGCCATAGGGAACAGCTCTTGCTTTCCTGGATCATGAGTTTTCCTTATGCTGTATCTGAGGCAGTGACCCCACATGAAGCTTCAGGCACAGGCTGCTTCACCCCAGTCTCAGCCTCATTCATTGTCTTGTGTTCCAGTTCCCTATTGTGGAAAAGTTGGAGAGGGCAGACCCTGGCAGCTCAGCCTGGCACACCCTTGGGTCCTTGGATACTGTGGAGTCCACAGGTACGCCCTGCCCCAGGGCACTCACTTGGCGTGCTTGGCCTTTTCCTTCCCAGACACACCAACACTCTCCTCATCCCCAGTACAGTTGTGGGTCTCCACTGAGCCAGAGCTCCCACCTTGGCTGAGCTGAAGGAAAAGCAGCAGAGAAAGTAAATGCTTTGCACCCATGGGAGGGTTTCTGGGTCAGCAGGTGGTGAGCAATTGTATTGTGCATCCCTTGTTTTCCCTTTTTATTATCATTTACCATTATTACTGTATTTTACTTTATTTTCAATTGTTAAACTGTTTTTACCTCAACATAAAAGTTTTACTTTCATTCTCCTCTCCATTCCTGGGTTTGGGTTGGGGGAGTGGGATATTGAGCAAGCAGCTGTGTGGTGCCTTATTTCCAGCTAGGCTTAAACCAGGACAGTCCTTTTTGGTTTTTTACACACCATTTCTGTGTAAACTGTCAGTGTACCAAGTAGTACTGACACACAACTCTGGAACAAACACATGCAGCTGTAACCTACACACAACAAAACTCCAGACAAACCTAAGCTGATGGGGGGAGCAGGGGTCATGGCAAGGGAGCAGGTTTCTGGCCACCAACAGCAGAAATTTGGGCTAATCTTTTATATCAATAAATCTTCCATTTAAATTTAAAACTCTTCTCTCATCTTTCTGCCTTCATACCCTACATCAAACATGCTTTACCTACTGGTGACTTACTGCTAGTGAATCATACGAAATAACCATTTTTCTTGCGCTGTCACAAAGCCCTATTCTGGGGTAACTGCATGTGTGGCATTTTCCAGGTGGTTGTGATAAGTAGCCCATGTGAACAGAAAAATAAACAGTATGGCTTTTAGATGTACTCAAATTGCCCTGGATTGTTTCCGCAGCACCTGTACAGGCCCTGCACCAAAGCCCCTGGCTGCCTCCAAGTGAAACAGGGCACTCAATGCTATCAAGACAACCAGATGCTGAGCAGAGAATTTAGAAAGTGTCAGCAAACAATACTGGAGTTGTTAGGATATTTAAAAGTGTCTTGAGCAGCTGTAGCCAGCTAAAGTACATAAAAAGGAATAGCAATTAATTCACAGCAGCCCACACCATTGATCTAACACACGCAAACTGGAGAAGCAGATGACTAAATGTCATGTTCCTGACTTGTTCCTGAAACCCAGGTAACAGATTTCCAGTTCCTTACCAGACATGGTAGAAAAAAAATGTGCAGTGATGTACTGCAGTGGCTGTGGAGTCAGATAATTACAATAGGAGGGGTTGTTTTCTCTTATCCATAGACAAGTGAAATGAAGTACTCTATATCTATGAAAGTATAGGGAAAAAAGTCCAGTTTCAAGTCAGTTGCTTCCCTCCTATTGTTTTCTTGAATATATTTTATTTTTCACATTTAGCTTAATTATTTCTAATTGGTGGTATGTTATGTAAGTCCCTCTTACTTGAAATCAGATTTTCAGAGATTCCTTGGTCCACTCCCACTGTTCTTAAAGCCAACAGGAGTTTTGTTGATGGTCAGGAGAACTAGCTCCAGTGCAGACTCTGATCATGAGAACCAGTGTCCAGGCATCAGAAAGGTGAAAGCATGTACATGGGAAAACTGTGTACCTCCCTCCATACGTCTGATTTAGCAAAAGACATGAAAGGGTGTATATAGAGGTCAGTCCTGTGTCTGGGCTCAGCAGGGATGCTATGCTTGCCTAGTGCCCTCAGATGATGTGTTGGACAGTGATATATATGTCCGAGCTAGAGAAAAAGGGCTTGAATGGGCTCCTTGGATCATTGAGCTGAGCCCCTGACTGCCACAAATATTGCATCTTAATTCCCAGTATGAATTTTCAGACAGGACAAGAGGGGATACACTCACCTTCCCCTTGCATCCCAGCCCCATGACACCTCATATCACACAGTGGCCAGGCTGTTCAGCCCCACTGTGTGTGTGTGTGAGCTGGTTTCTCATTGTGCATCGACTTGTCAGAGCCCCTGAGGTTATCATGTGTCCCTGAAAAGCCTTTGAAAGTCCTGGCAGTCTTGTTCCCCAACCTTAAGCATTAAGTACATAAGAGAAGAAGGCCATAGACCTTGTTGCTCCTGCAACCAAGCCTGTTGCTCCTGGCCTGCCCCCGACCCCTTCCAGAATCCTCAGTTGCCAGTTTCCTACAGTGGACCCCCCTGCTTCACATCCTAATGCTTCACAGCATGTCAATGACTCTGATCTCTCCCATCTCCTCTTTCCACATATCTGAGCCTCTCGGTCCTTTGGATCCCTGGCTGCTCACATGATCACCCCACACGCTCCTTCCCCAGCAATCTTCTGCACTTTCATACTTCTGCCTTCCCTGTCACCTGGTGAGCATTTGGCTGCAGAACCAACTCCACAGCCCACAGGTGATCCAAAAGAGGCGAGAAGAGAGCAGGTACCTATGCCTCCCTCTCTGTACTGTCGTATGGGACTGAAAGGTACCAGAAAGGTGCAGGCATGTGGCATCATCCAGATACAGCTCACATCTCTTCTATGAATTACAAGTAGGAAAACTTATGGGGTAGTTGTGGGTAGTTTCCAAAAATAGCCTTGGTGATTTTCTTCAGCTGGTACCTCAGGTAGTCCTTAAAGTCTGGAGCTGAGGCAGCACGAGGCAGCTTGGGGACTGCTCTGGGTGTGGGCATGAATTCAAAGTCACCAGAAATGCAGAGGTTCTCTCAGTCACGCACAAATATTGTCTGTGCCAGCTGAGCTGGGAACACCTCGCGCAGAGCAGACAGCAGAGCCAAGTAGCCCATGGAAAAAAAATCAGCTCAAAGGCTTGAAAGGAGACCAGTTTCTTACAAACCACACTTTTCTTGCAATACTAAGAAATTGTGCTCAAGAAATTCACCTCTTCTTTTAGAAAAATTCACCTGACTTGCTCCTTCTCTTGAGAAATGTTTCCGAGCCCAAAGTGAGTGCAAACAGATGCGAGTATGTCAGAGGCTGTGAAAAACTGGAGAATCTTTATGGGAAATGGCAGCCCCAAAGAAATACACTCAAGATTGACTTTGAAACTTAAAGATGATAAGTCTGAACTGAACATCTGGAATGATATCAAGGGGATTGACTTTCACGACATATCCATACAGCTCACCCGTTCCACAGCTCACAGTGCCCCCATTACCTTCCCAAGGGCCAGCACCTCTGATTCTCCCTGCCTGGCAGTCAAAACCTCCACTGCTGATCCCAGGATGTAGCCAGCATTTTTACTTTAGCATTCTATAGTGCAATGACAATGTAATATTTAAGAGTATGAAATTAAATGTGGTCTCAAACTAGGTTTCCTCATGAGCAGTGCACAAGGTGCATTATTCATTTTCATATTTAATTCATTCTAAAACTCCATTTGTGGATCCTGTGACGTGTGCTACCTGAGGCAGCACAGAATCAATGTTTTACACTGCAGAACATATGGGGACCCACACCACAGGATGGAGAGAACTTGGAGAGCTCTCTTCTTCTTGGGTGTCTTGAGCATAATGACAGCAGCTCATGCTTGGATTCAAATGGGTCAATGGCTTGGTCTGTGATCTGCAATTAAAGGTGGCTTGGTGCTCTCTGGGCTCATTTTTCAGAAGCCCTGAGCATCAAACTCAGATTCAGGAACTGAGCTTTGAAATTATAATGTATTATTTGGTGATGGATACTGTGAAAAATTAGGTATTGTCTCAAATTGTGTCCCCCAAGTTTTTTAATTTTTTCACCCTAATCTACCTCAATTTTACCACATCAAAACTACTTTACTTTTATCTAGCTCAGAGTGGAAGTGACCATTTCATTTCAATAGCAGTGTTTGAACAGCGTGCAGTAAACAGGATGTGAATTCACATGTGGAATAGTCAGGGGAAAACGGGGAAAACCAATTTTGCCTCATTGCTCAATAAGTTAGAACTGCATACTTCAGACACTGAATGAGGTGATGAAAAAGGAAAAAGCAGAATATGTGATCAGGTAATTAGTAGCATGCAAAGGGGACTGAATTAAAGTGGCAAAGGACTCTCTAGTTCTAGTCTTTCCTATCTCTGGCTGCTTGATTTTGCAGCCTTAGTGTTCTTTGAACACAGATTTTGGGTTATAAATTAATATTTGTGTGTGATTCTGTGATTTATATTACAGGAATACCCTCATTTCCCTCTTAAGACAAGATACACCAGTACAGGCATAGCATCTGATCCACCAAGCTTACAATCTAAGGAGACTAGTATAGGAGGAAGGGAATAAAGGAGAAAGAAAAGGACCTGAAACACATATGATTGTGTATATACACACACACACACACACATACACAAGACTGCATCTCTATGTTACATATGTACTGATTTAAATACTCAGCATTTTTAATATATGTATATGCATAGAGTAGTGGAAATATATATATATATATATTTATGTATGTCTGGAGTATTTTAAGGAAGCACTGCCTTGTCCAGCTGCCTTGTAGCCTACCTAGCATACAGTGGCCAGTTTTCTGATGGTGCCACAGCATCAGCAAGCTGTGAGAGGCATATCAATGACAAGGCCTTCCAGATTTCTTCAGGGAGATGCTCCATGCATAAGTGAAGTGCAGTGATACTGCAAAAATATATGTGAAAGAAATGGGAAAATTTTTGAAAGCTTCTAGGAAATTGCCTTTCTAATTAGGTTTGGCTGAAAAAAGAAGCATTTTAATGGGAAATTATTTTTCAATTTCTTCTATTTACTTGTCTTTTTGTAGATATTGTCCTTTTTGCTTACTCAGTTTGAAGGAAGAAGAGCAAAACCTGATTTTTTCACTTTCCAAAAGTATTTGTATGTGCATCACATGAAAATTGAGACTAAGTGTATGAGTTTTAACATAAGAAAACACTTTTTCACTGTGAGGGTGACCAAGCACTGGCTCAGGCTGACCAGGGAGGTTATAGAGTTCCCATCCTTGGAGACACTCACAAGCCATCTGGACACAGTCCTGGGGAACTAGCTCTGAGGCTGAGCAAGGGGCTTGGACCAGATGACCTCCAGAGGTCCCTGACAACCTCAGCCACTATAAGATTCTGTTCATTTGGACTAAATAGCTGACACTCATGATTTAGATTTATTAATTATATAATGCCATCTGCAAATGGCAAAAGTAGTACTCAGTAGTTTTCAGTTATTTTTGAGTTATTAAACCCTAAACATTTTCCAGTAGAGATACAGTTTTGTCTCCAGTGAAATGAAACGTAATCACTGGAAGTTTAATTTTCTTACCCATAGTTTACTGAGTCTCCTGGTCCTGGGTCAGAGGACCCCAGCAGGGCTCCAAAGGTCCCAGTAGTATAATTGTTATCTTTAATAATTATTTATTTTCTTAGAAGGACTTTGAGCTCTATAAGGCACATTCAAATGGCTACCAGTGAGTAATAGTTATCATAAGTGCATATTGAGACACACGGCACTACTCCCATCCTTCAGGTCCTAACAAAGATGCCCTGCAAACATCTGTGGGCTGTTCTTGGGACACAGGTATTTCCTTGTCAGTCTCACACGCAGCAACCCTTGCTTCTAACCCCTGGTGGAGTTTGTTTCTGAAGTTCCATTGATTCATTTTTGAAGCAGACAATTACCTATTTTCATGAACCTTACCAAAACCAACACAAGGGTTTACAAGAGTGCTGAACATCCCAGGAAATCCATACAAATACTCTTTTGCTTTCTTGAGAGCTTGTGCTGTGTACAGACTAACAAATCAAAGTGCCTGCAGCGGTGACTAATGCCTCCCTTGAAGAAAAAGACTGGTTTCTGTGATCTGCTGCACTTAGCAAACCTGCCTTTCTTCATACTCACCAGTGTAAATAAAGACTAATTTAACTGAAATCAGTGGTTATACCAGTGACAAACTAGGGTATAGTAGGATTTGATTCAAGCCCACAGGAATGAATATACAGTTGTTGACAAGTGTGCATATCACAGGCCAATGCCTGAGCTTTCAAAAGGACTGGGAAGCCTTGAAATTGTGAACTGCATCTGTACCAGCTAAAGTCAGCTCTTTGAAATACCCCTTCTCATCCTGGCCCAAAAGGGAAAGGAAGAGAAAAATTCCCCAGTTCTTATTCTGTTATTGGTTAGCATTTCTCTACATATTAAGAGCACTCCAAGCACCTACCCTTCCTTCAGGGCCTGCTGTGAAGGGGTGAGTGAAAGAGGAATGACTTTTCTGTGGAGGAAACAAATGGATCAATGAATTAAGGAGACAGTACCTTCCAAAACATGGGGGAAGACAAGAAAGGGATGGTTAAGAGGAGGCAGTTGCTCACATGCCACATGCCTCTGCGAGTCTTTGCGAGTCTCTGTTTCTATAATCAAGTTTATTTCACAGTTGCATTCAGTGGCTCCAGCCACAGACTGACATGAGCACAATCATCCATCAGTGTTACAAATGGTCTAGTTCTCAGTCTACCATTGACTGCTGTCACACAGATTTTGTATTAAACCTGGCTGCCTGGAATACATGGTTCAGAGTCTCATCTTAAGGATCTTGCTTTAAGTCTTAAGTTAAATGTAGGGTTTTTTTCCTATTTCTGATGTAATATACTTGAAACACATGTACTGAACTCAGAAAATTTCTATTACTTTATATCCTTGATAAAGGTTCTTCCAAAGAAAGCATCTGTATGTGTTGCAGTGTTTGCCAGAGGTGCACTGGTAAATGGGTACTCTGTGTCCTTTTAGTTGGCATTAAGATTGTAATGAATCATTGATAAAGCTAATAATGTACACAGTTTAATCTAATATTACAGCACAGTAGCTGCATCCAGTGCTTACAGCACAGGAATATACAAAAGTAATTAATTTTACACTATTGCAGCTAACTGCAATTGAACCTCTCCAGGTTATGAAAGTTGGCCAAAGGAAGTGATGAAAATTATCACTGTAGACTAGGCAGGGGCTGAGTTTTAAACTGGGCCAGACTCAGTGGCACTCTAACAGAAGAGGATAATTATATCTGATATACATCTGATGTATACCAAGCAGCCCATAAAAGAGCTATTGACACCTGCATATGAAACTGAGTTACATTGAGGCTCATTTCAGACAGACATCGCTGCTTCCCAACTATTTTATGGAACGTGATGGATATTTACTTTACAAGCAGACTCATTTCATTTGCAAAGTAAGGATAGATAATATGGACCCAAAGCAATTTTAGCCCTGAAGCCAGCCCCTTTGTTGGTATGTGCCATAATAGCTCTTTGATGGAGTCATGCACTCACAGACCAGATCCCCTCGTTTCCTGAAATGACAAACAAAGCATTGCCTGTTAAATTAATATTTCTTTACTTAGATCAGAATATTATATCCCAGCTTACTATACATTTAAGTGGCATCCATAGAAAACTCTCATCTGGTATCATGTCCTACTGAGGTGAAAAAATTTAGTTGAACTCATTCCTCTAATAGCAGAAGCCAGAAACAAATTAAGCCCAAATTTATACTGTTCTGTGGATCGTCACAGCTCAAGACATACACAAGGGAATTTACTGCTTCCTCACTAAGACAATGCTGTATTTTCTGCCTCTTCAGAAACTGTGCTGTTAGCTACAACATAAGGAGCAGGATAGAACAGGAAAGGACAGGACAGGACAAGGATACATTACCAGCTTGAGCTTGTGACACCATCAAACACCGTCTCCCACCGCATGCAATTCTTTTGGAAATATTTCCTTCTCTGAGACTAGCATCATGTTACCCATCTGCCAGGCTCACTCTCCATTCAGATAAAGGAAACATCAGCTCAAGCCTCCAGCCAGCCTCTGAGGGAAACCATCCTCAACCTACCCAAATGCTCAGCATGTCACATTTTCAAAGGAAAATCAAACAGATGGACTTGACCAAACAGGAATTTTTTGGGCAGGAGAGCTGAAGTGCAGAAAAAGCTTCCCGAAGACAAGCAGTCATGCCACTGCCCCAGATGAACAAGGATTTGTCTCTTGGTGGAGGCCTGTTTGGCCAGATAGCCACTACTCCCCACTGCTTAGGGCAGGCTAATCAGAGATGTCATTCTCCTCAGCCCCCTGCAAACTGCTCTGCTTCCACTGATGCCATTCTGCAACGATTCAGCCATGAGTGGGAAGGGCAGCAATTCCCCTGCCTGCTCCTTTCCCTTGTCCATGATTTCTTTACCTCAAGATGACAAAAGCAGGTAGTGTTACTACTCACCCTACTCATGTGGGGTTGGTTTGCCCTCTAGTATAATAACAAAAGGATGTGTTTCACATTATGACATGGCTACTCTTCTTCCTCAGGCTACCAGGACTAGGACAGGACAGGTCAGACATGGTGGGATAGAGCGGGGCATCAGGTCCTAGCAAAGTCAACAGTCCCCAAAAACATCTACTAGGCTCCTGCACCATGTTTTGCAGCAGTGCTAAGGAAGCAGGAGAGCTCAGTGGAAAAAACAGTCCAAAGACAGATATAAAACACTAACAGAGATGGAACAACACCAGGAAACAAGAGCACTATAGCCAACTGAAATAACACTGAACATTGGAAAATTGCTATCAATCTAGGAGATAGCCTGTCAGAGCTGAAAAACAGGGCTTCAGCACAGTCCCCCATGGTTTTGCCACCCCTTGGTTTGAGCTTTAAAGCTAATCTATTTCACTGTATTCCAGCTGGACCGTGGATGAATTCTACAGAGAAATTTCACTATGTCGATTAACAATGAGGTGAGTTTTGTCAAAAACACAACTCTTCTGGCAGTATGCTGAGTTTTATGGTGATAGTCACTTAGGACTGTTATTTTGAGCACTCTGCTGGAAAGCCTTTATCACCAGGACCATTTGTTTAAACAGAGAAGATTTTTACAACCATTCAATGAGGCTTTTTAACAGCAAAAGTTTCTACAGTCACCATTTTATCTCTAAAGTTGCTATAAATTTACATCGGCTACTTTCCTCTTTCTCTAGAGATCTATAATGATAACAACAATAGTAGGTCATAAACAATTATGAAAGGTCCTAGCAAACTCATTTCTATTCAGAAGGATAGGACCTGCTTTGATTATTGTCCCTGCTGTTCACAAATCTCTTAATCAGTTAAAGACTCTGCAGTTCATGTGCTCATTTTCTCGCCATTTGGCTTGGCTTTCTTCGGCTTCTCTTTAGCTTTGCATAGTGAAGATTAAAAGGGAAAAAATGAATAATGAAGAAAAAAGACCCAATTGCTTCAGTTGATTTTTCTAGTTGGTGAGAACGTCTGTCTCTTCAGGGAGACCAATTAACATTCTCATCATCTCTCTGGACTTAATCTAAATATGAATAAAATATCAAACCCTTCCTAAAATTGTTCTTTGTTCTTCTGACCATACTGGATTTAACTTTTTGACATGATGCCAGGCAGAACTTCTATACAAAATGCATGATTCCTCCCCCTCTACATTTGCATAACAAAATGCAGCTCCCTGTGTCTTGGGCACTTCTCCTGTAACAACAGACACGGGTCATTCCCCCAAAAATGCCAACGGATACATGTAACAATTCAGAACTGTGCCCAAAGTTTTGGGGTATCCAGATTATGAGTCATCATTCATGAACATATGGCACCACATCTTTTTATTGGCTTAAAGAATGGAGCTTGTACTGAGCACTGAACATCTCATAGAAAGATGAAGAAAATCTTGTATATGGGAACATTTGCAAGGTTCTTCCTCATTTCTGACTAATTATGGTCATTTCCACATGTAATTACCCAAATTGCTCTTGCAATCAATGTAATTCTGCTAAGTTGTTGATTTAAAAATCAGCTTCATTAGGTTTCGCCTGGTAAAATGTCTTGTTTTTCAAACCTTAAATTTTGATATTGTATTAGTTGCCAACAGGCCTTTAAAAGTAAACAGCTTTTTGGTTTTTTTCTTCCTCCTCCCTTTTTTACCTGCCGGTGTGAGGTTTTTTTACATTCATTACAGCTTAACTGTAGTGAGAAAATTGTCTATAACCTCCCGTAAAAAGCTATTATGTGTGTCTGCAAGTTATTGTACAGTTCTCTTTCATTTTCAAAACTGTAAAATCTGCAGTCTTTATGGTTCTGGAATTAAAAGAATATTTCAAAATCGGAATATTGAGTGTGTAGGTAATTCTACCCTGAATCTGTGCTGGGCTGAAATAAGTCACAGAATAAGCAGAGCTGTTCACTGACTCCTGTTGCATCCACACAATCACATTTTGGAGGAAGAGAGCACTACTCCAGAAGCATGCTCCCTCCCAGAAGTTTTGATTATATTCTTCCTAGGATATAATACGCCATATCTCCCTGTCTGACCCCAGCATCTCTCCCCGGCCATCCACCTTGCTCCTTTCATTTCCTTTCCAAAAGGTTCCTTTCTACACAGTCATTTACAAGGAGAAGCTGAACTGCAGTAAGGTGCCCTACGTGTCCTTCACTGGAGTTAGGACTGTTTCATAGGACCTGCTCACACTGTTAGCAAGTATTTGGTCTGGCATCAAAAGTATCTGCTGCTCAGAACTAGCAAGAAGTTAGGATTGTGCTCTGGAGAGAGAATGGTGCTGGGATGAGAGGGAAGAGCAGTGCTGAGACAAGGCTGAGGCTGGCCACAGCTCTGCTCTGGCAGCGCATCACAAAGACATTGCCCCTTCAGTGGTACATTGAATCTCACTGGCATCCTCCGCGGTGGGAGAGCCATTGTATCAGCTCAGCAGCCCTGGGTTAGGTCTGGAGGTGGTAATTGTCCAAAGGGTACAGTAAATGCCATGCTGAGTGTGAACATCCACTGATACGCCTCTGCAATCCTCTCTCCAAAGGGTACTTTTTCACATCGTGTTTTCTTTTGGAATAAAAGCTATTTGCTCATCAGTCGTAGCTACTTGAGTCTCTCTTCTCTGTTTTATTTTAGATAAAATCAATCTCTTGTAGCCCTAAGGACATACTGAGGTCAGTAGATAAATACAGAGAGAATTTCATTAAATAGGACCTTGAATTTATTGTGGGACACCAACTGAGTAGCATGAAAGGGGCTGTAGTTTGGAAGGGGATCTCCCTGACTTCAGTGCTCAGTGAGTGGGGTGTCAGGAGGCTGAGCCCCAGACAGCCCCTCAGAGGGCTGTGTGTGGAAGCAGGCTGAGCCCCTCAACTCTACCAGGCTGTAGTGTGGTCTCATGGGTGTGAGAGCAAGATTTGACCCAACAAAAACCAAGCCTAAGCACAGTTTCAACTGAGTTTCTCTTATCTGAAGGTCACTTACTTTCCATGCCCCTTTTTGACTGTAAAGGAGATTATATCAGTCATCTGTAACAGCTGTACTGTAAAATACCTCAGTCATGTGGCTTTAAGCAACCCAGAAGAAAAAACCACCAGTTCTTTAAATAAAGATACATGTATTCTTGTGACATTTCCATACAATTGCAATTTTCAAGGGAACCAAACACTCATTACTACACAGTTCTTCAGAGGCCAAACCTGACCTTTAGTCAGAGCAAATTCCTATTTGGCTAGGCTTATTCATGCAGCCTACAGTTCTGATTGAATTCTGCATCGACTGAGCAAATTTTAAACTGGACTGGAGAACTAATTAGATTAAGAGTAGGAGTATTAAAAAGCCCTGCATTGGCAGAGTAATGGGATAAGATCCTTATCCTCAGGAGCTAAGGATCTTATCCTACATGTACATTCCAGGAATCTAGATCTGGAGGAAAAGTACTTTATGACAGTGTATTGTAACTGTAGGGAGAAAGATGAGGGCAAAGAATGACTATGAAGAGGTAATCAAACTAGGATATAAAAGCCCACTGAAATGTCCAGCTTTTCCATATGGTAGATCACAGGTCAACAGAGAGACTGTCTTGCAAATTCTGTCTCCCCTGCTTCCAGGGTTGTGGGGATCATCTTTTCTCCGGTACACATTCACATAATATCCCTGGAGCAGCTGTACTCATTACTTCCGTGGAATACCATTTTCCCCCTGCTTTTACTAGAAGCTTGCAGCTGGAAAAGATGAGTAGCCAGCAACACATGATCAGACAAGACTGTGGGGACCACCAGGCAGCTCTCCATAGGCCACAGTTGGAAATTTCTAGACAGATTGAAAAGAATTGGTCTCACTCTTGCTCTGTGCACTGACACTGAGACATCAGCTTGAGCTGTGCCAGGAAAAATATTTAGTAGAGTATTATATGTGTTAAGTTATGGTGGTTTTTTTCTGAAATTTTCTATTAATAGTCTAAAGGCAGGTGCAAACAGGAGACAAATAAAAGCCCACAGCATGCAATATTTTCAAAGCTGTCTTCGGCTTTTTGGATAAGATATTAGTAAGTATGATTACTCCACTGAAAAACAAGAAGGGACAGGAAAAGCCTGTAAAACATTAAGGGAAAATAATCTCATTAAAAAGGAATGGACTGAAGAGTTGAGGAAGTGAGTAACCTGCAGAGAACTGGGGGTACATTGCAGGGCTGTGCTCCAGCACACTCCGGCCAAACCAGTTGAAAAAGCTCCATGTATTTCCCAAAGGAAAGTAAATGTCATCAACAACTCCAGGCCTATCTGTCCATATGAGAGAAGAGAAGGAAAGAGTTTTCTTCCATACAGCTATTTTTAAACTGTCTTACATTTACCTGGCTCTAGAGAATGACACTAGGATTAGATATCTACTAAATAAGAAGTTTTATTTATTGATCAAAAAAATTGCCCATTGAAACATTATAATGTGAAGAGATCCTTGGTCAATAAGCATGAATTTGAAATGGAAAATGGTCAGAAGGTACATATAGCTGCTTTCCTTTAGCAATAAGAGCACTAGTCAGTTTGGATGCCCCAAGATTTGCCAAACTTCTTTTAAAACATTACATGTGGTTTTCTTGTTGCGGTGCTACTTCATTCTATACATTAATTATTGTGACTATTTCTTTGACATTGGTAAGTACCTTATATTCTGCTGGTATCTCTTTCAGTTTCAGGAAACTTAATATTTAGGTATAATGGATTACTCTTGCAATTTAACTAGCTCAACAAGTTTAATTGCTCAACTTGATTAAGTTCAACTCCATTTGTGGCTTAGAACTTCTCTCTTTTCTCTAACACAGGGCATACTTCAGTGAAGTTCCGCTTGCCCTTAACTTCCCCTTTTCTGTAGATAACAACCTATTTTCTCTAAGCATTCTGCTTAAATTAATTTCTCAACTGAATGCAGCATTTTGTCATCTTCTTCAGAATTCTGCAATACTACTGAGATGGCCACAGCTGACAGCCTCATTGCCCTTGTTACATTTTTGTGTGTCTCTGTGTAACACAGAACACTAGATCTTGCAACAAAAATATATATTCAAATTACAGGTTTACTGGCATCGTGTCTTCATACTGTGCTAAAATAATCTCCTGCAGTCTATATTCAGCGTTTCTATTTATGAATCCTGTATTTTGTTTAGCAGTACAAGAAAAAGAAAGCAGGCCATCATGGGCACAGCATTGAGAGCCTTTCTGGGCTCTTCCTAACCTATCAGTATTGAGGGTGATTCTATGAAAAGGGTAAAAATGACAGTTCAGGATGGTGCAAAGACCTGTGATCTTGCACTTTCTCATTCTCCTTATTCTAACCCTCCAGTAGTCCTGACATACTTTAAGCCCACATGGGGCACACTCAGTGACTGAGTGACCTGGCTGTACAAGTCCCTTGGTTTGACCCTTACACATCCCTGGTACTGCAGAAGCACTAAATCAAGGTTTCACATGGAATAAAGAAGAATAAAAGCTACCAACTGGCTACCTCACATCTTTGCACAGAAAAAAAAAAAAATCCTTGCAAAGAGCCCTCACTGCTTTCCTCCAGTTGCCTATTGTGGTCTGGCTGACAGAATCCTCCAGCTGTGGAAAAATTGGTTTAAGGATCTGACAAATGGGATAAGAGTTTATTTGCAAAATAAGCTATATAAGCTATTATCACTAACTAAACTTAGTACTTTTTTTTTTAAGTATGAGCATTTATTATACCAAACAATTATGCAAGAATCACTATCTAGATTTTTAATAATGCTGTGGAGGAAGGAAGAAAGGAGCATTTGATATCTTTTCCGACATTTGGCTAACATGGAGGAAGAATTCATCTTACCTAATCTTAACTGTTCAAATGGTAAGGATGAATCTAAGATCATAATCTGTGCTTTCTCTACACTGAAAGAAGACAGACAGATGCAGCCAGAAGGTGATTCATATGTCTTCTTCTTGGACTAGCTGACATGAGGCTACAGTATGTCATGGGAAAATGGCCTGCCTTGGATTTATGATAAAATGTTTACACTTACCTATGTCTTCAGTGTCAGAATATAAACTGTTTAAGTATCTCCATTCTTCAGAACTTTAGGGTACATCCTTCATGTTCTAATTCAGGTGCTCAGGCTCTAAGTGTTTTGTCTTACCATGGTAAGAAAAAAATTAATTTTAAAAAATTACCCTTCATGCATTCCTATAACAGATGATAGGAAGCCAATTTGTGAGCTGGAGACTTTTTCCTTTTTTGTCAACAAAACTAAAAGGAGCAAGTATCCCTCCAAACCTTTGATAACTATGTTAAACTCACTTTTGGGGTGGAGAGGTGTTTCACTGGTGGCAATTACAATTTAGTAAAATGTTAATGGTGACACCAGTTTCTAACTTCTAGTAGCACATAGAAAGAAATTGCATACAGGAAAGCAATCACACCAGAGCAATGGGAAGTTGCAAGCAATTAAAAGATTGTTCCAATAAATGTAGAATCCCTCAAAAGGGAAAACAAAAAAAATACAGAAAGCAAATAGGAGATGGCAAAGAATCCAAAGATTTCATAAAAATAAGTTCATTGTCATTTTGTCTACCTCTTAGGCAGTGATATTATTTTCATGTAACCAAGCAAAACATTTGTCATAATGCAGGTGGGGAATCAGAAGGAGTGTGTCATGAGATCGCTGCTGTCAAGCTGTAATTCAGCACTATGAAAAGGATTTCCATTGATGGCATTGGAGTAGCTGTCGTCATGACTAAGGTAATTACTCCACTGAGCCCTGTCTCTAGTAACAGGCAATATCAGAAGCTTCAGAGGAATTGCTCTACTCTGAAGACTGAATACATGTGTGGCGGTACAAATTCTTCCCTGGTCAGTGGTTAGTAGATTGCTTCATTTGCTTATTGTATTCTACAGCTCTGTAGTTATGGGAATTCCTTATTGATCATAAACTCATCCAGCCTTTTCTATATGTCAGCTAAGTATCTGGGCGTAATAACGAATTCCAGTCACTAGTAACATCAGATTCTATATTGCATGGCCCAGACCTGACAGGTAATTAGATGGTGAACTGGGATGACCTAAAGCTTGAAACACACACTCCTGACATTGCAGAAAGACCTTCACACAAGCAGAGATGTGTGTTGCCAGTTACTGTTGCAGAGAATAATTTTATACCAAATCTCATAATCACAGCAATCCCTAGAGAAGCAAAGGACAAAAAAAATCAAGCAGCAGTGGCAAGAGTAGGATCTCAAGATCTCAACAAACTCAGTGTCAGCACTAATGCTGCAACAGCACAGAGCAATTCACGGCCTGGAAGGCTGGTGAGGTGTTGTCCTTCACTGAGCTCTGTGCTTTCACAGCCAGCTGAACCCATGTAGAGTTAGCCCAAATGTATCTACACAGCCTGCACTACAGATAAACCCCACAACACCAGAGAGCCTGCTCACCGAGCAGTATGGCTGCCCTTCTGTTGCTTCAAACAGAAACCTGGATTATCTCAGTGGTTAAACTTTATCGAAACTTGAAACAAAAAAAATATTAAACAAGTTTCAATGTCAAGTGTCAGTTCCAACCCTTAGGGATACATGTGGTGCAGAAACACCTTCCATAAAGCAATGCATAGCACTGCAGTCTCCAGAGAGGACTCACTTCTGTCAGTGCAATCTGCAGTGAGTGTAGGATTAGGAATGGTATCTGAGGGAGAAAATGATCTCCCAAAAGGCAGGTGAAACCCTAACCCTTCCTTCTAATCATCCAGACTTTGTGACTCATTACCCTTGGGGTGAGAGGAAATCTCTGTCCGTATATCTTGGACAGAATTGAGTGCAGGGGGTGGAGCAGGGGGCACAGTGAGTGAAGTCTTAGGTGTCATGTGTTTCGCTGATCTAATGCAAAAATAGAAAGGAATCAAGGGAAAGAAACCCTGTGAAGACAAGCCAAGGGAAAAAAAAACCAAAAAAGCAACACCAACACACAGTATCTTCTGCAGAATTTGAGGCAGACACAGTCCTCAGAGAAGCCAAATCCTCTGATTCCTGACTTGATTACTTTGGTACAGTAGGCAAATTCTAGCATGCAAAAAAAAAAAGTAGAAGGCTAACTCAAAACACTTGGTTCTAGAAATTAACAACTGTGGCCTCAAACATATGTTAAATATATTTTAAATCAATTCTGTTTTCTTCTTGAGAAGGACAGGCACAGTCAGCACACCACCCAAGAGTCGTAGCACTCCACTTGAAGCATGGCAAAGGTGAAACTGGATGGAGGACCAGCTCCTGGGGGCCTTGTTGGATAGCAGGGAGAAGAAAACATGTTACAGCATTTTCCTCACTTTGCCATTAATGGAAATGCACATAAAGTCCCCTGTGTACCAACTGTTTAATATGTTCTCTAGGGCTATGTTTTTAGGTATAATAAAAAGACTGAACTGGACAAGACTCTGTAAGATGTGGTTCAGAGGACCATCCCATAGATAATCCAGAAGGTTGTTGGCAATCCAGAGGGTTGGAAGGTGTCATGGATAAAGACCCATTGCCCATTTTCAACCATTAGCAGAGAGCTGATCCTCTCCCGGGTACCATGGTGTGTAGCCAATCTGAGATATTCCCAGGAATGTTCTGCAAACTATGTAGTTAAATGGCTAATGGATATCAAAAACCCTAGACCTTACCAATAAACCCAGTGGATTCACTTCTTGCCTTTCATAGGTCCAGAACCCATCAGTTCTTTCACCAAGTAAAGTTGGCTGGGTCATCTCTGTGCAGACAGGAAATTGAGCTGTCAAAGGCTTCAAGAATATAGAGAGAAGCTGGAAAGTAGAAGAAGTACTTCAGGTTCCAAAACAAATATTAAAAGGTTGAAAAAGCTATTCAAAATGCCCCTTTACTCATGAAGCAAGTTGGTTTTCAAGCAAACTAAAAGAAGAAAGGACTCGCACAAAGCTCCTGTGGCCTCTCACCCCTCACAAGCCCCCTAAGTGTGCAGGCTGACTGCTATGGAATCTAGAAGGAAGAAGTTCGTGGGAAGTTCTCCCTTCCTCTCTCTCCAGGCCTGAAGCTCACAGGGTCTGCCCTTGAAGTCTCAGCCCAAACACTTCATAGATAAGAGAATCATAGAATCTTTTAGGTTGGAAAAGATCACCGAGTCCAGCCGTTAACCTAGAATTGCCAATTCCACCACTAAACCATGTTCCAGGATGGTGACTCTATCACTTCCCTGGGAGACCTGTTTCACTGATTCATTTGCCAGTTCAGTTTCCTTTCTTGTACATATAGGAGAAAAGATTCTCATCAGGGCTGGATCTGCATCTGATGAAAGTACTGCTGGAGATAGCTCTTTTGATATTCCTCTGCTGTGATGTCCTTGAGGTCCTCATTGGAACATGGCTCCTGAAGATATCTTTATCCTCAGGGCCAGCACAGCAACCTTGTGTATGGATGCAGGGTCTTGGCTCAACCCCTTGCAGATTGCATTCTGGGAGCATTACTGGGAGCAGAATCAGGAGCAGTTCTCCAAAGGCAACTGCCCAAATATCTGCAAGAGGTGTCAAGAACTAGGGGTCAGCCCTAGATAAAAGTGCATTTCTGTGAGCACCAGCTTAGACTGCACAGTGAAGGAGCTTGTAGACAGAAGCTAAACTCTGTCAAAGGTTTGGGGCAGTACCTCAATGGTCTTTATTGACAGTTCTTTTTCTGTAGCCTGAGTGGTGGCTAGACTGAAAACCTTTGGCTGCTTCAGATGCTTCTCTTGCACGTGGAAGGGACATTTGAGACCAGCAGTTATCTTCCAGTCACGTTGCATCATGGCCCATCTAGGCACATCCTGGTATGCTGCCTACTGAATGAATCAAAACTATTTAGAGCTCTCTGTCAAAGATTTAATTATGTACCATTCCTGGGTAAACTCATGGCACTGCAGTCACTGGCCTTTCTGTACCACAAAACAGGCTTGAAGTCTTGGGAAGTGTTTGAGAGATTATTGGAGGTGGGTGCTCCTGACCATGGAAATTGTTGTTACTAGCCCTTGGCAGTGGCCGCAGGATATTTTATTGCAAGCAGGAATTGCCAGACAACCTGGCAGAGCTGTGTTTGCAGCTCCCCATGCAGATCAAAGTTACTCTGCCCTACAAATGGCCTGTTTGCCCCAGTGAAGCCAAGAGGGTTGACACACTTCTGGAAAGCTCTCCCTGCACAGAGGTTCTGTGTCCTATTGCTGCTTGCTGTTGGCTCCCACAGCCTTAGCCATTGCATCAGAAATCATGTGCCCTCTATGCAGGGGCTAAAGGCAACCACTCCTCCCCAACTCTGTCCTTTTCCACCTCCAGTATGACTGCACACAGCAATGCTCCTGCCAGAGCTCTGCTTCAGTGAGCTCCTCTTGAAGTTACCATGGCAAAGCCACATAGAGTCTCTCCATAAGGATGTGTTGGGACCCTGAGGTCCCTGCCAATGGCCCAGGACACCATTTCAAACCCCTGGAGCCATCAGCCCCTGCCCCAGTGATGGGTCCCACCGAGCCAGGCACACCTGCAGGCTCATGTCCCAGCATGGCCTCAGCCAGTCCCTGATACCCAGGGCTGGGACTGTCCAGGGCTGGGGCTGTCCTGGTGTCCTCCAGCTGTCAGGCTTAGGGCTGGGTGATGGGGACAGGTCCTTGCAGCCAAGTCCTACCCTGCAGAGCCAGAGAGCAGGAAAGGGCAAGTCTAAATGCTCTCTGGCTCTGCTGAAGATGGACTGTATATGCTGCTTGAGGGACCCTCTGAATGATTTGAGACCAACTTTAGAAAACGTATAGGTCTTTCTGAAGCACGGTTATTTCCATCATGACTTTAATCTCTTCACATCTCCTCATCATGATGAAAAAGTTATTTAGAAAACCCTCAAGTACTTTTACCTTTATGCAACATTTCCCCCTACCCCACTGTTCTCACACTTAAAATGAGCAAAAACATTCTTGCTCAAGCTTTCCAGAAACAATTTCACCTTTGGGCAGAGAATAAGCAAATAACCTCTCAACCCAGAAAAAGAGAAGTTTCAGACTGTTCTGACTAACAGAGGAGAAAAGTTCAGGGGACTAGAATGGAGACAGTGTTGTGCAACAGAAATGATAGTCTGCTTCTTTTCACAGTATAACTCTTAGTTGATTTTCCTTTATTTTTCTAACAAATTGAAGTTTCCCTAAGGATACTGACAGTGATAACTAACAGACTTTTAAAAAGTCAGGACACCTAATTCCAAGAAAATACACAGGTATCACTCCTGCATCCTGCAACTCCTGAACTCCAGAATTCAAATATTACATTTAGGAGTAGAGTTTTAGGCATTCAAGAAATGTTATGCTAATATAGCAGTCTTTCTCAGACTTTTGGAGACTTATAAGCTGAGTGACATCCGATATATGTTCAAGAGCAACATTTTTGGATTCAGGCACCTAGATTTCTCAAACTATTTCTATTCTCTGTCATTGGGGCTGGAAATAAACCTATTTAATTTATTTAAAGAGGTTTTCTTTCATGCAGTAGCTATGTTCTGGGGACTGTAGTTCCATATATTGTAAATTTTCTACCTTTGCTTTTTCTTTATTGACTACTACAGAAACTGATTAGATCAGATGATGTAACTTGAAGATATCTGAGATGTTTGAAATGGCTATGGAAGCCTTCACCTTTAATGTTTTATGACATGCCAAAAAATTTGGAAAGTTTTCAGCTTGCACGTTGTTTACTGGTACTTTCCACTTTGTAGCTTGGATCAGTGAGACTGCATCTACATTAGATAGCTCTATTTGACACTAATCCATTATCCTAGCCTTGTCATCATGGTGCATCTGCATTACTTTTTTTTATCTACTGCACTCAACACAATTGATGGCAATCAGTGCACGACAAATAATCTTTCCCAACAGGTAAACAGAAACCTGACGATATTCAACACTTATTCCTGTCCCATGCAATTTGTCTCTTAGCAATATTAATATACAATATTTATCAGTTATGTAGTGATATTTATTAGTATTGCCTATTTTTGTATGCCCAGTCTAAAGAATGTTTTGCTATCAATGGGTATTGCAGATATTTCAATTCATTAAAGGCTTTTATTCTTTCTTCTTTAGTTGCAAGTCAGAATTCATTTCCATACTACATTTTCTCCAGCAGCAAAATTGATCTAGACAGTTCTCTTCCTTCTTTATGCCACTTTTTTCTGCTGCCACATCAATCTTCTGCTATGCTTTTTGTGCAAATGCAGCCATCTGTGGGGCAACACTGGAAGACAGATCAGTAAAATCAGGGGTGCTAAAAATAAACTCTCCAGGAAAAAAAATAAATCAGTGAGACAGTTGAGCTGGAAAACGTAGGAGAGCAGTGAATCCTCCAACAAAGGGTGTTCTTCAGAACAAGATGAAAGAAAGGTCAAGGACATAAATGTATGTGTCAAAAGGGGAAAGGTTGGGGATAAATTTTTCCCCTAAAAATGATGGCCTGGAGACCAAATGATGACAGAGGCTGCAGGAAATATAAAATTACCTATACAAAAATAAAGTTTGGATTTGTCAATTTTATGTTGAAGATGATGGTTGAATACTCAGATAAAGATTTCTAAGGAAGACTCAGATGTGGGATCAGAGACATGGAGATATTTACCCATCATATTTGATACTCTTCCAACCTAAGTTTATACAAAAGACCACCAACACATTAAATTCTGGCCCAAGGCACTGGATTTTACAGTACCATATGAGATAGTAGTGTTTTATACATAATATCAGTGTTTCATACGTAAATATTGAAACTTCACTGAGGCCAGCAATCCATACGAACATAGATTATGAGAAGAATACACAAAATTAAGATGAGGTTGTTCATGTCATACCCTTTCTCCATTCCTTACTACTGATAGAAAAAGCATTTTCCTTCCTCAGCCCTGTCTGCTCACCTCTCTTCATGCTGATATGATTTTTGCCCTTCCCCATTTGACAGCATGTTGTGTGTGCTTATGTCTCCTTAGAACATACCAGACACTTTGTTTGGAGGGCAGTATTTTTGTATTCTGATATAATACTTTGTACTTTTCTGCCAGCAGCTGAATTAAATACCCAGAAAGTTTAAATCCTAAATGTTGTCAGGACAGTATTTTGGAAAGGCAGGGTTGTATGCTTTCTTGAATCTTGTATGCCTCACCAAAAGCAGTGTGCATGAGGCGTTTCCTCTGTTACAGACTTTGAGCAGCCCCTACTTTTCCTTAATACCGCTTTGTCATTGTGTTCTACAACAATAACCGAGCAAGCAAGCAAGCAAACATATCTTCTCTACATACTAAAACAAACTACTGTCAGTTTTGGTGTACAGCTTGTGCTGAAAAGATTCTCTTTTCTCCCCATGCTTTCTGTATTTTGTTAATTGACTATTTCGAATACTTCTGATGAAAAGCACCTACTTGGCTGCAGGCCCTCTGCTGCCAAGCTCTCAGGAGGGTGGCTGGCTGGAGGTTTGCTTTTTCCCTCATCAGCTTCAAGGAAAAACCATCTGACCACCACAGTGGCTGCTCAATCTCCCAGTGCAGAATTTTAAAACACCTGGGCTCCCGTTCCCTCCTGTTCTCCAGCATTAGCCAAGAGATTTCAGAACATTTGTACCAATTTGCTAAATCCCTCTGGACATTTAGAAAGTAACACATTACTGCATTGCTTTGCATTTCTTGTTGCTGGTTTCTGTTTTATTGGTAGCTGCACATCTGAGTTGGTAAATGGTTTGCTGTTCCTATTCCAGTAAAAATACCATGCTATTCTATATGCTAATCTTTTTGTTCCTCTGTTTATTTCTTTCCTTCACGCACCTCCATTCTTGCCTTTCCTTTTTCTCCCTTAATTTTATGAACTAGTTCCCTTTCTCTGTGTCAAATCCCATACATAACAAAGTGGTCAAGACTTCACCCTGCAAGTGGTTTATGTAATATATTTCTGTATATCTTACCCAGGTGAATACAATGGCACCACTTACATGCCTTAAGTGTCATGTACGTTTGCCATATCTGAGTCTAAACAACTCACCTACCTGCTGGCTTTTACAAGCAAAGAAGGAACTGGCATGGTTTGTATGCAACATGCCAAAATTCCAGTATAATCTCATAGTTGTTACCCTTATTTTCCACTTCCCCTCCCTGTTTGTTGTAATTGCCTATTCTGTCATTTCATTAAGTATCTCACCATGGAATGACTCGTACTTACTTTTAATTTGATGTACTGGAAGTAGTCCTATTGACTTACATGGAACTATGCACATAAATAAAGGTAAGTGTACCTGCAAGCCTTTAACAGATGGTACATTGCAAATCCTGCAGGAAAAGCACAGTACATTTTATTCATTTTACTATCTTTGCACATGTTATATGCAGGTTGGGTGATTAATAACTTTTTTCAGATTAAGTTTTCAGGTTTCATACCAGTTTAATGGAAGAACCACCAGTCGTAAGCGCAGGATTAACTCCAGTTCCAGAGAATTCCGAGATGACATGAGATAGTATGAATGATTAACTAGGAAAAAATAAACAAATTTAAAAAGACAGTACTCGACTTAAATCCAATGCAGTATTAGTGTATGTAAATAATTCTTTAAACTAGTCAGAGGAGATTCGGAGTCGGGCCAGAACCGGAGGTCAGGGGCAGCGAGCAGGCTGTGGGAGAGGGCAGCAGCTACGATATCACTGCAGACAGAGGGAATCCCGGGGAAGACGGCGTGAAGGTCGGTAGCAAAAGGAGACGGAAAACCCGAACCCAGGGCAGGTGAGCCATACAGCTCGGCCGGAGGCAGCCCGGAGCAGACTGCAGCCAAATGCAGGGCAGGGCCACGCAGGAAGGAAAAGCTTCTGGGCAAATTCTGAGGCGGGTTCTGTTTCACATGGCAAGGGGGCGAAAAGAAGAAAGGTCTGCATCTCACAGCACGGAAACAGGGCTTTGCCTTCTTGGTGAGTTAATCAGCGGCACAACCCTACTGAAACGCCCCGATAGTTCACTCCTCGCCTCGCGCTCTTCCATTCCCATGAGTGTGAAGCCCACGGAACTGTACATATATACAACACTGCACTCCGTGCTGCTGCTGAAGCCGGCGGCGCTGCAGCG
>NW_021939396.1:21011753-21077835 GCF_001715985.3 Manacus vitellinus
GCCCGGGAGGGGGCGGGGCCTGATTCGCGCGTGCCTGTGGGTCTGCGGGTGTGTGGCGGCTGTGCTGGGGTCGGGTGGTTTGGGAAAGATGTCTGGGATCGTCGAGTCCAACCTGTGACCCAACAACACCATGTCAACTAGACCACAGCACTGAGGGCCACGCCCAGTCTTTCCTGAAACACCTCCAGGACCGTGACACTACCACCTCCCTGGGCAGCCCATTCCAGTGTCTGATCACCCATTTTGTGAAGAAATTCTTCCTGATGTCCAACCTAAACCTCCCTTGGACAACTTTAAACTATGTCTTCTCATCCTGTCACCAGCTGCCTGGCAGAAGAAGCCGACCCCCACCTACAACCTCCTTTCAGTAGTTGTAGAGAGTGATAAGGTCCCCTCCTTTTTCTCCAGGCTGAGACCCACCCAGTTCCCTCAGCTGCTCCTCATCAGACTTGTGCTCCAGACCCTTCACCAGCTCCAATGCCCTTCTCTGGACACACTCCAACACTTCAATGTCTGTAGTGAGGGGTCCAGAATTGGACACAGTTCCCAACAGGGCATAGCAGCCTGGCTGCCTCCCAGATGTGTGTGAGCCCTCACTGTGGGGACTCGGGCATGGTGGGCTCTGACCTGGAGCACCAGTAATCCCTGGGATGTGCTGCTGTCCCAGCCAGCCCAGCTCCAAGGTTTGATTCACTTCATTAATATTGATGAGTGACCGTGTAGAGCAACCCTTAGTGGTGGCAAATGCTTGTTGTTTCCATGGTGCTTAATAAAAGTGGGCATTTTCCAGCTTGCTTTTGAGTGAAGTTCTTCTTAGGTTCTGAATTTTACCATTTCAAATGTGAGAGGAGTTCCTGTCATCCAGGAATGCCCTTGATTATCTGCGTGCCCAAAGCACTTCTCACTATGTTGATCATAGAGAAAAGCCTTTGCCAAAAGCCTCAAGCCCTTTTGGGGTTGCTCCTGGCAGCAAAAGCCCTGGAAGATGGCATGTGGAAAGGAGATGGGCCCATTTCTGTCAGAGAGAAGTGTAGTAGGCATTGCCTGTGGGTATGGCTTTGATGTAGATAATGAATAAGCTTTTACAAAGGCCTCTGATTTGAGTTTTAAAGAAAAGCCTGGGATATGCCTGTTGAATTACATATTCCTCTTGGAAATTTTTAAATCCCATGTGTTTAATCCGCAGTGTAGTTATGTGGCTGAAAACAGAAAGACAACATTATACAGCATTTGAGATAGTCCGTGTGAAGCCCAAAGAGCGAGCACTCAGGTAGGAGCCTACTCCCCATAGCAGTACATATGTTGAAATCTGCCTGAGCTAATCAAGGTCTGGAGGCTCCAGCTCCTGTTGGATTACCTATCTGTTCTTCTTCTGTTATACACATGCTGAGTTAACCATGAATCTAACTTCATTTTACATACACCATCACCTCACTTACTGTGCCATCTTCACTCATGAATCACAGCCCATAAAACAGTATTCAGCTCAGAAAGAATTGAAGCAGCTTGGACTACTTTTCTTCTTACAATGCTCACCACTCCCACAGCTTGACTGTATGTTTGATCATTCTTCAGCAACCTGTGGCTAAGAGGTTGTAGCAGGCAGGTGAGGAACAGAAAGATTTTAACAGCATCAGTGGTCTTTAATTAAGATTGTGCTTCTGACTTACAATTTCTCTAGGACTAACACTCTTAAAGAGCTCCTTTACAGAACTACTACATCTGTGTTAGAGAGTGGTGGGAGTGATGAATTTTACTGGTAAAACTTCTCGTGAGTCTGTGCAGCAAGCCAGCTTAGTGAAATAATCCATGTTAATGGAAGCAACTTCATTTATAGCACAGCCTCCCTGTAGAGTTGCATTGACACAGCAGAGGGATGGGCCAACAGATAAGTGTAATGCTGAAGCACACCCTGAGCATGCATCAAAAGCCCTCATTTCAACAGAAAAACATTCCTCTGTTTCTTTGTCCATTATGTGATTAATTTTGAATGACACATCCAATCAGCACTGGAATGTTTTCTGAAAGTTAAGAATTGAAGACCAACACCCTATTTTGGTGAGAAATCAGTAAATTAGAAGAAGAGTAGGGGAAACACATAGTGCTCCTGGCAGCTGCTTGGCAGATCTAGCAGCTGAGAACAACTCTGTAATTTTCCTGGCAATTATTAGCATTTCATTATAACTACCTCCGTCTCAGTTCTAGTTCAAGTATGTTGACGCCCTGAATAATTTATTTCCTACAGAAGGAAAAAAAAATAGAAAAAAAATGGAAGGAAGAGATCATGCAGGAATAAATCTTTGAAGGAAATTAAATGGGTGGCATGAAACGAGAGTAGTTGAGAGGGTTACAAAAGGTCCCTGATGTACAGAAGGATGAGAGTACATGGGGAATTTGCAGGTAACAGGCAGATGGTGGGCAGCAATGAACTTGGACATACTAAAGCAACAAGGGCATGTCTACCAGAAATGTCAGCTGCTTCAGCTATTCCAGTTTATTCAGTATTTTATCAATTCAGTGAAACGTGCAGGATAGCTATAATTAAAAAGTGCAGGTCTAGTCGTATGCACATCTTGTTCATTCTTATAACTTGAGCAATTGCAAATCCCTTAAAAGCTAACAAAAGTAGGTACGATTTAACCTGGAGACTGGAAAAGTGTACACAAGATCCTGTAACTTTTCACCAAAAGGGAAAGAACAGCAAGGAGGTTCTCGGGAAATGTGTTTGCCTGCAGAGTACTTTTTCTTGATAAAAGAGTCTGTCAATGTGTCTGTCAGTGTTGTTGCTGCTATGGGTGATTTGCCATTTTCTGCAGCAGAAGCAGGTTCAATGAAATACAAACAAGAGGGTAAAAATAGAGTTCATGAAAAAAATTATGAAAGTCTAGAAAAGGTAGAGGATGATTAAGTATCTGTTACAGAATCACTCAATCACAAAATGGTTACAGTTGGAAGAGCCTTCTGGAGATCATCTAGTCCATCCCTCCTGCTAGAACAGGTTTGCCTAGAGCAGGCTGCACAGCATCATGTCCAGATGGCTTTATATCTCCTAAGACAGAGACTCCACAACCTCCCTGGGCAGCCTGTTCCCTGGGTTCTCTTTCACCGTTGCAGTAAAGTTCTTCCTCATGTTCAGGTGGAACTTCCTGTGCATCAGTTTCTGCCCATTGCCTCTCATCCTATTGCTTGCCACCATCAAGAAGAGCCTGGCTCCATCCTCTTGACACCCTCCCTTCAGGTCCACTCTTAATCTTCTTCCCTTCTCCAGGCTAAACAGGCCCAGCTCCCTGAGCCTTTCCTTGTAACTGAGGTGCTCCAATCCCCTTAACAACTTCATACCACTCCATTGGACCATCTCCAGTTGTTCCTTGTCTTTCTTGAACTGGAGAGCTCAGAACTGGACACAGCACTCCAGGTATGGTATCAACCAGGGCAATCTACCCAAGGCTGCAGTCAAGGGGAAAAACAAGGAAAATAGACGTTTAAATAGATTTTTAGATATTTGGCCCAGGCAGTTTGCAGGATGGGAGGGAATCTGAGGTTACTGACGAGGAGGGTTAAGAAACAACCTGTGAGGATCTCCTTTTTATACTGGAAAAAGGTTTTCAGTCTTTTAACCTCCTTCTCTACGTCCCTTGGCTAGCACTGGTACTTTAAAGAGGATAACTTAATGGGCAAAGTGCTGTCCCTGTCTGTCCTGCTCCTATGCCTCCAAGTATAGCAGCATGGATATAGGCAGCTGGTCCCAGAAGCCTCCAGTCTATCCACATGGGAGAAAACTTTACTGTTTTATGATTCTTTATAGCCCACTGAGGTGTCCCATAGACAGCATGAAACTACAGTGTGAAGGAGTTGGTAATCATAAATAATCAGTACTAAAAGTGATATTTTAGAAACACCTGTGAAGGAAATAAAAATTTGTAATGTTTCTTGTTGGTTCCTTTTTCAGTTTTTACTGCAAATTATTATTTGTAGCAAATTATATTGTATCATATATAAATTATAATATATAAGAATAATATATTATAAGCATATCATGATTTGCCCTCACTGTTTTACTGGGAATTTCCTGAGTTCAAGTCTAAACTGACTAAAAATATGTATCTTCTAATATTTCTCAAACATTAAAAAAATGCATCAACAAAACCAAACAACATAAATCAGTCTGCTTTGCAATTAGAAGTAAATAACTTATTAGCAATGTCATGTTATCTAATTATTAAATCATATATAGCCATAAGAAACTGGAAAACGAAAATTGCCATGTCACTTTTATTACTATAGGGTTATTTTCAAGTTCATCAAAAACAAATTTTTAAAAAAATTAACAAATGCTTACATTGTAATATGAATGTTAGGTATATTCTAGATTGTTTATCATAAGTTTTATTTGTTCTTCTATTCCCTAAATTGTGCCTGAAAATCATACTGAAAAAACTTTCAGCTGTAGGCTTGAAGTAGACATTTTTTTCAAGTGTTAAGGAAAATAGACTAAATTGTGGCACCTTTAAAATGAAAAATTGGTATTAGAAAAAATTAAAATAAATTTATGTTTTGTAACTATGAGTATGAGCAAGAATCTTTTGAAACAGTTATATTCACACCAAGTAAAACAAACACACACAAAAAAAGTATTAATTTAGTGAACAAAGGTCAGGAAATTCTGGGAGCAGGTACCTTTTGATGTATAATCCCAGCTCATTGCTGCCTCATCTGGCTTTTTAGGAAATCGCTTTTCCTGAGTCTGCTAAATTTAAATCCCTGCAGCAGCTTGGGGACAGAATGTGGGGAGCAAGGCACATTTATGCAGATTCGGGTGCTAATCCGGCTCAAGCTTCACCAGCTTCCCACAATGTCTGCCCTGTCTGTGCGTGTTCACTCTGAATTAACAGGGCAAACGCCTGTTGACCCCCCTCTTCAGAAAGGTGAGCAATGGACTAAAAATTGATTTAGCCAGAGCGAGCAGTGTAGGGTAGAAAAGGGTCTGGTCCAAACAGTGGTGGTGCACCCAAATGTAAGGATTTAACTACAGTAACTGGTGTTTTAAAATGTAGACTGCATGAATTAATTCTTTTTACATACATTTGGATTCATTTGGGAATTATTACACCTCAAATATAGAGGTAATATTGCATTTCTACAATGTACATGGTACTGAACTTTTATTCATGCACAGGAATAAATGAAAGACAAGACAGGAAACCTGAATGGAACAGGGTGGGAATGTACAGTTCAGTCTTCTAGGACTATAACTTTCACGTAAATCATGAGAGGCAATCCTGGCCATCTAACCAGGAAAGTTAAAACTTGGAAGTGTTTTTCAAGTCTTTGTTGAATTGGTAACAAAGGAGAACAATTGCCCACCTGCAGTAGTGAAATTTTAGGGTCTATAGCAATATTTGACCTCTTCTGATATGCTTGAAGTGTTTATGTATCCTTTGGGTATAAAGTGGTGTCTTTGACTTCTACACCTAATGTAAAATACATCCAAAAAAGACAGCCAAGAAGATGTTATTTCTGGTCGTGGTACATGAAATATATGTTTGACAATTTAAAAATTTATATGTAGATAAACATGTAACTTATTACTGCCTCTGGGTATGAGGAGATTTATGCACTAAAAGTTTCACACAGGTTTTGCTAGACTGTTCCTGTACTGCTCATGCAAAATGTGTATTTCCAGTGACAACTTCTAGCTTACATTCTTTTAAAACATTCCTGCTTTTCAGGAGTTAAATTATCACTTTTCTCTGGTATTTTTATATTTACATTTACAAAAAATTACGAATATATAATTTTATATGTACTTGTACTTATAAATTCCTTTCAATAAATATTAAATACCTAAATATGCTATAAATATATTTCAAATATGTTGCCAAAGTGTTTCGGGAGAGGGATTCATGGGATGATCTTCAAGCCTAGCAAACTACCATCAGACCTTCGTGACACAGTCATCATAACCTTGTATAAAAAGAAAGGAGATAAATCAGACTGTTCAAATTACCGAGGTATTACTCTGCTCTCCATTGCTGGTAAAATCCTTGCAAGAATACTTTCGAACAGACTAATGCCTGCTATAGCAGAAGAACTTCTACCTGAAAGCCAATGTGGTTTCAGAGCCAACAGGAGTACCACAGACATGGTGTTTGTTCTCAGACAACTGCAAGAGAAGTGCAGGGAACAGAACAAAGGTCTCTATGTAACCTTTGTCGATCTCACCAAGGCTTTCGATACTGTGAGCAGAAAAAGTCTGTGGCAGATTTTGGAACGTTTGGGATGTCCCCTCAAGTTCCTTAAAATGATCATCTGACTTCATGAGGACTAGTGTGGCCAAGTCAGATATGGCAATGCACTTTCTCTGAGTCCTTTCTAATAACCAGTGGTGTGAAACAAGGCTGCGTTCTTGCACCAACCCTATTCACAGTCTTTTTCAGCATGATGCTCCAAAGGGCCGCGGCAGACCTCGACAAAGAAAATGGTATCTACATCCAATATCATACTGATGGAAGCCTATTCAGCCTAAGGCGACTGAAGGCCCACACCAAGACCTTAAATCATCTTGTCCGAGAGCTGCTTTATGCTGATGACGACGCCCTCATCGCCCACTTAGAAGTAGTTCTGCAGCGTTTAACATCCTGCTTTGCAGAGGCTGCTGAGCTCTTTGGGCTGGAAGTCAGCTTAAAGAAGACAGAAGTTTTCTATCAGCCTGCACCTCAGGAAGTCTTCCATCATCCCCATATCACCATTGGCCAATCAGAGCTCAGATCAGTCCAGCAGTTTAATTACCTAGGCAGCCTCATCTCCTCGGACGGTAAGATTGACGGAGAAATAGACAACAGGTTAGCAAAGGCATACAGTGCTTTTGGAAAACTCCATAAAAGAGTTTGGCGAAATAAACACCTGAAGAAAAGTACAAAGATCAGTGTTTACAGAGCTATAGTGCTGTCTACTCTTTTATATGCGTCCGAATCATGGGTCATCTACCACCACCACCTGCGTCTCCTAGAACGCTTCCATCAACGCTGTCTCCGTACAATCCTAAACATCCACTGGTCAGATTATGTGACCAATACATCTGTTCTAGAACAAGCAGCAGTCACAAGCATTGAGGCCACGTTGCTGAGAACATAGCTGTGTTGGGCAGGACACATCTCAAGGATGAAGGACCACCACCTCCCTAAGATCTTGCTTTATGGTGAACTTGCCACCGGCTGCTGCAAGAGAGGAGCCCCAAAGAGAAGATACAAGGACTCCCTGAAACAACATCTCAGCCTTGGCCATATTGATCAACATAACTGGTCTACTCTGGCCTCCAATCCGGAGGTCTGGAGACACACCATCTTTAATGCTGCTGATGCTTTTGAGAACGCACGCAAGATCAGTCTTGAGGAGAAAAGACAATGCAGAAAGCATCGTACCTTGCAGAATTTACCACCTAAGGAGTCTTTCTGCTGTGCCTTTTGCAACTGGACATGTCTATCTCATATTGGCCTTTTTAGCCACCAACGCGCTTGCGACAAATGTGGGTAGAGCCCTTCCCAAATCTTCATTCGCAAAGCCCAGCCATGATGACTCTGGCCTCTAGTCGGGAGGTCTGGAGACACACCATCTGTAATGCTGCTGCTTCTTTTGAGAATGCACACAGGATCACTCTTGAGGAGAAAAGACAACGAAGAAAGGATCGTGTCTTGTCGATACCACCTAAGGAGTCTTTCCACTGTGTCTTTTGCATCCAGACTTGTCTGTCTCGCACTGGCCATTTTAGCCACCAGCGTGCTTGTAGCAAGTGTGGGTAGAGTCCTTCCCAAATCTTTGTTCGCAAAGCCTAGCCATGATATATCAAATAAATATTTATAAATATAAATATTACTCTGCTATTATAATTTTTCCTCATTTAAAAAGTATTACATGTCACCAAAGGGTAAAATTAACAGCTGCTTTCTGTGTCAGTGGTTCATTCTTTAGAGGATGAAGATAGAAATGGCAACACTCAGGAACATTTTTGCTGAAATTATGCTAAAATCCACTTTCCTTCATTATTTATGGCCAAAATGAGTTTCTCAGTGAAACTATAACATTCCATGATGCTCCTCTTCTTACAGTCCTGCAGGTGTACCTGAAGCATTTCTGCAGAAGCTGGTCTGTTCTAAAATTTCTTCATAATGTAAGTAAAAATTATCTTAGATTTGATTTGCATATTGTAAAGCTGATCTTAATGATTAACAAGCATGTTGAACACCTACAAGAACTGCAAAACCAAGAAAACATGTCAGCACCACAAAGCCACCCTTGGAACCTGATTGGCAGCCACAGCTCCATGTGAATAAGTCTTTATTATTTCAGGACTGATCTCCTGGGTTTCTTGGACTTTATAGATTAGTAAACATGGGTCCTAATACTGAAAACAGTCCGTATAAATTGAAATCAGACTGTGAAAGAGACAAAGGAGTAAAGAGAAAATACGGAAAGCAGACAATTAAGATACATGGATCTTTAAAATGAAGGAGGCTTTTTGTCCATTCCAGAACATTTAGTAATTTCTTAGCTCTCCGTCCTAGCATATAACTTACAGGCCAGAAAACTTGCACGTGTTAGCATTAAAAGACATTCTGACATATTTTGTCAGGAAATTAAGTAGGTTTTTCACACCTCTCCAAAAATCACTAGCTATAAAAGCCCTGTAAGGATCCCACTTCTGACAGAAAGACTGCTCAGGATTCCCTCTGCTCCTGAGAGACAAGGTGTAGTTTAATTTTTTTTGCTGATTAAATTTTAAGCTGAGAAGACAGAGTGGGTGAATACGGAGAATGTAGAAGAGGCCTGGAAAAGGTGATTGGGAGATAAGTGTACCATCTGTTCATCACATTGCAGTTTTGAGACATTTTTGCTTTGGTTACAAATTTTGAGTCCCTCTGGGTTTATTCTTGCTATTTCAGCAGCGATTATCAATTGCTTGCTTTCCAGGATTTTTTCTTTTCATTCATGTAATTTCCTGTCCACATTTTAGATTCAGTATTGGTAACAACAGTAATCTAGGTGTGAAATGGAAGTTGCAGAAAGTGGAAACTTCTCCTTTCAGTCTTAAGATCACTAAGTAGGCACTGTTGCATATCTTGTATTTTATTCCAAGGGCTTAATTTTTATTTCTTTTTGTCAGTCCATACTTTTATGTGACATACTACCAGTTAGTATTGATTTTCAGTGTGCTGTATCCCACATGCATTGATGTGATAAACAAGAACTTCTTGTTATACTTCTTGTTATGCATGTATGTCATCCAGCCACAATACAGGGAACAGTTCTTTATGTACAGATCAATATCATTCATTTGTCAAAGGATGATGATATTGATGGTCTTGATGCCATTTCAGTTACATATATGCACCCATTATTTTCTCCATAGAACCTAAAACAGGGAAAGATAGGAAGAATGTTGACTTACCCCAGGTTACTAATGGTAGCCAAAATTCGAGAGACTGTTTTATAAAGTAAACAAATGTTTATAGCATGATTTAAGTGAGAGATTATTACAATGTTATATAAGATATTACAAAAATTTTTATTAGTGTTGGCTCTCACTCTTTTCTGAGTCTTGTTTCATGTTGGAATTTTTTAAGGTCTATGTGAGAAATGATGAAAATATGACTAACTCAATCTATCAGTAATTTACATTTGTGACACAGGCTGCAAAAATAAAGCTTCTTGGCATCTGTACAGTTTCAGATAGTTTATTCAAGATTTACATAGATATCTAATACCTAGGAATAAATATCAACAAGTCTATGAGATGGAAAAAACTTTCCAAAATTAGTTCTTAGATTTTATTTGAAAGGCTGACACTACATGAATCACCTGTTTTGCAGCAACAGATCTCATTCTCACATCCAGATGTTTTCTCATAACCTTTATTATGTTTTCAAACAAACATGTAAGATTTCTGGAAATGCAAATTAGGCCTAACAATTTAGCATACTGAAAAGACATTCTCTTTGCAACAGAACACAGATGCTGATTTTAATTCTGGGCACAAATTACCTGGAAAACCTGAGTCATTTTAGGCTATTTTCTCTTCGTACATCCACATTCTCTCATGTTTCACACAGTTCCTTTTTCAAAAAGAAACAAATCTGTGTGAAAAGGGAGAAATAATGGTATTTCATAGGATAGTGTATTTCAGACGCAGAAATTCAGATACTGAGAAATGATGAATCCTTCTTTTAGGGAAGCCAGAAAAAAATATCAAAGTAACCTAAACTTCACTAGTGGAAAACTTCTGAAAGTGGGACAGCTCCTATTAATTAGCAAGATAAAGTTCATGTTCTCATCAGCTCATGTCTGAGGCACCACAGCATCCTTTTCTAAAGCACTTGACAACTGCAAAATCTACACCATTTCTCTACAAAGTACCAACCTTCCCTTAGCATCACTCCATTAAGTTGTCTGAATTTATCCCAGTAGAGATGAAGGATTTAATTTTCAATGCTTTGCATTTCTTTCAAGCATATTACCCTTACTCTCCCTCCTTTACTATTGCAGCAGATACATACTCATTCCTGCTCTGGCAGAGATGCAAATAACCATCCCAACATCAAGTTTTTCACCCTGTGTACATTATCAACTAATCAGTCTTTCACACATTGAAACAACATGTTTTAAACATCTATAAAAACCCTCACTATGCTTTGTCATCTCCTTTCTATAAAATTCGCTATCACCAAGATATCTTCCAAAATGACAACAGCTGGGAGCAAGGAACTGATACTCTCCCCGTCTGATGGATCACTGTCATGTGATTATGTCCTTGGGCTCCCCATCCATCAGTCATATCTCCATGTTGTTACCTTAGGATGTAATTAGGTGCAACCATTTTTCATGTAGCAAAGCTGATGTACAAAACACGTGCGAACTGTTACATCTGGGGAAAGCATAAAGCCAAGTGACACCTTTATGTTGTATATCTTTCAGGTAGGGATCATCTTTTTGTTCTGGATTTGTGTAGTGTCTTGTAAAACATTACTTCAATTCCTGATTTCAGCTTTTAGTTTTGCTGCAATGCAAGTAATTTTGGTAGCAAAATCCTTTCGATGAGATCCAATCCATGGACTGGAGTAATGTAAATCCAGTTTGCATTACTTGGATGGCCTTTAAAACCATTTGAGATAAAAGTAATGGGCATTGGCTCATGGAGAATTACGTCTTCTAATCTTTTTCAGGTCAAGGGCTTTCTAGCAGCAGACTGTGTGAACTGGCAAGAGGACTAAAAGCCTTCCTGTTCACTGCCATTCTCAGAATTGTACACTAGATAAAGAGAGGGATATAGTGACCACAGAGAAATACAACCAAAAGAAATGCAGTGTGCAAAGTAGGTGAACCCAAGTCTGAATAGAGCAGGAGTTTAAACCAAAACATCCTAGAATCTTCAGGGACCTGGGAGCACCTCCTGTAGGTCTGTCTTTGCCCAGGTGCAATAAGAAATGAAGCTCTTCTTCCCAGGCACCAAGACAAAATAAGAATGGACAGCAGATGTATCATTTTTCCCAGCTAAGCAAATTTATGATGGACTGTTTCACTCTCACTTTACAAAGAGGAAAGAACAGAGTAGTACAGTCCTCTTGGCGGGGTTGTAACAGCCACACAGATCCTGATTGTCTTGCTCTCTGGGGGCGTACTACCTTTTGTGCTCTTTCATAGATGATTAGCACTAAAACCACTAAAACGTTACCATCTCCAATTGAGTGAGAAGCCAGGGTCATATCACAGTAGTTCCTTGCTTCTGAATCAGTGATCAATCTGTTCTAGGAAGACAAAAATACAGAATAAATATTGTTGTTATTCTACACAGTAGTATTGTCTCAATCTGTTGGCTGTATGGTCTGTGAGATAGTGCACTGGTTAACATTGTAAAGGCTCCTTTCAGAACCTGGAAAGTTAGAACATATATTATTTTAATGAAAACATAGATGTGGAGGCTACAACAAAATCCACAGGAAGATCCTAAATCCTCCAACACTTTGGATTTTTCATCAGCCTGGATTTGGATTGACCCTAATAATGTGTATACTTAGTGCTTAGAATCACATGTATAAGGTCCATAAAAAATACAATTTACCAGCTGTGCAAGTATTTTTCTAATGACTCAGACTCTCTGCTTTTTTGTTATTGTATAAAAATGTGATGCTTTTAAACTGAGCAGCATAAATTACTTTGTTGCTTCTCTGCTGCACTATAATGTAACCTTTCCCTGTGGTTATACATTTTAAAAGGGACATATAGAGAGTTCTGCGTATCCAGTGTACCTCCTGGAGTTCCACTGTTCTCTGCAGGTAGAGTGGTTTTTCGGCCCTTTTCCTATCATTTACTTCCTAATTGTCAAAGATATAAAATGCTTCTCTTAGCTGTTCACATGATGGGAGGCAAGGGAGACCTCTGCTTTCAATTGTCTTTCTCCAGTTGAAGGGATACCTTTAATTCATAAACACTTCATTGCTATGAAAAAAACAAACAGTGTTGCTGTCACAAAACATATCTTTTACAGACTGTTACCATAAAATAAGTTACCTTAATGGTAATTTACATAGATCTCCTATCAGACAAAACCTGGTCAAGAACACCTGCATCTGAGACAGTTTCTCTACAGGGAAGAATGTGGATGAATGAAAAATTTGTTTCCAAGCATGGAAGATAGCAATTTTGTTTTCTCATCATCAAGAGCCTCACTGAGATAAATAGGATCAGGACATGACAGAGCTCTGCATGTAGTGATTCTTGGCATAACTCAGTCAAAAGTATTGCATTACAAAATCATTAAACATTAGCTTTTTTTCAAGTTTTGGCACAAAGATTGCACCATGCCATCAATCATTAAAAGGTATGTGCAGAGTATAGCAAATGTCTCAATCAAAAGCAAAGTAAAAGATTCCTTTCCGTGACATGTTATTTACAGGGGCAAAATTAAGATAAAAGTACAATAAATCAAAACCTTAAACTGGAAGATACATAGTGTGGTTTTCCATGTAGGACCCATGACTTACTAAGTGTCCTTCTAGTCATGAAGCAACCGCCCCTTTAGTGGGTGTGAGTGAATCCATTCGCAAAAGGGCTATAGGATCGTATTTTGTGCTCACTTAAATGTATGGCTGAAGCATCATAAGGAGATTTGACTGTGGCTTAACAGGTATTCAATACACAAAAGGCAATCCTAAGGGCTAATTACTGCCAATACAATGTCTATTTCAAGAGGCAGTTTAATGTTGTTTATAATATACCGCATATTGTGCTGTAACAGCCCATCTTCCAGTATAATTTAACTTTTCCTGAGGTTCAGTTTATTGTTGTGTACATCTGTCCCTCTTTCAGGAAGTTAGAAGAAACTAACAACATAATTGCAAGAGTTTGAAATGAAACATGAAAAAAGTGAATGCAGTTTCTTATATTAAAAAACAAATACATATTTTTTTAATAAAGTATTAAAAAATATTAATAAGTAATGCAAAAATGTAAGCATACAAACATAATTTTGAAATTATAAACAAAATTCATTTGTCCTCTGGTCATTCTTAAAAGATTTTCCATTATTCTAGAGAATTATATTTGTAAATGGTTCTTTCCTTAAATATTGCAATGCAAAAGCATTTATATTTTTTTAATTGCTTGCACTTCTATTTAACTGAAGTACAGTGTACATGCTTGGAAACCTAGCTTTCAATAGCAGCAAAGTATGTACATAATTAGTAATAGGGCCTTCAATCATTCTCCCTCTCATGTTCCACTGTTTTCCCGTATTCCAGCACAGTTATGTGCCCTTTAAGCTATTTTTATCAAGTGTGACAACTTTGAACTTGTTCCAAGACCATATTGCCTTAGATGTGACCTTCTGGTGTGGAAGTTAAATGTTCTCTGAAAATCTCGCATATAACATGTACTTCTCTATATTTACTCTTAATGTAATATCTTCAAAGAATACCAAAAAGTCAGTGAAACATGAACTTTTTCTATAACAGCCTTAGAGTCTGATCCTTTATACATGACTTCAGTAGGATTTACACATGTGTAAGGGCTGTGGACCATGTGTGCAAATATGGACACATGTTGTATCATATTAAGGTTCAGTAATAAGGCTGGCCAGGAAGCAAGGATTCTGTTTCGTGAAAAATTCTGAGGTTTTAGCATTTGGTTTCATTCTGATGCAGGGTGAAATCAAGACTTTTCAGCATGTTTTGAAAGCAAGAGAGTCTACAAAGGAGACGGATGACAGATGCATACTGGGGCTAAGTAGCTACCTGTCGTGGTGAATCCCCATTTCAGACACTGCTTCAAATCTGACAGCAAATCTGATTTAAACCTGGATGTGGCCTGGGCAAGATGAATTTCCTTGCTACCACATTATTTGTTGTCCATAAGCAAGTGAAGCCCTTCCTCCTCAGTCTGAGTGAAATTCCAGTCTGATGTTAAGGTGGGCAACTCTGGTCCTCTCTCAGTAGGACAGGCAGCACTGCTAGCTAAGCTTTTTGCCTGTGTGACATCATCTAGCTGTGAGCTCTACTGCATGCCAGAGAACCCATGTGGTGTGTTTGACCACAAGGCAGGTGACAGACTATGGTGCTCTACTCTGCTGCCGCCCCTCAGGACTCCCTAAACTTGTGTCCAGCAGCCACAATCTCCTCCACAGGCAGCAGTCACAAAGCAGAGTTTGGGGACCAATGGTGTGAAGATTTTAGATCTCAGGTTTTATAGCATGCCACAAGAATTCCCTGTCACTGGAGTTGTCTGTGTGTTTTAGCTACAAAATCTTTGTCCAAGATGTACCTTTCTAAAGTATCAGCTTTTCTCTGGGTTTACAAGGAATCGAGTATCGAAGGGAATAAATTATTCCATTTGATGAATGGTGTTTGGTCAGAAAAGAAATGCTGAATGATTACAAACACCATCAGCTCTGATTTTTTTCATTGGCCTCAAATGAAAGTAAGCACTATTTGATTTGTTCCTTTGAAAAAAGACAATGTTGCTAAAAAGATTTTGAGATACATACGCCTTTGAGATATATCTGTGTCACATAATCTGCAAATTGTTTTGTGTACCTGGAGCATTTTGTGTCCTACAGATATTGTCTTAGCAATCTGCTGATTTCTTCTGCAATAACGTGGTAGGCAATGACAGTAAAACAACTCTCACACAAATTATGTTTCCATTTGTATTATACTATAAAAATTAACTTTTCCAGGTTAGATATAAGCTCTAGTAAATATTAGCTGATAATTTAATTTAACTGAATATGTATTTGAATACTGATTTCATACAATAAAACCTCAAAAGAAATTCCAAAAAACTTGAGTGAAATTTTTATGGACAAATGGAATATAGCTTTGCCTGTGGGTTGAAAAATACTTGGAAATATTAATGGATGCCTGTCCTGTTCAGCTGCTTTACTGTCTGCAAGCACTGAACTGTGAAAACAGTAGGAAACAGTTAAAAATGAGTAAGAAAAATTTCTAGAAGAGGAAATAGAATTTGACTGCTACTGCTTGTTTTAAATTTGAATAGTTAGAAAATTGATGAACAGGAAAAAAAAATCTAAATTTTCTCTGAGTTTGTTTCCAAGACAGTTGTCTAAATTTAGTCTCCATGTTTGAAAAAACTCACAGACCCTATTTAAAATAAAAAAGTATTTCCTTACTTCATCATTTGTTGTTGGCATGACCCTAGACAAGTTTCTGGTACATTTTGCCTAAGGGCCAAAGTAATAATTCCATTCTGAATGTTAAATACTATCCAGCAATCTGTCCTAGATCTTGACATAAGAATTGCCAAAGTAGACTTTTCTTCTGTTCTTTTTTATTAAAACAGTATTTCAAAGGTTTATTTAAAAGAAAAAAAAAGAGGCAGGGAATTGGAGCTGCTCTTTTTGAAGACCAGATGATGGTTCAGTTTTAACATTTATGTGGTAGCACCAGAGAGGCATGACCTAGTCCAGCAGAGGCAGCTTAACAGATGATATGAAGTGTAGATGTTGAAGCTATGCTTCAGAGTGTCTGGTAAGTATTATAAGTATTATAAGATTATTCCTACTTTATAGATGTGGAAGCAAATCAGAAAGATCATAACTAGATTTTGACCAGGACTCTGTGTTAGAGACAGGACTAGAATTCAAGAGTCAATTGCTATGGAGTTGAATTCATTAACCCAAACTGCTCGGCATTCTGCTGCATACCTGCAGCTCCTGTGGCTGGTGGTCACACCAGTGCCCTCCCAGCTCTGAATGCAGCGTGTTTTGGCTCTCTGAACCAACTCACTCTGTTACCTACTGTGGGCACTTGCTCACATGGTTATGCTCTAACAGGGCTCAGTCAAAGTGAGGAATTAATTCTTTCCACAGAAATTCTCAGATTGAGCAGTTTCACCAAGGATATATTTTAGCATTGTATTTCCCCGCTATCTGTGCATTCGGACAAGGTGAACCAGCAAGACTCCTGCAATAATGCCCAGCTAATCATGTATAGATCTCCCCAAAATGATTTGGTTGCCCAGTGTTCCAGAGCTGGGAATGGCTGTGTGAGGGAGTATGACTGACCTGTGCTTGTGGGGAAGAAAATAGGGGCACTAATGCACAGTCATATCAGTAAAACAGTAGAAATACTATTTGAACAAAGAAACCTGTGAATGTGCATGGACTGAAAAATCTTTTGTCTGAAAGGCAGAAGTGCATCAATCTTCATGTCTTATCGGTCCACTAAGACATTCAGCAGCAGGGATTTTACAGTCAAGTCAAAACAAATAAGCAGAATGTTTTAAGGCCCTTTCTTTTTAAAAAGCTGGAGGACCTAAATTTGTCTTTACTTTGATCTTGGTGTGTAGAGGCAAATGCCAACCAGTAGAGGGAGCGCATGTCAACTGGAAGTCTATTGCCAGAGCTCTACTGGCTCAACTAATTACTCTGCTGACAAATACAGCCATGTTGGCAAAATAAATAAAGAAGATAAATCCAGGCTTGCCTTCTGGAAAAGGTCAAAGATGATCAGAAAGGAACTGATACGCACATACACAACTGAACTGCCCTAGCGGAAGTATTTCCATATTTAAGAATTGCTGGATTTGAGAGAGAAATGTGTCAGCTGTGCTCTCATGTACATCACTCAGCTCATGAGATCAACAGCAGATTCCTTGCCGTGCCTCTCCTACCTGCGGTTTGCATAGGGATCACTTATGTATGTAGTACAAGTCATTTCTTCCTGTAAAGAGGCCATGACCGTTAAATATTTTTCTCTTTTACTCCCTTCTTTTGCCCTCTTTTGGTATTGCTTTTTCTTATTTCTCCTGCTGCTCTGTTTGCCAACTGTCCTTCTACCCTCTGTTCCTCAGGCACTAGATTACAAAGCAGATTGGAAGCTGTAGCGGTCTGGCTGCCGGCGGCACCCCTGCGGCTCTTGGGTCGCTCACCCTGCTCGCAGAGCAAGTACCAAGTGACTCCAGCCGTAGCTGGCTGCAGCTGGATCTGTTGGCAGGAGCCCTCAGCTCTGGGAGAAGTAAGGTTTCCCTGCCACAGGACTCTTTCTGCCATCTTTTCCTGCTCCCTCTGACACTGGACCACAGCTCCAAATAGTTGTCTTGGCGTGAAGGCTGCACAGCCATTGCCATAGAGTGACTCACAGGGGCTGCACGTGGGTAGCTGGGAAGCACTGATTGATCCAAGAGGGACTTGCTGTTCTTCCTTAAGTTTAGCATTCATGTGGGATTCTTTTCCTCCCTTTTTAGCTTTTTCACCCTGTCCTTGTTTTATGTAGTTCTCTCTTTTCCCACCCCCCACCCCTTGGCTTATTATGCTGTTTATCTGTCCCCATTGACTCTGATTTTCATTCTTCTCCATCGCATTCTTTACCCTCTACTCCCTATTTTCTATTGTTCTTTTTATTCTCATTGTCCCCCCCTTTTCCTTCTTCCTTGTTTTTGTCTCTACCTCTTCAGTACTAATCCCATCTCCAAAGTGATATCTCACATCTTCATTGTACCAGAAAATAGTCCTGTTTGCAAACTCACATCTATTTTTCTTTCTTCTGCTGGACATGACACTTAAAACATCTTTGCTTCCTTGAAGGGCTCTGATAAACGTTGCAAATATTTTTTTTAAATGGTTAGAGTGAAACAAGTGTTTGAGAAATATTGATCCAACAAATTATTTTCTCAATAATGTTTAATATATTTGCTTCTCTTCAAATAGTCATTGAATTATGTTGTAGTATATTGCAGTCTTAACAGCAATCAATTAACACATAAACAATAAATTTAGAATCATTAAAATTAAATTGCAAAACTTATTTGAAATTACAGTTTTCCTGATCATATGTGTAAGTTACATGCCTGTACACAGAAACTAAGATGGTAGGTATAAGTATTCATTATTTTCTTTTTTAAAATCTGTCCTAGAGTGTGACTTTTTGCAAACAATAATTAAAATTATATAATTTTGCAAATTATTATTTTTAGTTCATTACTGAACCAAAACCAGAAAGCTTGTGCCTTTCCACACTATTAAGACCAACAGAAGAGGTATAAGTGATAGTTTTATTTACTTACTATAATGGGACAAGAGACCATTAGGCTTTACATAGTATGAAGTAACTAATATTATTCTTTTCCATCCTTTTCTTTCTTTCTGAGACACTGTTGCTTGATCTTTTTAAACAACACTAGGTCAAGTCAGTTATCTAAGGAATAGTTTGCTAGAGAAAACAAAAAAACATTGGTGTCTGACAGTCTTCAAATGCACTTTGTACCTTGTTTTTTTAGTGTCAGCTATTGACAGATCTAGTTGGGCAAATTTCTGGTCCTATCAGCAACAACAATTCAATCTTCTATAGTACTTTTCACATCACAGCACATTGCAAATAGCATTATCATCCCTCTGTTGATAGCACAGGAGGTTGGGGTGGGGATAACTGACAGGTTATAGGTAAGGGAAAAATTTGACTGGAAGAAATAAATTTCCATCAGGAAACAAATATAAAGTTACATCTTTCAGTGACATTTCTCCACCACCAGAGAAATGTTACTTGTTACTTGAAGAACTTTTCAAATCTTGCTGAAATTCTCCATCCTATGATCTGACTTTAGATATAGTTGCAAAAATAGTGAAATTAGGGTAACTGACACTTAACTTCTACTGACACTGTTTTGGCTTAGTCAGGTCTTTCCTTCCCCCCCCCCTTCTTTTTCTTTTCTAAAATACAAGTTCAGTCTCTGAGGAAACATTCCCTCTCTACCACACAAGTGGTAAATAAAATCTACAAATAAATTCTATTTCCCCAAATGTATTGGATACAAAAAAATGTATTCATTAGTGTGAGATATAAAAATGTAGACTCACACTTCTGAAATCTATGGCTGTTCCTTTCACACTTGTGCCAAAGGCAAACAAACATAATTCTCCCTGGCAGCTGGACGACATTCCAAACAGCCACCACATTAATTCACTCACCTCCATCAGCCTCCGCCTGCAACCTGCACAGCTTGCTGCCAGGAAGCCTGGCAATAAATTCCAACTCTAAATACCAAACAAGGTAGAAAATACCATACAATGCATTATTCCAAATGACAAAATGTGCTTGCTCGATAGGGATACTGAGCAAGGGGCTCTTCTACTGCCTTTTGGAGTTCCCCTTATTGCCCCGGTGGAGGTTGGCAGTTGTCACAGAAAATATAGGTTTGCACTGGCAGATTAAGTCTGGATTCATTGCTTAATATTTGAGTCATTTTGCTAATGCAGTCTATAGCTAGATATTTGATTAAAACTAAGATTTTTTTTATGTTGATGATTTGCAAACTAGTGATAACACCTGATATGATTATGAGGGATCAAGCCTGGAATTTCTGTGTATTCAACTGCTTCTGGATAAGGGTGTTGTGGACATCATGTTGCAGCTCTGCAACATCTCTTGGTGCAAGGCTTCCTATTTTCTCTACAACAAAATGTATATGAAAATGTGGGTAAGTACCAAACAATAACACCATCTATCATTATAGATGATCTTTATTTACTTTATAGATATGTTAGTTTTTGGTTTGGGGTTTTTTACATATCTGTGTACGTACACAAAACTACTCCCCTTTTCTCTCAGTATTTGAGTTGGTTTTCTTTTGATTTCAAGATGAAAACCAAGAAATAAAAATAATTCTGTTCTAGGAAGAAAAGGAGTGCACCTTTCTTGCCTGAACAGCAACTGCAAACAAAATGGCCACTATCTCAGGAGACAGATAATTTCTCATCAAGTTAAAGGTAGAGTATTTGATAAAGGCATCACAAGTTCAAAGGTTTTCAAATACAGGCTCGTTCCATGGCTTTTTCACTTTTAATCTTTTTCAGGAAAGTTGTATATTCTGAAATGAAATTAAAACTGTGTTAATTTTGTTTTCCCTGAAATAATTTTCAGGAACTCAGCCTGAAAGAACACCCAGCAATCTTAAGTTTTCCAGCCTCTCGCATTCTTATAAGTATGAAGATCTGGGCTGGAAAACTTAAGAGAACAGCTGTTGAAAAAGGTTATGACTGGTTTGGCTTAAGATTGCACTCAGCACACAAGTCAGCCATTCTGTACATTCCAGCCAAAAGTAAGTGGAGCAAATGGGATAGTAAAGGAATAAAATCATCCTCAGAAGTGTATCAGGCATTTGGAGTCTCAGAAAAATTTTACTTTGTGTTTTGAGCAAAGTTGCTGACAATAATTTCATGCAAACTGCTTCTACCCATGTTAGTTTTACTAACTTAGTGTTAGTTCACTGCCTTTAGGGATAGTAAAAAGCTCCCTCTGTTTGCGTAGTCTTCTATCTTAACTTGATATTCTTAGAGTTTTGCAAAGCTGATAGAAATACAGAAGTTCACATAGAACTTGGGTTCACACAGAACTTGGATTCACACAGTATTTGGATTTCAGCCAAACCTGAGATAAAATTAGCTTCTGTATCATCAAAAGTAGCTCATTTTTGAACAATAGGATAAGTAGTACTTTAAAATGTATTTTACACTTTAGAGAAGTGTTACAGTCAGGAAAATTTTCTACCCTGTAGATCTATACATTTTTCATGTATTCTTTGAGTGAACACCTACTCCTCACTACACTAATGACTTATTTTCACAGCTTCTTTTTCTAAGGATAGAGAGGTCATTCATATGATCTCCACTTTTCTTGTTCTTTTTGAAGTTGCATTATGATCTCCACCTCTAGGCTGTTTACTGTGTCAAGTGGCTGTGGTTTCTATAGAATCAGAGCTACAGTGAGCTTTCTAATAGAAATTGAATTCAACCCTATTTGCTTCTACTGCCCAATTGTAATTGCACTACATTTCCTGCCACTGGATGGAGTTTTGTTTTTAGGTTACAAACTCTGCAAATGTCTCCCTTTTTTTTTTTTTTTTTGGTTTGACAGCACAGTTGAAAACTTTCCCTGCATAAATTTGATTTAGTCCACTGTCCACTAGGACTAATGTTTTACAGTTACATGCTTTTCTACTTTATGATTTTCTTCATCTCAGAATAATTTAAACTGTTTTGTGGGCTTCCTAAAGTACCAGTGTAGGGTAAGGAGCTATAGGGTCAACAGGTCTTGCTATAATGACTAACTAGACAAGGACTAAGTGCTTCAGTCCTTTCACATTTAGTACTCCTGTTGACCTCGACAAACCGTAAGGAGATGGTTTAAACTGTCTTCACCTCAGAAAGGGCATTTGCTGGGCAAAGAGAGCTGAAGACAAAACTGACTAATCTGCCTTTCCAAGTCTTCAAGTGTCTCAGTTTTTTTTCATACCAGCTGCTGAGCTTTAAGTAACTTTGCTTTCAGGATATTTTTAAAGTTAATTTTTCTTTAAAGAAATGACACTATTGTGCTGTATTTTTGTTCTACCTTCTCAGTGGAGATCTACAACCTGAATTCCAGAATAAGAGCTGCTTTTGGTTTGGGAGGATGGTAGTGCTCAGTTTTGAAAAGTCTCAAGATTTTATCTTGAGTTTCAATATTTGCTTCTTTCTTTATAACTGCCATTCTTGGACGTGAATGAACTCATGACCGTTTTAAGCTGCTTTTTCTTTGCATGCATTTCTACCCCTCACATTTGTAACATCTGAAAATACAAAACCACAGATTTGATCAAAGATTAGAAGTTTAAAAATTCCATTTTATTTTTTCTGGAACTTAAGATTTTTCAGACAGTCTCATTATTTTTGACACCTGTAGGATGCCAGTTTTAGGGCTAACAAAACTATATGTTTCAACATGATTTGAAAACAAGGGACTTAGAGCCTTAAAGAACAGCTGACAAAAAAAAGACACAAAAGAAAAAAGAGGGGAAAAAAAAGAAAAAAAAAAGAAAACACATGCACAACCCCCCCCAAAAAGATACTTTTAAAAAATGTCTTTGTAACTCAGTTATTCTTTACCAGGGCAAAAATTAAGACCCTTATTTTTCATTTTTGATGACTTTCATGTCATATTGCTGAGTTTACACATCAAAAATCTTTTTTTTTCCATCTGCCAACCTGAGATTTGAAATTAAAAAATATTGATTGTGCCTCATAGGTCATTGCTGGTAATAAAGATTCCACAGAGGAAATTAGCTGACAATTTGGTTGATGACGTACAAAACAAAATAGAAGCCAGCTCGCCCTCGCAGAGCTCCCTGGATCTGCAGTGCTAACAACAGTAAAAACAGGCTTTTGGTCAGAAAAGTAAGCAGCTCTAATTCCAGGGTATGCGGGGAGCAGCTCTGCTGAGTAAGAGTGTGTTCTTTAACATTGCTGCCCATACCTCTGCTTTAAGCCCCCAGTGCTCAGCACTGGGGCAGCTGAGTTGTGTTCCAGCAGCAGCAGCTGCACCACCAGCCCCAGTGTCGTCAGGCTGAGCTCTTCTCTGCTGGAGGGAAAGTGAAAAAGAGAGATACCGTGTTTTGGGTGGTAAGGTCCTTCAAATCAAAATGCCAGCAGGCACAAGATGTGCTCTGTTCGATTGGAATTAGTCACTGGAGCAAACAGGACTCAACTCTTCTGGGCTGCTGCGTGACAGCTGGGATTATCTCCATTATGAGCAAGAGCTGGTGTTTTCCTTTCTTCCTGTACCTAATAAAGAAACTGCAGTCACTTAAAGAAAGAAGCCTTCTTCAACTCAGGATTATTTTTCTTAAATAGTCTTCACATAAAATTTCATCTGTGTCAAAGAATCTTTGGAGATTTGAAAATGGTTGTGGCTCTGTCCACAGATGAGGGAGAACAAGGCATGAATCAGGACTACGAATTTAAGTTTGTTCACAGTCTGTTCCTTGGGAAGAGCAACTACATGCATGAGCAGCTTACAACCCCTTAGAAGGTTAAAATTTTGCCTGTGGCAAGGATTACTTTAGTGAAAATGCATTAATAACATGGGTTTGTCTGCAATGATATAGTCAGGTGTCTGACTCAGTATTATTACCAAGAATAATTAACTCAGCAACGGGGAAAACACACATGTACACAAATGAGGTGCTGATGTTCATGAGATAAATCTCATTTATCATCAACTGTCTCACCTGCCTTCTGCCCTGCATGCCATCCTGGCCTCTAAGACTAATGTGAAACAGCCTGAAACATGTTAAGGACCAAACAACCAGAAATACGTATTTCTAGATAAAGGTTTTCTTTCCTCTTCAGAGGTGGAAAAAACATAGGTCTTGGACAAAGTGGTATTTGGTGTTGCATCTGGGATAGATTCAGTGGGGGGAGCAGTGCAAGAGAGGGAGAGCACTAGAGAGAGCAGGCTGCAAAAATATGGTATTATGAAACATGGAGCAGTTATTTTGGGGTCATTTTAGAGGATTCCTAAACCATAAAGTGTTCTCTATTAAGACACCTAATTTGACTCATGTAAAATCAGTAACCTGATTTAGTGAAAATACATTCAGAATAAAATAATATGTAATGTTCAGATGCAGGGCTTCAGTACTACTGCAACCCCCAGCCTTTTGGAACTAGTTTCGTTTGTACATCCAGTAAAAAATCACAGATGTCTGTCACTGAAAGAAATTAACTTTATGCAGTTTGTTTCTTCCCACAAAAGTAGACAACCATATCATTCCTTTTGGGCATTTGCCAAATCCTTCGGGATAATCGGATAGAGATGCCTTGGAGTTGTGAAGAGTTGTAGTTCTGCTGTTAACCTACAGTAGCTCTGTTTTATTTTTTTTTCTGCTGTGAACCTTGCTTGAGGAATGCCTGCTCTGTGGATTTTATTTTCTCCTTCCTGACAGGATTCTGTATACCATTCCATACTGTGTTGGCTTGCAATGCAGTGGAGCCATATGAAGTGACGTTACTGACTGCAGGAAGATCCCTGTAGAGATCAGCACATATTGCCCTCAAATATCTTCTGAAGCAGCAGGAGACATTCTCATTGCAACAGGCAAGAAGAGACAGTGATGTGGTGTAGTGCTTCTTATCAAATAGGCTGGAAAAGAGGAACCTCTCTCTCTCTCCTTTCAACAGAGGAGAGGGAAACCTTTGCTTCACTTCTGAAAATATTTATGGAGGGAAATAAAAGGACTAACTCCAGTAACATCTCCTGTTACAGAGCTACAGCCCTGAGTCAGGCAACACTCTTTTGATGTCAAATGACAACACTGGGAATTTTGCTGAGGAAAAGCTACAGAATTTGGCCCATTTAAAGTGACTAGATTATTTTCAATTTGCTTTTCCAAGCCAAATTCTTTTTTCTTGTTAACATTCATGCAAACCCATAGAGGAAGTGAGATTAATTCATTACTCCCTAGGTTTACACTGCTGTAAAACTTTAGTTTTCTAAATTCCATGAATCGGTTTTTAGGGCCTTATTTTGTTATCATTTTAGCAAACATTCTGAATTCCTGGGAAGTTCATCACCTGGCAGATTTTTTCTGGAGAGTTTAATACAGTAAAGGAATCAAAAACCACTTAAGTGGTTTTACTTGAGACTACAAATATCGTGGAGGCACAAGTTTTGCCAAGTGGTTAGCTGGAGGCCAAATTCTGCAAATCCTAAAATCACGAGAGTATTCCTTTCACTTGAAAAAGCTCGCTGTTTGAAGGACTGCTCATTTGAATAGGGATCTCCAGGATCTGGTCTTTTCTCAGAAGGCTGAATCATGGCTTTGCTGCATGTAGTTAACCTGGATTTTGTTTAAAGAGATCCATCAGGAAAGTGGAAACAGATTTTTCTTAACTAAGTGCTTACAGTTGAATTTAAAAATGCTGCCCTTGTCAGAGGTTAAACTGTTCCCTGCCTCCCTTATAAGCATTTTAAACTATCTATATTATATACTGTAAATAGGAGGTACAAGGAATGAGGGCACAATCTAAGTACAAGAAAACGTAAAATGAAAGGGCAGTTTCGTGGTCCCTATTAAAATGTATTTAAAGCCCATGCATCTGCCAGTGTTTAACCAACAAAAAGTATGCTTTCACACCAAAAGAACAATCTGTTCTGTGAATTAATGCATTATAAGGCCTTAGTAACAATGGTGAGCACTTAACACATGAGCAAAGTCAATGGCTGTGTGCATATTAATGCAGATAATGCTTCAAAACTGGAGTAAAAAGTATATAGAATAACTGAACATGGTTCTGGTAAGAAGTAGATCAAAAAAAGCCAAAATACCTGAATGACTGTGGTAAAATAGATAGAGATGTGTACGCATAGATGTGGCATTCAAAAGACTAAGCCAAATTTCTAATTTCCATAGCATTCCTTTCTGTCCTGTTGGACAGAAATAAAAAATCTGGCAGCTTAGACTTATCTCCATTGCTTACTTTCTCAAAGGTCTTGACTTGTTTTCTGCATGGAGAGAGTTAGAACTTTTTCCTGGGTGAGTGTAGCTAGAAATGTTTATATACACATCACTGAACTATTGTGCCTCCTGTCCACTCTCTCTCAATGTCAATACACCCTACATAACATAACAGAAATGCAGCAGCCTAATTAGCTACAGAGATGTAACTGTGTGTTAATAAAAGGCCTAAGAAAAACAAAAATATGTCCTCCAACAGGAGTGCCTGTATAAACATTTGTTCCCAACCCCTCAGGCTTTACATAAAAATATAGTGCATCTCTTCCCTAACAATATATATAAATAAATGGATACAAACCTCAGTCAATTTTTACTCTTTAAAAAAAATATTCACTGGCTTATTATTCTGCTTTTCTTCTGCTTATTTTTTTTTCTATTTTCCTCTATTTTGCCCTACAGTTTCCTTTAGTTTCTTCCCACCATTCTAGATTTCTGGCACAAATTTTGTTACATTTTCATTTCCCTACTAATTTTCTAATTTTCAATTCTGTTTTTACTCTATTTTCAGTTTGCACATCACTTCATTTCCTCTACCTATCAAGTTTTTATTCTATATTCTGCTTTTCTTTTGTTCCACTTTTTGTAGCCTCTCTCCTGACCGCCCTTTCTTTGTTTCATTCACCTCCACATCCTTCTTCTCCCTGGCTCTTTACTCCCTTTTTTTAGCTTGTGCTCCCTTTCCCTGCATCCTTTATGTTTACATCCTACCTGTACTTGGACATCCTTACCAAATAGTATGGAACTATCTCAGGCAAGTCCAGGAGGGAAGATATTCTTTTCATATTTCCCTGTAACTGATATGAAGGTAATCAACTGCTCAAGGAATAGCTGAGAATTTCCCTTAACATGGCAAAATCTGTGAAACTTTTAGGAGATGGGATTCTTTTCTTGAAAGTAAATGGGGCTAGTAACAGTGATGCACAAGTAGAGCTAGAAAGAGCTTTTCAAGGGAGCTTGTCAAGGCAGTGAAGAAAAAAGTTGTCCAAACTAAAAAAAAAACAAAACCAAAAAATCCTCAAACAAGCAAAAAAACTGAACTGAAATCATAAGAGAGGTAGCAAGCAGCTGCAACTGTGTAGTGCATTTTACATCAAAAGAGCGATAACCCCCAAACAAAAAGTCCTCACCCTGGAAAACTCCCAACTTACCAAAAACAATTTTAAAAATTGGCTTTATGTTGTTTGCATTTCTTCAATCTCTTCACACCGTTTCTTTCCTTGTAAATTTCCTATCTTCTTGTATTTTGAGATTTTTCCTCTTACAATGTGCAGTAGTTGGTTTCCTCTACTTTTTTCCTCTCCTTTTAGTGTACTGTCCCTCTTTGTCTCTCTGGATCACTCCTATAACTCCTTCTCCCTGTGTTCCTTACTCTGACTCTTCATGTATTCTCTTTGTACTAATATTTTAACCTAGGAGTATCATCATACTTTCAGCACCATAGAGGTCTTCTATGATGGCTTCTTCCCTTGCCACAAATTATACATTCATGCTCTGCTGGCTTAGCCACAAAACCCGACTCTCTTTCTCTTACATGAGCTCTCGTTCTCTCCTATGCACACACATTGCACCAGCACTTCAAAACTAACCAAATATGTGGATACACAATGATTTTCCCAATACGTGTTTGTCATGCAGGCTCAAACCCTGCTTTACAGGCTCTATGCCAGACCCAATTTATGTGGAAATACAATCTCCTACTGTTTAATTTCTCTTCAGCACATGTACCCCCCTTTCTTCTAGATAATTTTTCCACATGTGCACAGAACCTCCTTTTCATGTCCTTTTCTGCTTTCCTATTAGATCCATACTCAGAAGACTTTTAAACAAAGATGTTCGGATTTTGAGTTATAAAATATCAGCTAGACTGAAAGTAGTTGAGTGAGTGTTGTGGGGGACAGGTTTGCTCCTCTAGTTTGGAAAAACTCTCCAGATTTTCTCAGGAGAGGGGGATTTATTTTTTTATTTCTGAAAGGAGCAAAGATACTCTTTGAAAAGTAGGGTTTTGATAGCATCTTGCTGAATAACTGGGCTTGACCAGTATCCTTACTTGATCTTAGGAGGAAACTCATTTGACTTTTCAAAGGACAGTACTTACAGTATGCTTTTATCACACTTGGTTTTAGGCTTTTGTTCCCGACCTCAGGTATGTCAGAGAAGAAATTACAAACTGAGGTAAGAGTGGTTTCATGACAGAAGTTAGGTTCCTCAAAGCAGTGCAAGGAAGGACAACCATAACCATCAATTCCTGTGAGACTAATGGCTAAGGTGTAAATACTACAGCTCTAGCAACTCTTCTTCAGGGCTGGCTAAGTGTCACGGAACGGCTTATGCACTCCATAAAGAGTTTGATTTTATCAGGACTTAGGGAAAATTATTTTAACTTTTCTCCAGGGAATCTCCCCTCCTCTTGCACACCCAGCTGAGGACAATATGGAGATATGACTTCCAGCCTTTGTGCTGGAGCAGTTTTTTGCAGCCTGCCTAATGTCCTGACAGTCAGCAGAGTATGGTCAGCATTGCAGCTTCGTTGAGGAAAGGCAAGCACTTGGTTGCAGTCCAGTCCAGCTGGGCCCTGAGCCTGTGTGACCGATGAGCCAGAGCCCCAGTTCAGGCACACACCAGCTACCCAGCGGAGATACGGTGGAAGTGTTTCAAAGAGTGCTTTGCCAGCAGCCCTTCAGAGTTGTAGCTCTTGGCCTCTGCAATGTTCCCCTTGCCAACACCCTCTCAGCTCCCGTGAGACTTTTCCCTGTTGCTTGCTGAGGTGCTTAAAAGGAGAGTATTGACTCTTGTTTATCAGACCTGCCTGTTGCCCTGTGTCTTCTCTGTTCAATGCCTCCACCACACAGCTAAACTGTGTGATCCAATCCACGCGTGCTCCCTTCAGCCCTCAAGCTGTTCTCTGGCTTCCTACTCAACCTAGCACAATCTATCTTACTCCTCAGCTTCACCGGGAAATTCTTAAAAGGAAAAAGAAACTATTCAGCTCTTCAGACTGCACTTAGATGTGCTGGTGTGTGTGTGTTTGGTGTGTCCCAGGATTTTCATACCTCAGAGGAAAACTGGGGAGCTGGTTAAAATACAAGGCAGGTCTCTTCTGGATAGATTGCTGAAGTTTCTTCTTAAAGGAAATGGAGGTACAATGCAGCTGAGGAGGAAAGTCCTATGTACTGAGAGCCCAACTTAATATGGGGTTCATATGCAGTTATGTTACTTGCTTAATTTCAGGACCTCCAAACTGTTTCCAGGGTCACCAGTTTAGGGGTAACCTTAGTTCATCATGCCAGCTAGGGAAGGTCACAATGCCCATCATCAAGCAATGTTGAAAAGCTTGCACCTTACTTGCAACCCAGGAAAGTCCATGTTTTCTCTCTTACAAATAATTCTTGCTTTATGGTGAACTTGCCACCGGCTGCCAGAAGAGAGGAGCCCCGAAGAGAAGATACAAGGACTCCCTGAAGCAACATCTCAGCCTTGGCCATATTGATCACCATAACTGGTCTACTCTGGCCTCCAATCGGGAGGCCTGGAGACACACCATCTATAACGCTGCTGTTTCCTTTGAGAAAGCATGCAGGATCACTCTGGAGGAGAAAAGACAATGCAGAAAGAATCGTGCCTTGCAGAATTTACCACCTAAGGAGTCTTTCTGCTGTGCCTTTTGCAATCGGACATGTCTATCTCGTATTGGCCTCTTTAGCCACCAGCGTGCTTGTAACAAACGTGGGTAGAGCCTTCCTAAATCTTCGTTCACGAAGCCCAGCCATGAATGAAGGAAGTGGGATAGACTTGGACAGCACCTCTAAGACCAGGTGCTTGTTTTACAGCCATCTATGGCCAGTCTCTGGTACCAATTGGATGAAACTGTTAATTAAATGTTTGTATCATTTCATAATGAAATACCAGAAACTATTCATTAAATGTTTGTATCATTTCATAATGAAATACAACGTGCTTGCAACAAACAAACGTGGGTAGTGCCCTTCCCAAATCTTCGTTCGTGAAGCCTAGCCATGAGATGAGACCAGGCACATTCTAAGCATCTTATTATTTGCATAAAATGATGTCACATTCTTTTTACAGTCACCTAGTTTCTCTTATGGTAAGCAGTTTTCAGGCTGATTCATCTGTGTACCAGCTATGCCACAGAATAGACTCTTGTTCAATAGGTTTTGTTATGGGCTTGATATTGCTTTGGTTTAAAAGCTGCATAGTAGTGTTTTCCTCCTCTCTTATGTGTGTGAAAAGGCAGGTACACACAATGTCACTGTAGTCTGAACTCACAGAAAGCCCCACAAAAGTATTGTTTGATCTCATGCATCAAATAATGTCCAGGAGCTTAGGACACGTCTACATTACTGATGAAGAAATTTCTGCCTGAGCTGGCATGGTTGATAAGTGGTAGAAATGTGCCTGAACAAACAAGTTCTGCCTTACGCCATCCTGCTGCCAGGCCCTGTCTAGCTCATTTGCACAGCAGTGATCTGTGCCCTGCCAGCTTGCTGATGTGGCTCACTGTGAGCTGAGGGATCACTGCTTGGCTCAGCATGGAGACAATGCTAACGAGATCTGACTCCCAAGGAGTGCTGGCAGACAGGAGGAGGAGATGCAGAAGAGAGAAGGAAGGCTGACTGCTGTCTCGTTTTTTCCATTACATTCTCATAATCTTATTTAAATATATTTTAATTACTTATATTTATGCTTTTCCATAATATTTTTTCTTCTTTCTCTTGTTACATTACAGAAATATTTACTGTTATTTCTTCCAAGAATCTTGAATGCGTGGGAAACCCTTGGTGCAGCTACTGAAGAAGAATGCTATAGGAAGCAAACTTCAGCATAATGCTGCTGTCACAGCTATCAGGAAACTTATCCCACACCTTTAAATGTAATGACTATAACAAGTAGGCAAGTATCTAATATGATACCATCGAAACTGAATTGAGGCACTGCACTGAAGACAGAAATATTCCATAGTTTTTAAGTCAAGGCCAGTCTTACCAACAGGATTAAAACATGCACTAGAAAGAGTGTCTGGCAATACAGTTGTGAGTGTATGTTTGAAGGCAGAAAGTCATAAACAACTTTAACAAAAGCTTCTGACTCTGCAAAGCAATTCTATTTTGTATATAGAGAACTAATTTTTAGCCATAGCAGTCCTGCAGCATGAAAACAGTGAAAATGAGCGAGAAGTACTTTGACAGACAGAAAATTCAGCCATATACCATTTTTAACCAGAGATTAAAAAAAAAAAATGAACCTCTGCCCAGTGTATGTGTGAAGTGGATAGTTTTCCTTTTTTTTATTCCTATACAGATGGTTTCAAGGCAGGGATTTGGAAAATATCTGAAAACAAACTTCACAAGACCAAAGCTTTAAAAGTGCTTGTGTCTAGCTTTCTGATAGGGTAGCCAGACATCAGGGAAAAATTTTGCTTGCCTCTCAAAAATATTGGAGCTATCAAGATGAATTGGGCACAGAAGATAGCGTATGTAAGGGCAGCTGGATGACTGAAAATAGAAACTCTTGAGAATAACTCAGAGCCATTTTGGAAGAGAATTCTGTATCTGGGGAGCCAGAGGCACAGCAGACTGGCCAAACTATAGCAAGGATATGAAGGAACCTGGTGAACAGATGTGAGACATGTGGGGAAATGTGGTCCGAACAGCAAAAGAGGCTATGAAAAACTGCAGCATCCCTAGCAGGCTTGGAGCATGGTAGGAACGGACCTCTTGAGAAAATGCATGCAAGAAGTTACAATCTGGTGCTAGAAGATACTTACACAGTAAGTACTTGAACATCTCTTGCAAATACAGAGTTAAAGCCCTGTCACAGCTGAGTGTAAACTTAGCCCATATTATAGCTTTGGTTCTGAGTTGTGTTGAGTTGCAAATTGAGACTGTTTCCCAACTGAGAGAAAGTAACTTAACCGCAGGTTGCCTTGCAATGAGATTCTATCTCCGCAACCAGTACTGAATAAAGAAATACAGTAAAGATGCCTGAACAGCATCATGAGGCTGCACACAACGTTGTATGCGTATTTCTTCATCCACAGCCTCAGCATCGCTGTCACCAGTAGTGGTAATAAGATGAAGAAGAATGGTGTGGATGAAAAGATGAGAACTCGCTACCACAAAAAACCTAATTGCCTTCTAAACAGGAGACTTTGTTGTAACTGGGAATCTCCCCAGGACAAACTGTGATCTTGAAAAAATTCAGGCCATTGAAGAAGTAAATTCTTGTTGATATAATACAGCAGTGGGCAAGCATGTGTTTCTTTGAGACATTATTACAACACTGAGTGATTGGCATTGCTATGAAGGATAGTAAAATCTAGCTACACTGAGATATGAGACATTGAGAAATTACAGCCACCGGAAGGACTGATTGCAAGACAGCCTTTTGGCACCATCAGAAGATAAACACTCATTAAAGTCCTATGGAGTATATTCAAGACCCTGTACTACAGCACAGTGTGGAGCAACACATCTCCAAGCCCTGAGGAAAATATCTTAGATCCTACACACAGTTAAGAAAAGAGAAAGAGAGAGATGAGTGTGTTAAAATATGTATGATGTTAATGAATTTCAGACTTCAAGGGTGTGTAACAAAATGCTAAGCACATAAATTGGCTGTGGTATTTGCAATTAATTTTGGCATCTCAAATAAATACAGTAAATGGGACATTAATATAAAAATAGTCCCTATGGGGACATTGTCACAGGTTAATCTACTGTATAAAATATCTGTCTTTACCCTGTGCTGTTTGCTGATATCAGTAATATCTGTGAATTGAAGACCTATCCATGCTGCCACAGGAAACACAATGCAAGTATCAGCAGCAATACCTACACCAGCTTTTATCTAAATATTTCATGCAACAACAGTGACTATACATAGGAACAAGGTTTAGCACAAGCTTCACTAATCTCCTGGGGATGAGTAGCTGGTTTATGTAGGGGCCTGCGCAACTCACAAATTACTGATGACATTGTCTAAAATTGTGTGAGGATGCTTACTCATTCTCCAAAATGAAGTGTAAAGTGACTTGAGGAGACAGTAGTCAGAGAATTCAGCATGTAAGGCTGAAGGAATACTGCCGGGCTATTGAATTGTCTTGATTATCTCCCTACCCTTGCATAAAAAACTGAATGATCCCATGCTTTCGCTCTCATGTAGACATGGAGAAATCTGCCTCCAGGCACCCCTATGCCTCTCCATGTGCTCCTGACATACAATCTTCTAGGACTGGTGATGCTCAGAGAGGGTGTGCCAGAGGACATCCCTCCCCCTGGCCCAGCTCCACAGCACTGTGGAGTGGTAGGGAATAAGTTCTGCTGTGGGTGGAGCCACTCATCACTTTCTCTCCTTGATTCCCTGTTCTGGAGTGGGGCACCTGAAACTCAGTCCTTTTGCTCCACTAAGCACTAAAGCTGTTGCACACAACCACATACACAGACACATATGAGTCAGGCAGTGGGCAGAATTCTTTCCTGCACTCAAGTCCAGTTTTGTTCAGCTTGTATATAATTTGCTCCTACATAAAGAAGCTAAAATCTTCTAATATATACATGGGTTTTTTTACTTCTAAATTACTCCGTACATTTCAAACTTTGACTTACACTCCGAATGCTGATGGTCATTAACCTGCTGAATGTAACCTCTCAATGGGCACTTCATCCAAAAGGGATCCAAAGGATACAAGAACATGTACAAAGAGCAAGGAAGATGATGTCACTGCTACACTTAGCATTGGTAGGACTCATGATGTACTACGATTTATTCCTGATGCTTAGGATGCTAAGAGATTACGCAGACTATGAAGAAGAGCCATGGGACTGATTAAACCATTAGAAAACATGTTTTATAGCAGTAGACTCTAAGAGTTTCATCTGTTGTTTTAAAAAAGAAGAGGCTAAGAGTTGAGATGATCACAGACTGTGAGTATCTATGGCAGGAATATGATTTTGATAAATAAGAGTTAGTCAAGCAGACAAAGGCATAATAAGATTTAATTGCTGGAAGCTGAATTAAGGGAAATTCAAAATAAAAATAATGCTCAAAAATGTAAGGGCAAGGATAGTTTTTCCTTGAAACAATTCACTAAGGGTTGCTGCGGGCTCTTCATCATTGGAAATATTTTAATTGAGATTGGCTGCATCTCTAAACTTTGTGCTCCAGTTCAAACAGGAATTAATTCAGGGAAGTCCCATGGCTTGTATTATAAAAGAGGCCAAGCCAGATGATCACAGTGGTCCCTTCTGACTTTATAATTTATGAGCTCTGATATAATCAGACCCTAGCACAATATAGCCATAGGCAAAAACACTTCCTATTCATCACAGATTATTCTGAGAAATGTTAACATCTTCTCATTATTTCATCAGGATAAATCAGGCATTACAATTTATGGCTGTATTAAGCTGGTAAAACATAACTGTAGTTTCATGTGTCTTTAACTCATTACCTCAAAAACCCTCAAAACATTTACTCAGTTCATCCTAACTATTCAGTGTAAAAAGCATTTAAATGTTGAGAACAATGAGTTCAGGCTTCAATACCGCTGAGTTGTCCTTCAGTAAGAACACACAAAATGTATCCTAATAAATGAGCAACCCTAAAGTAAACCCTGCATCACTATCACCTGGATGTAACTACACCTAATGTCCCCTTGATCTTTGCACAGAACTCTCATTGCGTACACAGCAAGAGCAGTAAATGGTTCTAAGGAGGTAGATACTGTTTCACAAAAAGGTTTAAGACAAACACAGGCAGCAGAGAAGTGCTGATTTAGTAACAGAATATTTTACAGCAAAGAAGGTCACAAATTGGCAGCATTAGAAGTTTTATTTTGGTTAGTTGACAAGTGCGAATAAATGCTGTACAGAACAGGTAATCAAGCGCCAGCAATATTTTTCTTTTGAAAATGTTATCTTCAATCTTCAGTAGAATATCATCAGTCAATCATAAAGCTGGCTGTTCCAGCCAAATATTTTTACCATTACACAATCCTATGTGAATATTGAGTTCACGCAGTGGAGACATAATCCTGCAAACCCCGAAGAAGATAATGTTCTCTAACTCAAAAGGAGCCCATTTCACCTTTATAGATAGGAAATGAATATTTTCAGAAAGTGATTTTTAAAACAAGCTCAATTCCTATTCCAGATAGATTGGCTTAACTATCTTTACAGAGTTGGATCTTTTGTTATAAGCAGAAAGACAGACAAACAGCTTATCTCCAGCATGTTTTTCATGCACAGTCAAGGCAGTGTCTTGTGACCGGATTCACGGAACACATTTTTTTAACTAATGTACAGTTTTTAGAAATGAGAAACTATAAACTAGAAACAGTTTTTAGTAACTGCTTGTTTTAGAAACAAGCAATGTACTTAAAGGTGACTTTGAGCAGAAAACAGAAAGAAGTTTGTTGGAATACCACATAGCCAGCTGTGTCATGTTAGCCACTGATTCACAGCAGCTAAATTTACCCAAACTGTCCCAATTAGACTCTTTGTTGCTTATTTTTTTAAAGTTCATCAGGAATTAGCGTATTTTTTTAAATTATAATTCTATTTTTCATAGTCACAACAAAAGAAATTTCAAAAGAACTGTGGAGTCTCATTAATCACCTTTTCTTCAGACCTAGATCATATTTTCAATGTTGGGAAGCAGTTGTCACATAATATTGCCACAAAACATTTACATGCTTATCATCAGCAATAGAGGCGATTAAAAAAGCAAGTGGATTGACTTAATGAGCCGACAAGTAGCAACTTGTGGATGAAGTTTAAGTATGCTATAGAATTACCAGCAGAGCTCAAAATTAATAGAGTCGTCTTTGTTTATTTTTTATTTTAATCGTCCTGACTACATCTTTATAGTAACATACTCCAAATCTCATCCCACTGCTGGCTGCCTATGACAATTTCCCACTGGCCTCTCTAGGCATCCTCCTTCTGTTCCTGACATTGTCTCTTCTGTGTTATGTCTTTTTTATTAGGTTGAATTACTTTTTCCTCTCACTTGGACGCTTACCTAATTTATACTACTCGAATTCATCTTAAAACTACTGAAAGCAAAGTCAACATTTTTTCCTATCCTTCACAGCACACAAATTTCATGGCTTGAGTTGTACTTTCTTGTTTTTCATCCCCAAACTTGTACTTAGACAAACAAAATGGACAGGAAGTATACCACCAATAGGTGTAATGCAATAATTTCTGTGCAAGAAGATTAGATCAATGGTTTTGATTTGGGTATTGCCTTTTTGTAAAGGACTTTATTTTGCAATATAGCTTTTGATAGCCAAAGGTGCATGGACTTGGATACACCAACAACTAACAATCACACAGTTGTGCACTATCAGGAGGAAAAAGAAATCCATTGGCTTCAGAAAAGAAATTAAAGACTGTGTATTTCAATCCCAAGGAAGAAGTAGCAAAGCAAATTAAATGAAAGCAAAACCCCTGAAAAGAGCATTACATCTCTGAGAAGATGAAAGGGGGGTGTCAGCGATATCATATGATTTATAGTAGGTTTGCAGTTGCAGGCTGTGATGTGTGAATGTGATGTATTTTCCCAATAAGAGGAATAAGTACTCTGAGTTGATCCTTAAATAAATGTATAAAGTGCTGAAAAGCATGAGCACAGACTATGGCTTGAGAAGTGTAAATAGAGATATGAAATGACTGCTCTTGAGTGCTAGAGCCTGTGTCATAGAACAATGAGAATGAAAGTATATAGTGTTCCTAAAAGAGTTTACTGTTTAGTGAAAAAAAAAAGAACATACTGTCTTCAGTCCTACACTCCCTCTTTCTTTCTGCCTTTTATCATGTTGCCAAAATTGTTTGCTTTTGAAAAATAATGAAGATTTTTTTAAATAACAACCCTCCTTATACCTTAATATATTGTATCATTTCTTCAAAGTGCTCAGCAAACATTACTAAGTCTTCCTAACAACATGGCTCTAAAATATTACTATGAGATTGGGAAACTGAACCCTGGAGATGAAATGACTCAGCTGTGGTCTCATATTTAAAGCTTCTAAGTGACACTGCTGTACAAATAATGATTATACTAATAAACAATGTCATTAAATAGCTGATAGTGGAATCAAACATGGAACACAGGATTTTCTGCCTCTTCTTTTAACGTTTTGGGCCACAATGTTCTACATCCTACTGTAGAAATTGATCTAATAAGTGTGTTCTTACTTTGCTGTATGAGCCTCTTACCAATGAGTAATTGATTCCTGAACTATCAGTTTAATAAGTTACATATTATACCTCCCTTGCACGTGTTATCAAATGGCATCTATGATCTGCTCTAAACACCTTGAAGTATGCACTTGGAGTATGCTGGAAATCCAGTGTGATCTAAAGACATCCAAATACTGCTGGATGTTCCATGACTCCAGCAAATGAATGTGATTGTCTCCACAGCTTTCTGACTAAGAAAACATCCTTGTATCAGAAAAACTGTTTCCACAATTGACAAGTCAAACTGAAAGAATGAAGTCTGCTAGTTCACTCAGATAATATCTCTTACTAATATCGAAGTTCCTTTCGTGATCAAGCTGAAGCAAACTTAAGGGACAATGTGAGTCCATTTTGCTGTAACTGCCCATGCAGTTTTTCTTTAAGGAAACCTTCTAAACTGTGATAAACTCGCAGAAAAAGGAAATTTAGAACACCCTCACTATCACTTATCCAAATACCTGAGCTTCAGGTTTGTCTGGTATAGCAGTAATAGGTGAAAATATACAGTTTGTAAGAATACATCACAATATGACTAATACTATAGAATACAATAGAATGCAGAGAGCTCTGTATTCCATAGTGTGTAGTAATGTTTTCTGAAGTGGTGTTCTTCAGTTGAGTCATCCTTGTACAGATAATCTCTTCTTAAATTTCATTTTGAAGATCTCAGGAAGCTTTTCCAAAAAAAATTAATTATTAGCAAAAAAAGTCTGATAGGAATACTTTTGTATGTGACTGTTCTGCGCCTTTGATGACTTAATTAAAAATTTGCACACTACTGGGCATATAGTTAATAGGAAGTCGTGTTTTTCTGCTAAGTCACAGAAATACTAAATCCAGCATTCTGGTTTTGGAACACTCCCTTGAGGACTTTGTGACCATAAACTAATAAATGGATTACATTCATTCCCATGTTTTTCCCCATCTGTGACAGGTAATGCAGTGTTCCACACTAAGGTAAAATAGGATGGTCAAAATGGAGCTTCTTTCATGACTTACAATTCACCAAGAAGCATTGGGATAGATGCCAAGACTTTCAAAATCTTGAATCAAATGCAGAGGCTGAACCACAGAGGTTTAAATAAGGACACTGACATTTTTGAATATCTGGATGGGGACATCACTGTCACAGAGCAGGAATACTCACAGCCCAGCTGCAAATGGGTAAAAATGGCACTGAAAGCAATCAGCTTGGGAGTATGAGGCAAGAACTCCCACAGTTTCTTTCCTCCTCCCCAGGCCAGCAATAAAAATCCCACAGAACAGAAAAAGTTCCTTTTAGTTCGGGTTTTAGATGTTAAAAAATATGTACGTCACTTTCATACAGCACCTGATGAATTAAGTCTCAAATAACATGAGAATTCTTATATAACCCAATAATCAGTGGACTCAATTGTTTATAATATGCCAACAGTAAATGCAGGAGGAATTTATAATCGTATTTTCATGGGGAGTAAGCCAAAACCCCTTCTGCAACTCAAACAAACTTCCTCACTTTTTCATTTTGGACAGGTTTAAAATGCAGAGAGATATGACAACATGTCAGATGAATTTCTCTTGCGGCGTTTTCGCCATAAGGGTGACGCAAAGAAAAGTTAGAAGGTTAGCTTGTTATGTCCAGTGTATTTTTTATTTACTGTACAGGTGGATGATTACAATAGTCTGATGACAAATTCTTTATTGTAAAAGAAATTGCTTCATTAGCTACATTTTATATTCTTCCTGTCATTTCTCCACCTTTTTCCTCCTCCTCTCAAAATGGTCTTTTATTTCTCAACATATCTCTCCAGTAGGCTTTGGGTTTTTTCTTTCTTTCTTTCTTTCCTGTCTATTTTAGAGTCTCTCAACAATGGAAATTAAATGGGGTTGACTGAATTGGTTCAAACACAATAGAAATACAGTTCCAGAGTCTGGAACTTAAAGACAAATTTCCCTGACTCATGTCTGCTAGTCCTACATGTTTTGAGACAGTATTTTAAAATTATTTCTCAGATGTTTCTTCTTCAAATGAAATGGTCCCGTTCTCAGCAGAGAAAGAGACAATACCTTCCTCATTTCCTTGCTGTTGACCATCAGTCCCTTTTTCTCACAGGCCTCCATTCATTCTCATCTCTAGCTGAAGCTTCTCTTAAAGGAGACTTCAGTTAGAAATGTGCTTGAGCACCCCAAAAGCCAACCCCCAACCCTCTAAATGTCCGAGCACCAGCAGGGCAGTGTTCTGGCATTGGCTTGTCTACACTGGGATTTGTAGTACGGTCACATTGCAAATTCTCTTCTCTCCTCTTACTTTCAGCCTAGGTCATTTTTAGACAGAAGCTGCACTGGGGCTGGGAAGGAAAGGAAAGCAGCTCTTCCTTGGAGCCAATGCAGGCCCTTTGCTGGGGGAGCAGGACAGGGGCAGAGGGGATGTCCCCCGAGCACACACGTGCTGCTGACTGGTGCAGTGATGTGGGGGAGCATGAGGGATAATGACACGAAAGGCTTTTTATGAAGGTGCAGCAGTCTAGCTAAGGAAAAGTGAAGAACTGAGTGGTAAACCAGATACTTGCAGCCTGGTGGGCAGTTTTGGGGGTCCTGTGCTCGGTGTGGTCCCCTGATACCTTCCTGATCTACTTGTGAGCACTCAACCCTCATACTCCTGCCTGTTTTTGCCTTTGCTCATCACAGGGGTTTTTTTTGGCTAGTCCTTTCTCCTCTGGGGAGATCTTGACACTCTGGTCAGCCCATTAGTGCCCCAGCCAGCACTGAGACTAGAATAACAAAAGCTTGCCTCCTCTTCCATTAATTTCAGCTCAGAAGGCAGGGAGAAAGGGTTGGCACCCCAGGGAGGGAGAGAGGGGGTAGAAACAGCAATCAGATCAAGGCACAGCTATAATTTCAGTCTGTGAATGTGGGTTGTAATGGAGAAAATTAAGATGCTGTTTTTCCCAAGCCCTGCAGACAGACCAGTCTGGGGACATACTGGAGAATGCTCTTTTCACCTGGAAACATTTCAGAGATTCCTACTGACACTGACTCCTCTTCCAAAGTCCAAATCCTGCTTTGGTTCAGTGCCTATGTTTATGCCACAGCTTTAAAGGCCAAGATCTCAACCCATAGTGGTGCAAAACTGCCAATTTTTCCTTTGTATTCAAGGCAAAGTAACTCTTTCTGCACTTGGGCAGAGGTGCTTGTCTTCAGTGGTGAGGCTGAGAATTGTGCCTAAAACATTCTTGGTAATACAACTTCAAGATGCTTGGCATGGCTGAACTCCCGTGAAAGAATCTGGTGCAAGAAAACAGATGAAAGATGCAACGTGGTTCAAGGGAATTGCAGAGATTGGACTGAGGACAGGATTTGGCCTCTACCACTGAACATTCATGAGGCCAAACATGATATGGAAACTGTTTCAGTAAAATGCACTCCACACAGTCAACATGCCAGGGAACCTGAACAGCTTCATTTATCACTGTTCCACTGCTGGTGCTTGTCTTTACACAGGGTTATAACTTTTTCCATTAAATCCCATGTATGACTCTAAGTCCCTGATGATTTCTAAAGATGCAGAATGAAAATATTTATAACCAAATCTATGTATAATTTGTTTTTTTAAAAGAGAACTACACGCTTAAAACCCTTCCAACCAGGAACATATCAGTTTAGATGTTGTTCTGAAGCCACTGAGAGTAAATAGAAAATTAATTGCTACAGATAGGTGTGGTGAAGAAGAATACTAGATGTCAAAAATGCTGTCTTTAATATAGAAGAGTGTCTGTGGCAGTATCCTAGTTTTACAAATATGGAGACAACTATGGAAGACTTCAAACACTTCATATCACAGAACAAAATTTATCAAGGATGTAGCTGTTTTTTCACCCTCTACCTGCACCTGATTCATTTATCCTTCATGTGTTCCTCTGAAGTAGCCCAAATGGCACTGGAGAGAAGAGGTTTCCACTGTATTTTTCCCCTAAATTTGTTGAAGGTTGTTAAAAAAGATTTCACACAAACACACTTATTTTCATATGGAAATCTTTAACTCTTGAAATGAAGATAACTCTTTGGTCTCATATCCAGTGTTTATTGTAGTTACACATTTTAAAAGTGATGATAATGATTTGCACCACTAAACAAAGAGCACATTAGTATTGCAAGCAGTCATTTACCATCCAGCTAAGCTCTCTTTGGAATGTAGCTGTCAATTTTTTCCTTTTTCAGACCCTGGAGGAAGTATCCACATTTATTCAAAATAAAGGATCCAAAATCTTGGACTCCTTAGAGCAAAATAAGCCAGAACATGGAGCTGCAACTGTAATTATGATCTCTTTAGTGCCTGAGGGCAATGTCTTTAGCTAACTAGATGCATTCCACTGCTACCAATGCAGTCTGTTCATGTTTAAAAATGTTTATTTTGCCCTATCTAACATAGCTTTCAATGCTATTGACAGATACTAGCAATGTGTGCATCCAATAAACATATGAAAAGAATCCCTTTCTTATTGGTCCAACATCAGATTCAAAGAAGCTGTTTCATAAACAGTTAGCTATTCTCTTATTTGATGTAAATGTGATAAATGTAATGCTTATCACACCCTAACAATAGTTTTAAAACTGTTTTTGAATGGTGTGTATGTACCTAAAATGGAATTAATCAGATCAATTTTACATATGAAAATACACAAATTGCAGAGATCAGGGAATTGTAGAGATCAGAGCAAAAGTGAAACTTTGTGCACTTCAGGTTATAAGCAGTTTGTCTAGGGAAGAAAGTATGGAAACATTGCCAAGCTACAACCCCATGACAACACTTTCTTCCATCAGTTTTCCAGGTTTTGTGCAGTGTGTTCTTGTGAGAGTCTGCTTTTAGCTTCACTTGCACTCACAACTATTCTAACGTCCTTTGCTACTAGTAAATATTACTCAAGATGGAAAAAAGCTTTAAAATTGTGAGCTGAGAAATACAGTACGGTGTAACTGCCTGCTCATAGTCTCCACTTTTTAGTTTGAAATGCTTGGGGAACTTTTTCATGGAATGAAAAATCTCTTTCTGGCATTATACATTGCACTTTCCTATCAAAATATGATTAACAGAGCTCAAGAGTGACTGGCTCAATACTGTAAAAATTAGCACTTGTTTGAAATGTGAGAACATTGTCTTGTCACAGGCAATCAGAAATGATACTTAAATTGCAAGATTTTTTGCTGTCATTTACTTATTTCCCTTCAACAAAAGTTCATGCCACAGATCTGAGATAAGCTGGTGTGTAAAACCAGGGTGAAACCTGGCCTACAACAAAGAAATGGAGAACTGTAAACCATTTAGACAACTATGAAACAATTTTGTAATTCTCTTATACTACAAGTTACTCACCTTTCCAAAGGCTTGGAAGTTCTGCATGTGTGCATGCAGGAGTGTGCCTGTGTGTGCATGTGCATGTGTAGGTTTTATCCATATAGACTTTTCATGGCAGTGAAGTTCTTTAATCTACAGTTATATACCTCAGAAAAGCTACTGCATGTGTCTATCCTTCAAGCTAAATTAAAAGAGCATTCTAGTCCCTTCAGAAGTAGGAGGCTGGAGACAACAGAAGATGCCACTCGAATCGTGCCAGAGCTCCATCAGAAGTAGGCTGAGCTTGACCAGAATCTTCCATGGCACGCAGAGGTTATGAAACCAGTTGGTTAGATGGGGGAAAAAGGAGGAGCATGGGATGTGCGTGTGCATGTGTGTGTCTCACCTCACTGTCCACAGGAAAGCAGTCAGGGAAACAGTCCTGCGAGGGGCCCAAACCGGAGCGGCATAGCTTTATGGGGAACACACGGCACTACACACTCAAGCTCGGAAACTTTGAGTAAGAGAAGTGCCTGTTGTTTGTTTCTACTGCATTCAGAGAAACAAGATTCTGAGTACATGCTTTGTAAATAAACCAAAGACATTCCTGACTCCTATCATCAATTTCTCCTCTTAATGGAAAAAATCCAGCAAGTTTCCACTCTGCGAATAGGGGCAATAATATAAGCAGAAACACAGGGCCAAGTCAAGTCCTGTCCTCACTTATACTGTTGAAGTCCCTCTCAGATCAGTGCAGGAAAAGGGGTCCCTCTATAGAAGAGTCAGAGAGATACTTTTTCTCATGTTTGAATTTTTCAAACTCAGAAAACTATATGTAGAGGGATCAACTGTGCTCATTCTTTTGGCTAGAAACACAGTTGTGCTTCCAACAAAGTAAATAGAACCTGATTTCTCTGAAAAGTTTTAATTTATGGACCAGCATTTTTCTAGTCCTGAAAGTATGGAGTTAGTTTGCTCAAATCCCTTCTTCTTCAACCTTCTTAAATGCAAAGCAGTTCTTGTATCACCACACCGGGCTGCCTCAGGGGAGCTGTAAGACTTGATTTTTTCAAACTCAGATGCTATGAAGTCTTTTGGGTAACAGGTACTGGACACTCAGTTTCTGATTGTCTAAAGTATTTTTCCATAAGTGCAGATCTTCGGAAAATGCAATTATATTAATTTATATTAAATATATATTCTAATATCTATTTTTATTACAAATAATACAAATGGAGGGAGAGACAAACCAGTTTTCCTGTATGGTAAGCTTGAAATCATACGTAGTTCATGAATAGTAAGATTTAAAAAATCCCTCAGAATAAGTGTAACTGCTTGCCACACACATCCTATAGGATTGGAGTTGATTACCATTTGATAATGCAGCCTCCATATCAATGCCATATTACAGCTAAACACAAGCAGAAGCCTTGAAATTTTCTACCATCTGTTTGAAAGTCACCTTTGAAAAATCACCCTTATTCCAATAAAACCATTGCATTTGAAGCCTTCTAGCTTTTCCTCCTGGGATACTGCAATGAAGAAAGTGCACACGGGGTTGAGTGCAGCCACTGGCGAAAAGGGCACAACCGTGTAACACACAGGCAGGGTTGTACCCAGTGCATTCATGCGAACAGCCTCGGCCACTCTGATCACATCTTGCAGGAAGACAGGAGGAGAGCATAGAGGAACGATTTAGGGTTGAATCAAATAGTTTGTCCACAAAGACTTTCACTCATGGAACCCTCTTTTGTACAAGAGAAGTCCTGTTGAAAGAGTGGGGCTCCTGACCACTGCAGTAGCGCAGGTAAAATAGTTAAGCTACCTCTTAACCCCATTTTTTGCTTGGGGTCTCTTGCAGAAATAGGGCAGCGGCCAAGAAAGCACAGTAGCCCAAGTGGTATCAGAGAATGGCTAGGGAGGACTTTGTTGGTTTCTGCCTCTCCAAAGCTGCAGAAGCTGGAAATACAAAAAATATGTCACCATGTTCTGAAGAGCAAAAGAAATAACAGCTCTAAGAAGGACAAAGTGTTACAAGACATTTAATCTGTAGTTATAAATGAGGAGAGAACAATAAACCCAAAATTAAAAAATCAAGTTTCTAAAGGAAGTTGACTTTAAAGTTCACATAAACAAGACTAAAGGAGTGACAGTCCTTCTGGTCTCATGACTTCTGTATTCCTGGATGTGTGGTGGAGCAGAGTAGGGGAAAGGATGGGCTTTTTTTTGTTTGAAAGCAGACAATTAAAGTAGAAGGCAGGGCAACATGGCAGAAGATGCATGTTAGATCTATGAATTGCTAGTGTAACAATGAGTTCTATATATCTATTTCTGGAGGAGGTTGTTCACAGACGAAGCATAGAGAAACCAGGGAATGAGATTGAAGTCGAAACCTTAAAGAGTCCTTCAAAAATGAGTAGGGGAGCATAAGAAGGTGTTTTCAGGGGACTTGTTAAAAGAGTGGTTACAGAGCTGAGAGAATCACAAGAAGACAGCGAAAGCAAGAAACAAGACAATAGGATTGGGGGAAGGTGCTCTAATTGCTAAGTAGAAGAGAGAGAAAGCATGAAGTTGGGAAGAACAGTCCAAGAGGAGTAGGATTCAAGCAAAGGAGATGGAGATGGGGATTTAAAAGGTCTGAAAATACTTCCCAGATACAGACCCCACTTTCTCATGGAGAGTTTGTGCAATTGATGAAGTACAAGTTCAGTGACATCCCTGCTTCAACACCTGCTAGCTGGCCAAGGATTTCTCCCCTCAGGTGGACTGATAATCACTTCCCAGTAATGGAAACCCCACTGCCTGATGGGTGCCCCAGTCCATCCTCCTCCCACCCCTACTGCTCCTGGTCCCACTTGCTCCTGTGTGCCGGCTCTGGTGCTTAACCAGCCCTGCATTAAGCCACAGTAGAACTAACCTAACAAAGCAAATAGTTTTCCACCAGCTTAGTGTACTATTAAGCAATACTTTAAATAGCAAAGAAAATACATGGGATGACATATGGAGACACTTTCCCACAGAAGCATTAAAGGGAGTTTAGCACAGTGCTTAGTTTCAAGATGTATGAGTATCTTTGATGTCTATAGCCCCACCTTTACTACTGCTTGCAGTCTCAGAATACCAGATGGAGAGCAGGGTGGATATACAGAGGCCAGTGTTTACTCTGAGCAACAAAATAAAAAGGATACAACGTTTAAAAGACAGGAGATGCACGCAGAAGCACGTTATTTCTGCATACACTAAAAGCTACACAAATTGAAATCACAAGTTCTCATTACCCTTGTATGTTTAACTGAAACTGCAGATACATCAACCAGGTGTATTTGGCCACAGGAAACTGTGCCAATAAAAAACTAGACAGTGCTAAGGCTGTATCACAAATGACAGCAGCACAAGGTAACATCCCACTGCCATGTGGTTGCATGGCACTCCCTGCAACGTCGAGCTTCTGTGGGATCTATGTTAGGTTTTGGACAGTATGCTGATGTAAAAAAAACCCCAAACCACCACCTTATAAAATCTCAGAAAATGCTTCATCCTAGCAGCAAAAAATGGTATTTGGTCATACATACGTAAATTTAGATTGGGGGTGTAGAGATATTATTCTAAATAGGAAATTATGATTAGATTTTGTGGGAGTATAATAGAATGTTAACAGTATAAACTCTTGATAGTATTAACATGTAATGTAGTTATTCCCCTAGGAAGGATGAAATGAATATAATGATGAAAGTGTATGTGTAGAGGCAGCTACACACTGCAATGGTACATTTACATGCAGAGAACAGCCCAGACATAAAGGGACTCCATTTGTGGAACATTATATGTGAAGGAAGGAATAAAAGCCCGGCGTTTCACTCTCTTGGCTCTGTTTCCGTGTTTGCTCACACAGCAATCGCTGACTTTGGCTGAATCCAACTCGCTGTTCAGCCTCGCCTCAGTGCTTACTGTCAGCACTCGCATTTTCAAGCCTTTGCAATGCTGCCTGTTCATCACAGGCATGGTAGGATACACACTTGAGCTCAAAAGGCAATGGTACATGTGTATCTAGCAGAAGGAACTATTTGTTTGGATAATTAGGTGACATTTGTCACTCAGCTTTCTGCCAAGCATTTGGGAAGGGCGGGCAGCCAGGGTACACATGCCAAGGGCAGCTCTATCGTACCTGTGCTCAGGCTGGGAGGGCATGGCCATAATGTAGTGCTGACCTAGTTTGTTCAGGTTCACAGCATTTTTTTGTGGAGGAGGGAGATGTCAAAGCTCTGGTCTCCCCAGGTTGCACAACCCATGCACCTGAGGCACGTGGGAGCCCTGCCTCCCTTGGTGCAGATGGTGTGAGGTGTACAGACAACGGAGAGAAAGGTCCACAAAATCTGTGTGTTAGGAGAGACATTAGCCAGGGCACAGCTGAGTGAGTGCTAACAGCAGAACCAGGGCGGAAAGCAGGGAGCAGAGCTCCCTTCCAGTGGAAAACCCTCTGGAAGTGCTGGCCAGTGATTCCAGGCAAAGGTGTTGCATGCTGCTGCTAGTTCCTCCCAGGGTTTGGGAAAGCCGACTGTTTATCCTTTGTAAATAAGCAGGATTGCACCAGAGAATTATCATCAATCTCATATCCAAAGGGAACACCCAAAAAGGCCTTAGATACTGGCTCACATCTCAGACTTTGACCATGCAGCTGATCCAGTTTCTAACATCCTGAAATACTTGCAGGAATGCAAGTACTGACTGGCAGAACCAGACACTGTCCCACCCTGCCTGTATGGGGAAGGAGCTGTCCTTTCTACACTGGTCTGGCTTGGCCCAAAGGCCCCCACATGTGGGTTAAACCTCCAGGGGAATACTGGGGGTCCAAGGGTTCAAGGCAGGGAGTTTGGGATAGGTCTGGTTGAACTCTCATCTCTTGTACAAAAATTGTATCATCTGCCTCGCATAGCTTTAGTAGCACTTGCACAGCTAGAGCCATACAGCCAGGTGAAAGGTACAATAGATCTCTTTTGAAGAGCTTTACCTGGGACAGAGAGAGACGTTGGTCCCATCCCATAGGTACCTCATGAAAGAAGTCCTTAACTGCTTCTTCAGGGGTTAGGTTTTGTCTTTTGATGAAGGTAAGCAGGATTTCACCAACAATAACCTTGCCTTTCTGGGAAGCAAGGGAAGTTCATTAAGTTCACTTCTCTCCTGGCCTGGCCAAAGATATAAGTTACTTAATGCAAAGGTACCAAAAAGCAGCTGAGGGTAGGAAGGGTAGAGGTCCCATCTTAGATCCAAACCTCAGATGGAAAGTGCATGGGCAAATTACACTCACTCATGCTTATCCACTCTCATTGGCATGCCAAACTCTTTGGAAAAATTATGCAGGATCTTTGTCATGAATGACAACGGCTGATTTCACATCTTATCCCAAAAGACTCCACTAAAGATCCTGAGGAATTTCTTAAGTAACCACATATGTTGAACTGTTACTTATCTTAATGAAAAAAAGATAGTCACTTAACAGAAAGATATCCAGAGATGAGTTCACGCTATGGATTATACAATATGTAAACCCCGCCATCCCCCAAAAAAGAAAAAAAATTAATTTATACAAGCACAAAATTTCCATCTGAAAATGCTAAATGTAATTGTTTCCCATAATTTGAAGGAAATCCTGGCTCCACTGAATTCATGGCAAAACTCCCATTGACTTAAAATGAATCAGGACTTAAACCTTTGCCTTTAAGAACATGCCGAATTATTTTTAAATTTTCTTTTAAAAAAATTGAAAGAAAAATCTGCTTGTATTTAAAAGTTTTGATGCCAAGTTTTTCCCAGAGTGGATTACTTCAGCCTTGATATAAATCTATCAAAATAGGTTTAAAAATTGTAAAGATGAACACACCCTTAAAGAATAGCCCTGTTCTCCTCTTCAGTTCAGGTCCATGCAACAGCATGTTGCATAGACAGTAATGTGAATAAAGGAGAAATGATAAAATAACAAACTAAATAATATCCAACCTTATGGATATAGTCTGCAATTTAGAAATATGCAACATATTGTAGTCCTAAGCATTTAATAGTAAAAATATTGATTCCCTGAGCTTCAATTTTACTGATATGTCCGATATTCAGGAAATAAAATTAATCTACTTAAATGACATCATGTAAAATTAGTGAATTACAGATACTTAATCTGAATGAAAAAGATACCTTTTCCATTTGACTTAATAACTTACATAATACCAGAAAGTTGACAGATTAAAGGTCAGCCTGTCATTGTACCCTGCTTTTGGCAATTTTAGGAGCACTCCTTTAGGGACAAAGTATAAAGCCGGGACAAACATAGAAGTATCAGATCAACATCTTCGAAAATGCAGTTGATGCAGAGATCATTGAAAGATTTTCTTCCTTCCACAAATTCAGCTGAGATTTTCTAAATCTCTTCGGTATCTGGCAATATTGTCCCATGGAGGTCAATGAACTAATGATGCAGTTTGGTGCTAGCATAGATCACATTGAAACTTCTGCTTAAATAAAATATTTGCATCCTTTCCATTATAATCTTGATTCATTTGTAATAACATTAATAAAGAAGAATTTCTTCAGTACTTTCGTATTTAAGTAGAGAAACATCTGGTGTCTTTTGACTCTGTCTGAAAATTAAACAAGCTCCTAAACTCAAAATAATACCCAAACAAGTTCTGCAGTTTCCCCAGATGCATTAGAACAGCTCACCGATCATTGCAATTACAGTATGACACGACGATGATACAATTTTGCTATATTAGTTACACTGATACCAAAGGGGGGAGGAAAAAGACTCGATGCAGCAGAATGTTGTAGAAACAATTTCTCTTCTTTCTGATTATGATTAAATCTTGGTGTGCTTTGAAATCCCTAATGTGTAATGCAAACCAGGATTTGGGGTGTTAGGAATGCGTCCCCACCCTTCTTCCAAAAGGCTCTGTAAATTATCATCTGCAGACCCCAAATCCTTGAGTGGAGGGGGGGAAGGAAAGAAAGGGAGGCAGGGAGTGGGAGAGGGAGAGGAGGGGGAGAGAAAGAGACAGAGGAGAGAGATTAGAAGCACTTTTCACCTCTTGGTCCCGTCAGTGTGCTCAACGCCGAGAAGTGTGCTTCAAATCCGGTGTTATCGTTAGGCCCGATTCAAAGGAAGTGAAATAGTCTACTGAGAAAACAGTGGAAAAAGTAAAGGTCCTGAAGAAGTAAGTGCTGCATGTTGAAACGTATGCATGTCACACCCCATTTGTCTTTCATATTTAAGAATAAAGCAGCCTGTCCTGCAGCAGTTATTATACACCATATTTTTTATTTTAAAAATGCAAGAAATTTGGCACAAAGAACAAAAAATCAACTGATGAAAAGCATTTATGTCATGGTTTAAATTAAGACCTTTGTAATGCAAGAATTACATCAGCAGTGGGCTTAGTTTAATGAAAATAAGACAGTGTTTTTAAAGACCATGAACGAACAAATCCTCTCTGCTTTCTAAAAGAGAGAAAAGGCAGATACCGACAAATAGGTAATTTAAGCTGAAATCAGAGCAAATCACACTTTGCTACCTTTAGGAGTTACTGAAGATTCTATTCTACTGACAATTCTGGGTCAACAAAATCAAGCAAGAAGTTATTTTATATTCACATGCGGAATTGAAATATTTTCAGGGGATATTAGGTATTATAAAGTCTCTTCAGTATTGTCTTTGCTTGAACTTCTGGTTAAGATTAAATGAATTTAGATTTTCTTCTCTTTTGATGTATTTTTATTTTGGGGTCCATGGAACAAGAACTAAAAGTTCAAATGTTCTACATTATCAGCTATTTAAAGTGTTTATTAGTATATTATTTTGACATGGTAGTTAAGGATTTAGTAAAAAGCATTTTGAATGAGAAGAAATGAATTAATATGAGCCATTTGTAGCTACTAGCAATGATGTAGTAATGATTTGATTAATGTGAAAATATATGGGTGGAGGTAGAAAAAAGGAAGTGAAGTCTCTTCTCTTTGATGTGCATTGTTTGATATAAACTTTTGTCCTCTATTCTTTGTGCACATTTTTATCTTTATCAGTCTGCTGAATGATTTATGAGAATATAATAATTTTTCTGATGAGAAAGGAACATTGTAAAGCAAGATAAAATAAAAGAGTGGTTTCTAATAGAGATGAGCATAGAGTTCAAAACCTAGACAGAAAACTTTCTACTGTAATATGGTGACTATATATTATTTTAATATTTCTGTACTGCATTTATGTGGCAGAAAACTGCGAAGCAATTGGATTGGGTCCGTGTTTTGCTACTGATGACAAATGCAACTGGTTTAGTAACAAAATGTCATATCTATTTTGGAGGTATGTGGTAATGTATATGTGTCCAAATATATGTGTGTTATCCACTCTATACAAAACAACATAGACAACTAAAGTTGATTTTAATTATCTTAGACTTCCAGGGGGAAAAAAGTGCAATATTTGCATTACTCTGTTACTTTTTGTATATGAACTAATTATGAATTAACCATCTGCATGTTGCAAAGTGAAGTTGTATTAAATATTCGGTAATACAAAGATGAGCATGAGAATGATACATGATACATGAGAATGGACACTAATATTTATATTTTATAAGCATGTTTCGTTAATGCATTATTTCTGAACAATGTGATCAAGGCACTGCCAGTATTCGAGATGATGATGAACACTAACACATTGCTAGTCAACTTGGTTTAAAGATTCTCTGAATTAGTTATAAAGAATAAATTATTTCTTAACTGGGTAAAACTAGCTATCCAAATCCTGAAAGATTTTTCTATTGGGATTTCCAGGAAGACAGTCTGTTCTGTGATAAAAAAAGCCTTGTCCTCTGTGCACCCTCAGTAATGAAAGGATGAGCAGCAGATGCTTTCTAAAAAAAAAAAAAAAAAATTATATCAGTGTTATAGAAACTAGTTATTGTCTTTCACTTTCAGAGAACTTCTGACATTCGTTTTATTTTGAACAAGTGCAGTAAACAATTAACTTTCATTTTTGACTTCCATTGGGCTGTGGAAGTGAAAGGGTGAAGGGAAGGGATGAGGAAAGACAGGGCCTGAACCTATACCCAGAACAGGTCAGGAACCACAGCTGTGTCGATGAGACCTGCTTGAAAGTAGCAACTGCAGGACTAGGGCTGATGCTAAAGGTGATCTGGCATGCAAGAAGGAAGGGAGATAAGGGAGTTGAATGTGCTGCTCCTTTTATTTGCACAAACACACACACACAAGTTTCTTATTGATCAAATACAACCCTTTCTCTCATAGTTGGTGTCTCTCAGGGAGGACTCAGAAGGCTGTTAGGAGTCTGCCCAGTCCTTGAAAAATAGCAGACAACACACAATGTTTACCAAGAAATCCCTCCCTCTCTCTAAGTACTGTAGGTAGGAGCTAAACAAAATAAAACAATTTCAAGCTGTCTAAATTGAAAAATTCTTCCAAGAATTCTTCACCCTTTTATTCCTGTTATGTCATGCCAGATATCTTGTGCCTCATTGTCTCTAATATCCACAATCACCAGGAAATAAAGGGGGCCAGTACCTACCTTCCTAGCAGCAAAAAGGAGACAAAGGAGAAAAATATGCCAGATTTCCTTCATTCCAGAGAAACCCAGGAAACAGACAAAAGACCCTAACACTTAATCCACAGATCACCTTGAACAAAAACTGATACCAACATTGGCGTCCTCTGACAGGGTGGCACTTATGAGCTGGGGGGCAGAGGTGGGGTGGGAGGCAGAGAAGGTTGGTCCCCATCCAGGATTTCTTGTCCTGTTGTGCTGAGCAGTGTCTGCACGCTGCCCTGTTGCTATGACACTACACTCCTTGAACATGCAATAAATGAGCAGAGCAGCCTTTCTTACTGGGATAACTGCTACTTCTGTTTTGCCAGAGGATTTCACAGATGCTGCTTATGAAAAGACGTGTCTTTTCAGCCTGTCACTGGTAGGTGGGTCTGAGCATGAAGGTTCTCTCCTGTCCTGCTGAAGTTTCTGAGCTTTCAAAACACTTCCCCAGACAGAAAGGGCACCAACATGAAAAACATTTGTGCCAAGAGACTCTTTCTCGTGGGCAAGGTTGCCTGACACTGTCAGGCAGGATCCTGAGTGTGATGTTTCATGCTGTTGTTTACGAAGCAGATTTTCCTCCTGATGTGCTACATCAAAATATCAGGTCTTAAAATGCGGTCAACAAAACACGATTTCTGAAGAGTTGGCTACTCACCTGGTACTAAATTCCTTCCTTCTGCTAACTGCTGCACAGACAAAAACCCATTAAAGATTTACCTTACATTAATTTTCTTAATATTAATTTTCCATGTCAACAAGGGTTCTCATTACCGCAAATATGTTTTGCAACTGCAGGCTCCATGGCCAGATCTGCATCACAACTGCTATCTATTAAGGTATGAGCCACATCATGAAAATATTAGAGAATGTCTGCATTAAAAAATTACTATCTCCTATTTAAAGCAGATTTATATTAACAGGAATCCTCAGCCTAAAGTGTTTTGGGAAAACAAGCCATCCCTAAGAAGCTTGATGTGGAGCTAATGCTTGCGGGGCCTGATCTTTGCAAATGCGTGCGCTCATAAATAGTTTTATCAGAGACAGAAGCCGTGCAGGGTTTAAGGGCTCACTCTCTCAGATGACACACATACGTGTTTGCAAAATGGCTGCGCAGGCAGCCCTACGAGCCTCAAAGGCTGCACTTTGGTACGAGGTAGGGGAAGAGTCTTACCAGCAAACATTATTTGAACGCGTTCACTTTTTTTTTTTGTAGAATACAGTAAAAGGTGCTACAGCTTTAGACTTCAAAGTTTTGAAAATTATTTGCAGTTAATCCACCCCTGTTACAAGCTATAACAAGAACTCTGCCCATGCTGTAAAAAAACCCTAATAAGAGTGTCTTGACTCTAGAGCCGGGCAGCCGCCCTCTTTGGGAATGAATGATCAGCACCTACCTTCCCCAGCTGGATGGCTAAATCACAATAAATGATAATTAGCAAATTAAAGCTTAAACAGTCTTCCTGCGTGCTTGAAAGGGAAAAATTGGTTACAAATGCATTTTTCTATTGCTGAACTAAATTTTATTGCATCATAGATGTGTGAAATTTTTTCCATAGAAAAAGAAAAGTCAAACTTTACCCTCCTCAGCATATAAAGCTGTGCTTCATACACAGACATGTACTTATACACAAGTAAATTTTTGCCCTTCCAGCTCCAGTGATTTCAGTCTTTTCATTTGTAATTGTCCTGACACATTCTTGCTTCCATTTATTTTAATTGTCTCGGATTGTGACTCTTATTTGGAAACTGGAGCACTTGAAATAATTCAAGAGTACTTTCTAAAAGAAATACCCTTTTACAGAGCATTTTGTAACATTACTGTTGTAACATATTACAAACTGGTGGTGTCAGACCACCATAACAGCGACCACGACTTCCCTTCTCTGCCCTTCCAAAATGTTTACTTTATCCTACAAAAAAATATCTAATTAAGCCTCATGATCTGTCTCATTGCATAAATAAGTGTTAGTTGCCTTGGGTCACTAAGAAGAATACTGAGGCACAGATGGGTTAAATGAGTTGTTAAAAGCCACACAGTAGCTGCACTTTTATTATAAAGGCTAGCTTGAAGGGTAGCTTCACTGATTTAAAATATGAACAAAGGAAAGAGAATCCATATGAAAAACAAATGAAAAAATTCACCCTCTGATGACAAATTTCTGCTGAAAAGGGTATGCACAGTGATCAAAGCAAAGTTTAAAGAATGAGCGTCTGGAAAAAAAACTTTAAAAGATGTTTTAGTTATAATAATGCAGTTATCCAAATGTCAGTGAATTTGATCAAAGCTGATCTACAGAGCTCAGGTTTAGCATTAGGTGAGTCATTTTCTTTTATTAGTGATGCTTTTTCATTCAAATGGGTAAAAAGGTGAGAGTTTGGGTATGTTGAAGGTTTCATTGGCTTACAGTAGGGACAGACAAATGAGGCCCACCTAGTTTTACAATCTGGCCCACAGCTACTTTGTTTTTAATAAAATGCAGCATATTGAAAGAGCATGTCTCAACATGTCTTGACCCATCCAAACTGGATCAAGATGGAGAGTCCCATATTGAAACCAGCCAGCTCCTAGGACTGGGCCTATTGTCCTCAGGGAGTGTGAAGAGTCTCTGTCTTGCCAGGGGGCAGAAACCAGCCAGCCTTATTCTATCAGCCATGAACCCACCCCTCTCCTGGTTGCTTTGGAAGCAACATCATTTTCTGGCTTCAGTGCTGCAGAGAGTCCTGGTAGTTCATTCAACCATCTTGACCAGCCTTTCTACTACCGCAGACCGTCTACATTGCCAGTGAGCGCAGTGTGGAATCCAGAGTGGTGTTAAGTCCTCAGGGGCAGTTTGCAAAGCCCACCAATTTTGCAAAGCCACCAAGCCCCAATTTTGGGGCAGGGATTTTCTCCTCCCACAGCCCTCCAAGTACCTTTATGAGAACAGTCCCCAGGTCTCTCCAAGGAAAAGGAATAATGCAGCGCCCAAACCCTTAATTTCTCCTCTCATGGCCCCTGAACAGCACCTATCATTGCCTTGAGGAGCATTTCAGGGTGCCTCTTCTGCTGCCTGGCAGAGGAAACACCTCAAAACTAGATTTTTAAGTAGAGTCACCTTCCTAACCATCTGTATTTTGGCTGGGATATGGTAAAGTGCTTGGGGGTTTGCTGGGACAGCAAACTGTGTGACAGTAGGATGCAGGTTTCTTGAGCATCATTGGGATATTGTTTACTACAACAAGACCTTGATGCTCCATTGATCTCAGTGCTATTAGAAAAACCAGTATTAATAGCAGCATTAAAATTAAGAGCTCAGGGAGATGCTACTTCTCACAGCTTGAGACTGAAACTGTTTAAATGCACTTTACAGAGCATTTTTTCATCTGCGATTTCCTGTTGCTGAAACCTGAAGAATTTCAGTCAAACCAAGTTGCTGCCTACAAGTGGGTGTGAGGCAAATGAGCATAGAAGGTCCCATGTCATTCCCTCACCTGAATCAGGACTTTACAACTGGGCTTTTAGGGAAATTAACCTGTTGTGCCCCAGAGTTTAGGGAGACAACCAACTAACTGCAGGACAAGGTGGCATCAACCTACAGTTTGGCTGCTGTGTGGTGGCAAGTGTCCACCTGCACTCTCTTATCTGCAGTACCTTGTAGCAAAAACCAGGTATCTCATCCCCTGTGGGAGAGGGGAAGTGAGTTTGCATTTACGAGGGGTTAAAGAATCCATAAGAGCAGTTTCTGAGCAGTAGCTGAGGTGCCGAACTCTCATATCCCCTCTTTTCCCTGCAGCGACTTGCTCATCTGCCTGCACCCTCACCTCCCAGTTGGAAAATGCTGTTGAAGCAGACAAATAAATGCTGCCTATGTAAGGATAGACTTGGGCAAAGGCAGTGATGTGCCCACCTACGGCCCTCGCTCCTGCACCATAATCCCAGTTAATTGACTTATTGGGTGATTTTAGGGAACTGAGCCTGCTGTGGTCCCCAGGAAAAGACAGGACCATGCGACTGCATTGCAGTCTAATTTTTTGTTTAAAACTTGGTGTGTATGGAGTTTGTTTTCTGTTTTAACTAGGCAAATGAGACGCAGAAAAATGAGAGTTGTCTACGGCTGAATTACTGAAAATCTGTTAGGTAGTTTTTAACCTTTTTAATGGGAAATACGAATCATGACAAAGCTATGGTTGTAGCCTGGCAAGAACATGACGTGATGGTATGAGCTACCTCGTGCCTCTTAATGTGGCATTAATTTCAAGACCCACTTTTCATGAAATAAAATCAGAGGATAACAGGCACACGACAAAAGAAGTTGGGGAGGATCTGACCCAATCACACAGATTCTGTCATTTATGTAACTGAAATCTCCTCAAATACTTCCTTGTTTTCCTAGCATTTCTCTATTGTCATCCATGCCCATGGCTGGGCCATTATTTCCACTGTGGAGTGGGAAAAGGAGGTCACAACATGGAAATGAGAGGCACAGTCATGGGGTGCTTGTGTTGCTAAATGAGTCATCCCAGCACAACCAGCTCCTGGACTAAATCAGCACTGGGTTTACATTGTACCCCAGCCAGGTGTCCTTTAAAGGACTCTGGAGGCCATGGTGCCTTGCAGGCAGGTGCATCGCATTTGCATTGCCCTCGCAGACAGCCTGAGCACGCCTGGGGCTGAAGCTGCCCATGAATCCCATCTGCAATACCAGCTGGGCCTTGGGGCCTTCTAGAAGGGCCCCTGAGGGTTTGCCTTCCCGTCACCCTCCTTTCCAGCCCAGTGTGCAGGCAGACAGGGCAGTGTGCAGCCGACGCAACACGGGGAGCCATAGAGTTGCACTGAAAGTATTAATTAAGGCCATCCCCGGGGCTGGCTTCAAGGGCACTCAGGCAGGCAGCCTGTGTCCATAGCTGGTGTTGAGTTACTCTCTCACAGGCAGGCACTTTGGTCCTTTTCCTGGTGACACACTGAGTGCTGACCTTAGCTAGGGGGGGCTATGGGACCCGGGCAGGAGAGGGTGCTTCCACAACCTGGGAGCATTCACTGTGCTTGCTGACTGCAAGCCCCAAGATTAAGATAATCCAGCTGTCTGCCTATGTTTATCAAACAAAAGAATTTACAAGGTTTAAATAAAGGGACCATGATATAGCAATGAAAACACCTAAAGCATGTAACCTGTGTGGAAGATTAAGTCTGAAGCCATGCCCGTTTCACTCAGAGACCCTAGTATGAGCTCTCCGTGTGTGCTCAGCACGGCACGTGGAGCCCAGGCTGCTTTGAACACAGGCAAACTTGCATTAACACGATGGGAAGGAGCAGCTACATTCTAGCGCACCAGTGATCCATGTAAAATGGGTCACCGGGAGATTTAGAAACTGTACCTTTCAATTGCAGCCAAAGAGATACATCAAGGCGCACTGACGTGAAGCACGACTGACACACCTTGAGGCATCTTCAGTGCACTGAGTGGTAGTGACGCCAAAGGATGTCAGCTGGCAGTGGCAGAGACAATGCCTCGTAAATAATCTCAGAGGAAAAAAGAAATAAAGGTTTTACTTCCTCTTACACTTGAAAAAAGAAAAGCAAGCAATCATTCAATCTTCTTCCCCTGGATGAACAAATGTGTCTCCAAAATGCCTCAGTGTGTAGGAGAGCCTTCACAAGCGCATGGCAAGGGAGCTGCAGGTCAAGGTGCTGCCTGGAGGAGCGGGAATCTTGCAGCACTGCCTGTGGCAAGACACCACCGGCGCCACCCGTGCCGGCAGGTTTCCTTCCCTGATCAGTAGGGAAGGTGAAGTTTGCTTATTTCAAAGCCAAAAGTCTGGGGGATTTCTGCAGAGAAGGAAAGTCGAAAGAGCTGGGGTTTGTAATCTTCTTGAAGCCACAGCCCTCAGCCCTGTGAGGCAATGGAGCCACTCTCTGGATCCTACAAGAATTTCAGGGAAGCAAAAGTCCTGCTGTTCCCCTCCTCCTACGGAGAGGAGGCTGGTGGCAAATGGACTCTGAAGGCCTGGAGGTTCACTCAGCCACTTCTGATCATCTCAGGGACTGCCCAGCACCCTCCTCAACCCCCTTTCACTGTGGCCCCAGTGAAGGACAGCTTGTGGGAGTGCTATTCATCTCCCAAAATCTAAACCAGCCCTGTGATTGCTGCCAGGCCTGGCTGCTGGGACTGGTGGTAGCCGGCAAACAGGAGAGGTGCTGCCTTCAACCACCATCACCAGATCTGAGAGGAGATGCCTGGCCCCCAGGGCCACTGCATCTCCCAGCAGTCTCTGTCAAAGCCATGCCGCCCCATGCCTACCTGTACCCCTGCCAGCAATTGGGCTGGGGATGCAGCCAGTTTACACTCCCCACTGGTACAGCCATGCCAGCAGGTCCCCACAGCGTAGACCACTCACTTCAGGTTGAGTTTGGTGTTTCTGTATCTGTAAATTTTAAATTAAATTTTTTAAGTCAATCTGCAGCACCAAGTTTTACCAGAGTGCTGGCAGAGGAAGAAACCTTCCCAGGGATGGTGATCATGCACTGCTCCAGCTTGACTAGGTGAGGATGAAGGTGTGAGCTCAACATTTTTGGGTCCCACCCACCGCTTTTGGATCCTGCTCCACATACCATGAAGTCCCAAGTAGTGTTTGAAAGTTGCACCAGGGAGAGGATGCTCAGGCTTGCGAAGAAGGCTTGGAGGAGGGGAAGAAACCTACACTTCCATTGCCTTAATTCTGCAGATTTAAGAAGGATATTTAGTGGTTTCAGTGTAGATATTTTTGTATCTCGTTTGATAAACTGGAAGCTTCTAGTAAAATGTTTCACAAATATCTCAGACGGATTTTTGAAAATAGATATTAAAATTAGTGTTTTATATGCATATGATGGGTTTATTTTGAATGTGAATAAGTATTTTTCAATCTAAGTATTCCTCTTTTTAATGACTTCAATAAAAATAACTTTTTAGCTAGTAGCTACCCAATTTCTTTCATAATTGCGCTGTTATAAGTCAGAAAAAGAGTTAATACAAGTTTCCATACATAGGAAGGAAGAGATATTCTGTGAGAACAGAAATACAAGCTGGAAACAATTTTACAATAAAAGCAACATACACCTAATTCCTTGTGTAATGTAGTTTGGTAGACCAAGTCACTCTTCTACACATAAAGGACTATCTATAATTACAAAATTAAGAGCATGGAATGATTAGAGGCTCTGAACCACCAGTGCAGCTTAGCTGACTAACTGCAAACTCAGTCTTGACATTTTGGGACCAGTACGTTGCACCTGAAATCAGTGGCTCCTCTTGACCTTCATGAGTGCCACAAAATTTGGGGGCTGCAGCACTCCTGTCAGCAGTGCTTCCACCCTGGGCAGCCCAGGTTGCCACTGGCTGCATGTGCCACCAACTCTGGTCTTCATGGGATCATGCTGCTAACTTTGTGTCAGGCCCAGCATACTTAAAATTGTCTATCTATGGCACCTGCACGGATGCCTCCTGAGTGCCTTGTACACATGGCATCGATTAATGGGATCAGCAAGGAAGGGCCAGCAGTCTGTGAGAATTACCAGGCAGCAGAAAAAAGCTCTGGGTCAGAGAAGACAGAGAAGCTCATATGGGCTGGTGGCTGAAGGACAGAATGAGGCAACAAGTTGGGGTGATTCAAAAGAGGGAACCAAAAAATCTGAGTGAAGGAAATTGTTCAGGAAAAGAGGTTGAAACACAGGGTGAGACATGAGAAGGCAAAAATGAAATGGGAAAAACGTGGGGAAGGAGACAGAGGGGAGACTAGGCAGGAGGCAGGGTACAGTACAGGATAAGTCTAGGATAAGAGAAGCAGCTTCTGAAGCAAACATCCAAAAGGAGAGCAGGGAGAAGAAAGGGGTGGAAGGTGAGAGAGGTCAGAGAGGAGTTTAATAAATAATGGTTTTTCACATGTTTTACTCAAAGGGACCCTGGGCACTAGCCCTTAGCTCCAGGGAGACATAGCCATGCCACATTCCTGGGTTGCTGCTGGGGTGTCTGTCATTTAGATCTGGGCTTTACATGTTCCTGAGGTGGTACTGGTATAAAGTTGGGGTTTGCCAGCAAATCTGCACTGGCATCAGGAATAGTCTGTGCTGGTCTGGAATAGCATGGCATGCTGTTGCTATGTAATAGATGGCCCCATGGAAAAGCTTTATGCACACATAGCTGAGCTGAGCTGAGCTGCTCTGCTGTCAGGTGTGGACAGCATCCATTTCACAAACTGATGTGCAAAGAGGTCAGTTTTCAAATGCAACCTAAAGGGCTATAATTTGCCCCTAGAAAATGGAGATTATTGTGACATTATATCTTATTATCTGCTCTTTTTTCTCCCTGGTATATAACGCAGCTAGTTCTTTTCCCTGCTACCACACTACAGCTGGTGCCTCTAACACAGCAAAATGCCAGTGGCAGGCAAAAAAAAGCAGTGCCCAAAAAGAAGGGGCAGTGGGAGGGATGAACATGGGGCAACAGGTGATTTGGGAAGCTCTGGGAAAGTGCAGAAGCACTGAGTCCTGCAATTGAGTTGCTATGTCCTGCAACTGAGCTCCAGAGTAAAGGAGGATACTTGACAAAGACACAGGCGGTAATCACAGGGATATTGCTGTATTAAGTGTTTGCATTGTGAAAGTCAGGTTGGCACTTTATGGCTATAAAAACCCTGGCCCCGCCCAAAAGGTAGCTTTATAGTACTTGTTTCTGTTCCCAACAGGTCTAAAACCAACAAACCATATGTGTATTTTAACATGTTCTTTATAGCTGCCTTTGAAACTTCCCGGGGAGAGAGGATCTTTTAAAAAGTGAATGGAGCGTGTCCGTGCAATAGGCAAGTATATTGATAGTAAAGAGAAATACTAGATCATCCTCTAACATTTTAAGATGATAGCTACTGGTTTAAATATAAAAAAACAGTCCATGGACCAACCCTTAGAAATAAATGTCACTGACCCACTTCAGCAATTCGGGCTTTTTTTCTGGCTGCTGAACTTTAGAAATTCTCAGAAGATAAATTTAAAGTCTGCTCAGGGGGAAGATTGCAACCTCAAACAATTAAGTAAAACCTTAGCTATATACAATCATTTTAATTTCATCCTTTGATATTGTTCATCTGATTAAGTTCTTTCCAAACAAACTTCACATAGAACTTGGCCTATGAGGAACAGACTAAGCCCATATGTATCCTGACAGGGGTGTTTACTCAAATAGAGTTATCCCAGCCATGCTGTGCGTACTTGGGGACGTAAAAGGGCCTGGGGGAAGGAACTCAGAACAATAAGGATAGAGGAACTTAGAGGAAATAACCTACTGGGAGAACAGGAATGCACTGGGAATAGAAGAATCAGTCAGACAAGATGAAATCAGATATTGGGAAAATGCCCATGAAGACAGGTTTGGAGAGGAGCAGTGTGGAGCAAGGAGCAGTTTGAAGATGGAGGATAGGGGCTGCCCACAGAGCAGGGCAGGGTCGGGGAGAAGACAGTTCCAGGAGTGCAGCACCAGAGCAAAGGAAGGGGTGCAAGTCACAGGGGGTGAAGAGGAAGAGAACAGATGACACTCGCATAAACTTTGACTAGGGAGGCTTCTCTTCAGCCAGCAGACCAGTATCTCTTGCTGCAGAAACATTTTTCACCTCCTCATCTTCCTGGACTGGAGCAGATGGAGAGATAGACCTTGACTATCTTAAGAAATTGTGGCTGAGTTTGAGACAGCCATGTCTTCTGCATCAGTGGAAATCCACCTGGCTGCCTGGTCTGGGGCAGAGCAGGACTGGCTTGGGGGTCCCTGCCCCCGGCCTGCGGTGGGCATTGTAGCCCTCTGTGGTTGCAGCGTAGATAACAAGCAGGCGCAGGTGGTGATACAGCCTTTTCTGCACCGATGGCCTGACTGCGACCCAGGTGCTGCTGGTTTTGACTTGCTACTCATTAACAGGGCTCAGGCAGCGTGGTTCCCTCCACAGGACCGAGGGTTGGCGATGGTGACGTGCAGCCACCCAAGCTCTGCCAGCATCTGCTGCCCTGAAGTGTGCTAGGATCTGTGACCCTCCCCATGGATGGACTACCCTAGAGTTATGGCATCCTGCTAGGTGGGGCCTAGGAGTGAAGCCCACTCTGCTGAGCTGGTGCAAAGGATTGCTCTTCCCTTAGACAGGGCTCCCTGAGCCTGAGGGAAAGATTTCTCCCTGCTATTCTTAGTTGGTCCTTAGTTTGGCAGAAGAGTAAGGCAGGATGGGTGCCCCCAGCCTGGGAAAGAACAACTTTTGGGGCCCCATACTACTCAAAACACTGTGGGGAGTGTGCCAAAAGTGACAAGAGCAGTGGGGTGGTGGACCAGGGGATGCATATCCAAGTCACCATCAGGGAAAATCTCCGTTTCCAGAGGTGACCAGAGGCACTGGTGAGGGCTTGCAAGGATGACAAGGGAGGGTAGCCCATGGTTCAGTGCCACCATCCTGCTAGCTGCATAGCCGGTGCAGGTGCTGAGCGTGCGGCCCATGGGGTAGACGTGCTGAGCTGCCGAGAGTCACCCCGACGGAGAGGTGAGGATCTCCCGGGAGGAGGGAACAGTCCCTCTCCTCAGCGCCTCTCCATCCGACCCCCTGGGCGTGACGTGCGCTCGGCAGCGCAGATGGAGGAGGGGAACGTTTTTGGGGTCTCCGCTTTTAGCGCTGCAGCTCCGTCAGGGACCCGCCGATGAGCCCTGGGCAGAGGGCGCCTCGCTGTTTGCTTCCAGAGCTGTCGGGAAAGAATCGTCTTCTGCAGGATAAAGTCCCTGTCTACGTGGGTGTATTGCCCGTGTCCAAAGTCTACAGGCAGGAGGCTGCCTGCTGCAATCCCCGAGAGAGGGATGACTTTTAAAATATATGGGCTGATTGCAAATAAGTTACTAATAAGCCGCTTTGGCATAAGAACGGCTCTATGCATTATTTCCTAAGATCTGTTTATTTGCAAATATTTCTTTCTTTTTCGTCTTTTTTTTTAAAATTGTTAGGGGAAAAAAAAATACAGAAGTTAATATTTAGACAAACATACTATTAAGTAATAGAGCTATAAACTCTCAAATAAGGCACTTTCATTTTACTTAACAATAGATAACACAACAGCGACAGTGAAACAGACCAAACAAAAGCGATCACCAAAATTGTTGTGACAGTACAATTACCCGGCTAGAAAATTTATTCAATATGCTTTACCATTGCATTGACACAGCAGGGAAAAAAAAGCCCAGATATTCAGAGAATAATACAACAAGGCAGGAGGTATTTGGAAAAAAAAAAAAGGATTTATTTTGAAATACACTTTTAAGAGATACTTTGCCTCCCCGATTTGTTATCGATGTGCATCTGACACGATACAAAACAAACAAACGAAGAAAAAAAACACGTTCTGTACAGAGCTCTAAAATGAGCCGCGATTATCTACAAGATGAGCTTTACGCTTGGGTGTGGGTTGGAGAGGGGCCCGATCCTGCAGTCCGCACTCTCGAAACGAGTTTCGCAGACATGTGGTAGGAAAGCTTGGCCCCGAGTCTGCGTGCGTGTCTCCGTGTGTATGTGTGTGTGCGCGTCTGTGAGTTCCTACAATACAGTCCTTGAGTAAAGTGGGCAAGTTGGAGCTGCCGGAGCGGGTGCGGGTCCCTGGCTGCTCTAGAAGTCCTGCCGCGGGGTGTGAGTTAGACTGTGCCGCCGTAGATCACAGTTTCGCCTGAACACTTTGCCGCACTGCTCACAGTTGTAGGGCTTGATGTCTGTATGGGTAAGAAGGTGAGTTTTCAGGTTACTTCTTTGATTAAAGGTTCTTCCACATGTGGGGCATTTGTGTGGAGATTCCTGTTCAGATTTGAAGCAAGCAAAGGATTAATCCTTCACAAACCACCTGGTTTAACGTATCACTGCACTTTTTCTCATCGCAACGCACAACTTGAGATATCGGGAACGAGAGCAATCCCGGGCAGGCGACCGCCAGCCTCGCCCTGTCCTGCTCCAGAAGCCTTATTTTATATTTCTCGAGTCGTGACATTTCGCGCCCCTGTCGTGCACGGAAAGCGGCCGCCTCGCCGCTCTCCTGCTCTGGTACTCCCGCTGCCCGCCCGACCGCCGCGGCGGTCCCTCTGCACCGCTCCGCACCGCATCCCGCCGCCGGGCCGTCCCGCCGCCCCGCGCCCGCCGCCGCCGTCAGGGCCAGGTTCGGCCCTCAACGAAAAACGCCTCGAAGCAGCGGCGTGGACAAACCCGAACCCGGGGTTCACTCTCCGCCGCCAACTGCGTCCCTGCTGGCTTTAAGCCCTTCTCCCGCGGCCGCTGTTTTTCCGCGGGTCTCCCGCGGCCGCGGAGGTAGCCGCCCTCCCCCAGGAGGCACAGGGCCGTCCAGCGCCGGAGCCCACTCTCTCCCCTCGCTCCCCTCCGCACCAGAGCCCCGTTCCCCCGGCGGCCACCGCCCCTGCCCCGCGGCGGGCCGAGCCGAGCCGGGCCGTGTCCGTGCCGGCGGTACACGCGTGGAGAGGCCGGGGAGAGCCGGGCTCACCTGCATGTGTAGGGTTTTATGGACCGCCAGGGTCCTGGACTGGCAGAAGCCCTTCCCGCACTCCTGGCACTTGAAGGGTTTCTCTTTGGAATGGATGTACCTGTAAGGCAACCCGCGGGGTGAGCAGTGCTGCCGGGGGCGCGGGGATCACCCGTTCCCAGGCCCCGCTCCCCCAGACTCAACTCCCCTCAAAAGCCCTCACTCTGCTCCTGTCTCCTTCCCCCTTTTATAATTCTGTTTATGATTAAACTTCTTTAACGGTTCAAAACATTTGCAATAATTCGTATCGAAGTGTGAGTGCACTCTCTGGTGCCAAACCGGGACAGCATCTGTGCCGCCGGCCGGATCCGAGCCCGCTTTTCTCCGAAGGCGGAGAGGATTCTCTGCCCAGTGGCCGCAGGCGCCGCTCGGCATCGGCTGCAGAGTGCGCAGATGAGGGAGGGGCGAGCGCGAAAGCGCCCACCTGCGCCCCGTCCTGCTCCCCGCGCCCCCCAGGGTCGCGCTTCAGAACCACAAAAGCCCCGGGGGCTTCGTCCCCGGGTGTGAACCCCCTCGTCTCTCCCTCAGGTGGGTGCCCGTCCCACGCAGAGAGCAGGTATAGGCTGTAGTGGTGCCTCCGCGGCCGCGGAGCTGGAGCGGGGATTCCTCCTGCTGCCTTCGTGGCTCAGCCCAGAGCTCCCGGAGCGGCTCAGCCTCATCGCCCCCGAGCGGCTCACCCTACCCCGGCTCCCCTTGGCCCGACCCCGGTCGTGGTGGTCCCTCACCGGTGGTCCCGCAGGTGGTCCTGCCTCCGGAAAGCCTTGTGGCAGATGTCGCAGGTGTAAGGTCGCTCGTCCGTGTGGGTTCGCTCGTGGATGAGGAGGTTGTAGGACTTGGTGAAGTGCCTGCCGCAGAACTTGCAGATGAACTCCTTTTTCGTCTTGGAGGGCAGGCGGCCGCGGGAGGGCTTCCTATCCGGAGACAGCTTGCTGATGCTCGACAGAGGCGAGGCCAGTCCGGGGCTCAGCTTGGCGAGCTCCCCCACCTTCGGGGGGTCCTCCTGCGTGGCGGCCACGGCCAGGTTGGCAAAGTCAAAGCGGGGCCTGTCCTTGTGCAATGCTGGGAGGACGTGGGCGATGGCCCCTTGCTTGGGGTGGAAGAGGTGCGTGGCGAAAGGGAGCGCGGGGAAAGGGAAGCGGGAGTCCACCAAGCCCTGCGCGGCCGCCATCTCCGTGATGGTGGAACGGGTGATTTCATGCACATTGGGGTAGCCCAATGTCCAGTGGTTCATGTGCATGGTTTGCACGGCGCTGAGTCCGTACAGACCTTGCAACTGGTCCACAGCTGCGGGGAAGGTGTTCACAGCCTGGAGGAAGGAGTAGTTAGTGAGTTGCAGAGACGGGTGCAGCGGGATGGGGGCTGGCAGCGCCTTGCTTCCCATCTTCACGGGGCAGGCGCGGGCCGGCGGAGTAGCTGGTGCCTCTGCTGGGCTTCCGAGACGGGGAGAAAATCCTAAGAAGAAAGAGGGAGAAAGAAGGGGAAAGAGACTTTTACTGAGAACAGCGTGGTCCCCCCTTAGCCGAGGCGAGCGCAGC